>NW_017728913.1:28241874-28290527 GCF_001723895.1 Crocodylus porosus | reverse complement strand
GAACCCCACTGCCCACGTCCTTCCAGGTTGAGAAGGACCCATCCACTACCACCTTCTGGGTGCAGCCCTCCAGCCAGTTGGCGACCCAATTGATTGTGTGGGCGTCAACACCACAGTCCCCCAGTTTCTTAATGAGAACGGGGAGAGAGACAGTGTCGAATGCCTTCTGGAAGTCCAGGAAGACTATGTCCACTTCTACCCCTGCATCTAATGACCTGGTAATCTGATCATAGAAGGCCACCAGGTTGGTCTGATAGGACCTGCCATTGATGAACCCATGTTGGTTGCCCCTAAGCATGCAGTCCCCTGCTGGCCCCTCATGGATGTGTGCCAGCATAATTTTCTCAAACAACTTGCCTAGGATTGAGGTAAGACTAACTGGTCTATATTTTCCTGGCTCCTCCTTCCTCCCTTTTTTGAAGGTGGGAACCACGTTGGCCCTCTTCCAGTCCTCTGCGACCACACCAGAGCACCACAAGTGCTCATAAAGCCATGCCAGGGGTCTTGCAATGACCTCGGCCAATTCCTTTAGGACTCTAGTGTGGAGATCGTCTGGGCCGGCTGACTTGAACACGTCCAGCCCCATCAGAAGCCCCCTAACTAGTTCCACGCTAACCTTTGGCCCAGGTGTGCCTCCCCTACTTAGGAAGACAGAGGCAAAGAAATTTTGATTGCGAGCTTAAAAATATAGGGCCTATAGATGTCAAGTCAGGGAAGACATCATTTTTCTGGAACATCATTTTAGTTGTAAAAATGATTGATTTATTCAATATGTGATAAGAGAAGGAAGCTTGATTTGTTTGAAATTAATCATTTAGTTTGGGTTTATTTCCATTATATCTTGAAAATTAAAAGATACAACATAGCAAGTTTTTGCAGTTCCTGTTATAAAAATGGGACTCTGAGGAATTAGATTCTTATTGGTTGAGGTCACATTGTTTTACCTGTCAACACTATTCTACAACTGTGTTATAGAGGAGAAGAACTTAGGCTAGGGACAGAAATTACACATAAACCAGTATAAGTGATTAGAAACTGGTTCAAATCTGTAACACAAGGATAGGGACAGACATTCAAAAAGCCCAAGCCTGAATTGATTCAATCTTTGCAGGTTAGTCTAATCTGGCTAGGCTAAACCAGTTTGTAACTGTGCAGACATCCCATCTGGACTCAAGAAATCTAGGCACATGCCTGCAGCAGCTCAAGCAGCCCTTCCTTTCCTTCCACAGGGCTGAGCTGAGGTGGGGGGGTGTGGCCAGGCCTCAGCAGAATGCTCCAATGTCCCCCCCCCATGCCCGAACAGTCTAGCAGGCATTGGCGATGCATAGGGGGTGCACATGGGTGCACGTGCACCCCCTTAGATTGTTGGTACACTCCCTGAGAGAAGCACCCCCACCAGCCCACCCTGCTGCTGACACTGCTGTTGCCTGCAGGCAGGCGCTGATTGCTGCTGGCTGCTGCCACTGCTGCCGGCAGCATCTGTGGGTGGTCACTGACTCCTGGTTAGCGCTCACCACCCCTGGCCCCTTTCACTGCTGAAACTGCCGCAGCCACCTGCGGGAGCTCCCCGCCGCCACCACTGTCGCTGGGGAGCACACATCGTTCATGCCATCAGGGCATGTTTATCACCCCTAACTCAGTGTTTATCAACCCATTCAGAAAACAAAGCCTCTCTCCATTATCTCTTCTTAAACAGCTTTTCCAAGGAAGGACTTTAAGCTTCTGTTGATTAGCTCCAAAATGCCTGTCTGCCTTTATTGTCTCCCACAGCATGGACTGTAGCCAGCATGTGCTAGATAATGCTGAGGTGTCTGTGTAAGGCAGAGGGGCAAAGGGAATAATCCCTGCTTAGCAGAGAGAAGCCAGGCAGGTGCCTGCAGTCTCTGTTGGATCTCCAACAAGGGAGCAGAGGGGAAAGGGGAATTCCTGCTTAGCAGGTAGTGGGGAAAGGGGGTGGAGGGAGCAGCCTGCAGTCTGTGCTGGAGCTGCAGCCAGGGAGCAGAAAGGAGGGGCCAGCCCTCCTGTGGAGCAGAGCACCCCTGCCCAGCCCAGAGATCATGATGGCATGTTGGGGAAGTCTGGTTTATTTTAAACCAGCAAGGGGTCTAGGACAGACATTGCATAAACTGGTTTGAGCCAAATCAGTTAAGTCTGAAACTATATTCAGTGAGGTTTATCTCAAACCAGTTTCAGCCATTTTCGAACTGGTTTATCTGCACTGAACATCTGTTCTGTTACAGGTTTAAACCAATTTCTGATCACTTAAGCTGGTTTATGTGTAATGTCTGTCCCTAGCTCAGAATTTCAATGCATATAAACTGCTTTCAAAATGGCCAAAACCAGTTTACAATCAACCTGGATGGCTGTAGTATCAGATTTAACTGATTTAGGTTAAATCCATTTTTGAACTTCTACCCCAAATCCCCTCCAGATTCAAGTTAACTCACGGTCCCCCAGCATCCTAAGATGCTTTGAACCTCCCCTGCAAAGCTCCTCTTGCTGGGTGGGTGGGTTAGCCTTGGCCCAAGCTGTCTGCCCCAGCCAAGTGCTCCCCAGCTTCTGGCATGGGCCACTGCAGACAAATGATTGCATTTCCAGAATCAAAAGTAAATATGTGTTCACTTCCTTATTTGTTCCATCTATGCAGCTTTGACTAACCTGTGAAAACTGAATCAATTCAGCCTTGGACTTCT
This sequence comes from Crocodylus porosus, assembly GCF_001723895.1. Classification (NCBI taxonomy): domain Eukaryota; kingdom Metazoa; phylum Chordata; order Crocodylia; family Crocodylidae; genus Crocodylus; species Crocodylus porosus. Next base: position 28,287,834 of record NW_017728913.1, on the reverse strand, counting down.
TGACCCTCTGTACTTTAGAGAGTAACAAACTCTACTGTGACTTAAGAACTAAAGTTAAGATCTAGGAAATACTTTATAAGAATGCTAGCAAATTTCAGCAGTAGATATCATACTAGATATTTGTTTATACTTTGGAAAGCTCGTGCCATGTGATACATTTGTGTAAAGCAGTCTTGTGGTTTTAACTAACATACATGTACAGTTTCTTTGGGTTTCATGATAGTTAAGTTATTTATGTTACTTTAATGTTTGTATAGATTTAAAACAATGAAGGCACCTATTGACAACTATGGGCACCTAAACACAATACATCCATTTAAATTTAATTTCAGCAGAATTAAAATCTGTTCCAAAAGGATCTTGCCAGGTGATGGAGGCAAGTTTACATCTGTAAGAGGCTTTCACTGGAGCCATTTGGAACTGGTGGTTGCATTGTGTAGAGGCTTACATTACATACTGGTGATCAGTGAGAACTCAGAAAATGAATGAAGCAGCTAATTCCACTAATATGTGTGAATGATTTCTGAACAACATTGGTATCAAGGGTAAAACAATCTAAGAAAAGACTCAAAGGCTTCTCTTTGGAATACAGCACTTAAAAGTTCTACCAGAGATCAAAGTTCTTGGAAACACAGAGGACAGCTGAAGAAGGTTTAAACAGCGTTTCCTAATATCTTTGGTAACAGTTATTTCTGAAGCACATGATGTTTTCTGTAGTTTTCAGTAAACTCAGGCAGAAGAGGTTAAACAATAGAACCATATTGCATAAATTTGAAGAGTACTGTACTCCATAAAAATGAACATATGAAAGCAGAGCTTTTTATCAACAGGTATAGCAGGAAGATGAAAACATGCAAGAGTGTATGACTAATCTATGTCCAAAGAGCCAGGTCTTGCAACTGTGGAGAGTTGAGTCCCTGAACTAAAGACCATAAGGAGCTAAGATTGGGATTTGGGTCAAAGCACCCAGAGGCAGAAGATCTGGAATTAACCTGTGACAAAACAGTTGGAATATGCCTAGTAACAGAAGCTGCTTAGTCCAGACTGAAACTTATGGGTGGTAGAGAATGTCCTGGGACTGTGAATGTAATAAAGAACCCACTATATCGAAAGCAGAGGGTTCTGAAGCAAAAAGTAACAAAAAACCTCAGTCGTGGCATCCAGAACAAAGCACGTGCTGTGCTAAACACCACAAGTCAAGATGAAACTAAATGTTAGATAAAGTATACAAGAAATACAATAGATTTTATCACTGTCAGAACATGTAAATGCCAGTAGAAGGTGCACATCCTGGATAAAAATGGGTACCTTTAGCTCAAATTCTTTACTGAAACAATGGAAGATGATTGGACTATTGGTTTAAAACAAACCTATTGCTAAGTTGGATGTAGATGCTTAAGTCATTGTGGTACTGGAAATAGTGACATTAGTGTCAGAAGAAAGCCACAAGCAACAGAAGTTGAAGGGAGGACAAATGAAGGTTTTCAGTGGTGGTCTTAATCCACTAAAGGAGGATGTGTATAAACAAAAAACAAGAAATTATAAATTTTGTAATGGCATTGGGAAATAGAAATAACCATTATTAGGTTAAAAAATTGTTATGGTTTTGGCAACAGGGTGCATTTACTGCAGGAAACAAATGCTGAATGAGGTGTAGATAATGTTATTTCTTTGCGGATGATAGCGGAGTGGAAGAACCAAGTGTCTGAACATTCACTGATCATCCTGGGGAAAAAACCAATGCAACAGTTTGCAGAAGCATTAAATAAATATGCAATGAGGGCATCTTTCCCACTTCTTATAAAAGAAGAAATTCTGGGAGAGATGGGTGCTGTCAGACATTTTTCTATACTTTATAAATCAGTGGAGTTCTGGCAAGCATTGTTAGGGAAACAATAGAGCTGAGTGTGCACGTGCATGCACACACACGCACATACATATTCAACACTATCTTTGAGATATACTCAAACACTAGTCTGAGGAAACTGTATTTGGCACCAGAGGGGTTGGTTTCACTGGCAACTACAACAATGCAGGTCACAAAGTAATAAAACAAGCTGCACAGATGAGAATAAAGATGAGGGCATTACCAATATACAAGTTCAATGGTGTTTGCATTCCAACCATCCCCTTTCTTTAATACTGAGATGGATTTAGCTTGAACATCTTGGCTGACTACAGCTTTGACAGTATGACATGAAAAACTAATGACTAAGGGTTCCTCGATCAGGCCAGTGCCAGGCCACTTTGCCTTTCATATGTTAGAGCCAACACTTTCAATTCCACCTGGTGATCAGTTGGCAGCTGCTGGAAATCCTGAACTAGTACCTGGTCTTCAGGTTTATAATTGGTTTGAAAAGCAATATATCAGCAGTATCTAGGTACTGAAAGAATCTTTTCTGTCGCAAGTGGGGAAAATGAGAGAAGTTGTGAGATTATCAGTATCTGGTGGTAACTTTCTAAGCAAAGACCACGCTGCTGCTTGCTTCTAACAAGAAGCAGTGTTCTCTTGGAGAGACATAATTTCTACAGCCATGAGTGATCTGGATACAAATCACAGATTGTGAGTGAAATTTTCCATCACCTCTAATATCTTTGGGAGCACTAATCACTAAATCTTTTCAGGAGGAAAAGGTCCTCCTTTCTTCCAACCATGCTCTGTCACTGCAGAAATGGGAAGTCATTCTTTATCTAATCATGCTAAAAAATAAAGGTGCTTCTCTACTTCAGTCTGAAAAACTATTACACTATATTTTTATTTGATTTTATTTCTATACATCTTTTGCTACCTTGGTGTGCAAATTAAACCAACATAGATCATCTTCAATTCAGAGGTTCTATATAAGGAAGCATGTGTGAAAGTTAAGGGTTCATAAATGAATATAAGTTTGTAGAAAGTATAAAATTGGTGTAATGTACAGGCTCAGAAATGCAGAATAAACATTAAGTTATACAAATGTATATGCAGCTTCTAGACTTCATGCACACACAGTCACTCCTAAATTTTCTAAACAGCATCATTACACAGTGCGGAAAAATACAGTCTGACAATAAAATGAAAGTTCTTAGTCTCAGTTAATTTTACAGCAGTTTCAAGTGAAACTTTTTCAACAAAACCTTTTAGGATTGAATTTTCTTTTTTTCAAGCCCAAATTTCATTGGGATTATCAGAACATGCTTCTTTATGGGAAATTTAAAAATAAATACTTATAACAAAAGCAGATTTTGAACATCAGCACAAGAATGATATTTGTTTTCATGTGACTAGTTATTTACTTTATAAAAATACAGTGGATGAACTCCTAGTCCCATTAGAGACCACAGGAATTTGCCAGTACTTTCTGGGAGGGCTGTGATTTTACTCCAGTACAGTTAAATTCATCATGAGTGACATTGCACTGAAACATTCACTGTAAAGAGGCATAAACTATGTTCCAAATTTATCATCTTCTCTAGTTACTGTAGAGAGCAGAATTCATCATGATTTGGTGGGAAACACTACAGAACATCAATATAGAACAATTACTGCCTACCGTATAATTTCTTATTTAGGAAAATGATAATATACGGTGGTGTAACAAGCAGAGTTGGCACCCTGAAAGGGGGGTTCCAAGGGTTGGTGGGGAGGTGGGCATGCATAGGTACCAAAACCAGTGGGGGAGTCATAGTTGCAAGAGTGGGAGAGAGATTGTGGGATCTGAGAGCAGGCACAGTAAGGCATAGCAAACAGTCTTACCCATGCTGGAATCTCTTGAACCAGTGGTTTCCAAACTCTGACAGATTGCACACCACCAATTTAAAACGATACAACCTTAAGTACCACCAGGAAATTCTTCAGTTCAACCTTAACTACCACCAGCAAAATTTTGTCATATAAAGTAATTCTAATAAACCCGTTAAAGTGTACCACTAACAGGTTGTCTGCATACCATTGGTGGTACCTGTACCACAGATTGGGAACTGCTGTCTTAAACAGTTCCTGGTTGAGCTGCAACAGCAGCCAAGGACTATTCTGAAGTTCCTGGCATGAATATGCTGCTGGGCTGCAGACTCTGCGGGGCAGGGGGAGCTGAGGACAATTCCAGCAACCATCCTAAGTTGGTCCCCAGGCAGATGCCCCCCTCACCCACATCTAGTTACACTACTGATAATATACAGATGGTTTGAAATTTTTAGTGGGAAGCTTCTGCTTGTGAACATGGTGGCTAAATCAACAGAATGTAAGATTTTATTTTTCTATCCCCTCACTTCCATAGCTGCTCACAGTTCTGCCAGGGATTACCACAATTTGGATCCATTTTGATACTACTACTCCAGGCCCTATACTTAGGAGTAAAGCTGTCAGGAATCGTGTAAAGCACTGGTGCTGAGGGGAAAAAGATTAAGCAACAGTAGAATTAAGCATTGGAACTATTACAGGGGAAGTAGGAATAATAGAGGCTGAAAGAGAGGTGGTATAGCAGATACCTACTGCTTCTTGAGAGCATCCAGCAATGTGGGGTGAAAGGGCATACCATAACAGAGACATACTCCTGTAGGCAGCAGTCAGGAGAATTTAGAGGAGCAGAAGAAGAAGAGAAAGTGCCTTAACTCTTAGACTCTATAAAAGACAAAGGTTTCTTTCTTAACATTCAGAGCTTCACATTTATGGGATAGCTAGTTAAAGGCTAGGCATCTTCAAACACATTCTACTTGTGTTACTTTTGTCTTTCCCATCTGGTATAAATCCCAGGTAGCAGTCAGAGGTGTGTTTCCTATCAAATGTAGTCCATGGAGTCAGCTTCTGGGCCCAGCCTCCTTATCTTCTGTGGCTTTAATTCTCTGGTAGTTGCCTAGTACTTGGTCATATAAATAGAATATAGGTCAATACTCCAGAATGGACTTTTGAAAATTACATATGAATATAAAATAGACTGGAATGAAAGGTTTAAGGAAAGATTATTATGTTACAAACTTGTAGGTGTTGGACCTTTTATAGTGAAATATCAGACTAGCTTAGAGAGAGCTTTTTCATAACTAATGCAGTATACAGCATGCTAAAGGAACAAAATGTGACACCTTTTTAAGTTGCAGTACTGCCATTTCATAAGTAATTTCTTTCCTTCACTTGTCACATAGCAGAACACTACTTCAAAGGGGCAGCATCCCCTTTGAATCTGATAGATTGAATACTGAGTTTAATTCTAGCAGTGAATTGGCTCTTCAAGAAGCATTTCTGGAAAGGTGTCAGGGGGAGGGGAAGGAGAGCACCTAGACGATTTTGAAGGAATACTTTGGTTGCTTACCTGCGTTCTTCAGATAAGTATAACCTGTAAATTCTAAATTCTCCAAATAACAGCAATTCAGCACCTGTCATTTGGTGTGTTGAGTGATTCATTGTATTTAGGTAGACCTATGTAGGTTAGTACAGTAGTGCCTTCCCTGCAAAAATGCTGTGCAAGATAATCACCCAGTAAAAATGGATTTAACTGGACTGGAAATCTTTGGGTTGTCCAGAGACCTTCAAATATTAACCTTCAAAAACTAATACGTCATCTGAAAAATTTCCTTGCCATTTTTTTTCAGTTTTTTCCTCCCTGTTTCCCCTGCATTGCAGTAATAGGAAACATGTGAGAAAAGTGGCCTTTTAGTGAAAAGAACCCAGGAAACCAAGAAGAAAAATAAAGCCAGAAGTTCTTTTTTCTGGACGTACAATAAACACAATTCAAAAGTTTCAAAAATTAAAGCAGTTAAGTCTCTGACTCTCCCTTTTAAGCAGCAGCTCATTCTCCTTTTCTTCTGATAGGCTAACAAAAAAAATTCATGAATTGTTTTAAAATGAATCCTCTTTATAAACAAGCAGGCACCAAGTAGGCAGCTCTCCTACTCCCAGCAGCCAGCATAACATCTTTCTCCTACCCCTATTGTATGCCCCAGGCTGATTTCCTGGGAGGCTAATAAGCATTATTTCCCCCCCTCCATGCTACTCCAATGGTCTTTCTGAATGCTTCTTGTTAACCCTTGTTTTACAGTAAAGTTTTCTAGCCTGGCTTCTTCTGCTTTTGTATTCAAATTTCTCTCTGCTTCTTTTATACAGCTTTGAATATTTTCTTTTCACTGCATCTGATGAAGTGAGCTTCAGCCCACAAAAGCTTGTGCTATATATATCTATCTACTTTGGTTAGTCTGTAGGGTGCAAATCCACCCTGCCTTCTTCCTGAGACAGGGCACAGCCAATTTACCACCTTTGTCACAGAGTAGGAAATCTACTCAAACATTACATGAAAATTATAGTAGAATTTTAAGCTTGCCCTCGTGTATGCAGAACAGAAGGATTCCCAGGCCTTTTTTGGCTGATTGTGTATGATAATACTTATCCCATTCTGAAAAATCAGGAGAGAGAGAGTTTTACCCAGTAAATTATAAAATATTTAACTGTACTACCTAACGTTCTAACATACATAGCTTTGCTTTATGCTTTTTAAGATTATTTCCCCTCTTTATTTTGAAGTCATAGAAAGGAGAATTCAAAAACAGGGTTAAAAAAGGAGATATTTATGCCACCATATACTGACTGAATAGAGGCAACATTTTTACACTTAAAGTGAATTTTTTAAAAATAATAAAATGTAAATTAAGAAGCTATTTTAACAAGGGGCAAACATGTATAAAACATTCTTTGGCATTTCTTGCTTATTCTTTAAAAAAGTAAAAATACAGCTGTTGAGTCTGATAATGAATTAAGGCCAGCCTTTGTTTTTCAGTTTGGAATTCTAGGCTCTCAGGCACCACTATGTTGCCAAGTAATTTGCCAAGTAATTATTTGTAAATGAATGCCTGAGGTTGGACCAGATGTTGTCTCATCAGCTGTAGTACAATTGGTGTATGAGGGGAAGAAAAAAAATACAGGGTAGAAGATGAAACCTAAATAGTAGTATGTAAAGAAACATACTTAATTGTGCCAACCATTTACTCTACAATAGATGTGTTCCTCTTAATTCATATTATGTAAATCAGCTGACATTTACCATTGTTTATAATAGAATCATAAGGTTGCATATTAGATAGAGATATCTATTGGTTGATTAATCAATAGATAAAATGTTCTGTGTCCCTCATCAGTATTTATATAGTGTCCCTCAACAGTATTTAGAGAAAGTGAGCAATTTATATATGTGTGTGTATTTTATATATATAGTGCAATATGCATCCCTATGATTCTACTATAAACAATTGTAAGTGCCAGCTGCTTTACATAATGTGAATTAAGAGGAATACATCTATTACAAAGTAAATGGTTGGCACAATTAAGTGTGTGTATGTGTATAATTATCTGTGTCCCTCATCAGTATTCATTGAAAATGGGCAAGGCAAGAAGGTGATTGACGACTAGCAGCCGAAATCCATTTCCCCAAAGTTTCTGAGCTTAAATAAGAGCCATTACTTTCACGTTTTCAATGTGGCTTGACTTAATTCTTGGATTCTCTGGGACAAATGCAGAGGTGATGCAAATAAGCAGTAGTGTAATGTGAGGGTGAGAGGGGCAGCAGTCCCAGGTACTGATTTAGAGCGGGTGCTAGAATGATTCCTGCCTCCCCAGAGTCTTTGCTGCATCTGGAGAAGCCCTGAATTCTCTGGCCATAGGAGCAAAGTTAGAGAATTCCTGCAGTTCCTGGCCATAAGAGCCAGTGCAGGGACAGAGCAGGAATCATTTTGTGTGGTCAGCCCTAGAAGACCAGCTGCCCAGCCATAGAAGCTGTGTGCAGGAACATAACAGGAGCAGCAGGGGCCTTTGAGTCCCTGGGGCAGGTAATATCCTCCTATGACCAGGAGGAGCAAGGGTGTTCCAGCTCGGCTAGGGCTAAGCAGTGCAGGACTGATGCCACTGTGTCCTGGCACCCAGCTCCTACAGCTGGGGTTTCTCTGGCTCACATCCTATGGCCAGAGAGAACATGCCTGCTCCAGATGTGACAAAGTAGTGCTCGCCCTCTCCTCATTCCCACCTCGCAAAAGTTTTGCTTAGGGAACCAACATTTATAATTATGCCTCTGAAATTATTTTTTAAAGTGGATTAGTTAAATCATATTACAGTGTTCATATCTATTTTTCTTTAGAATTAAAATGCCTTAATTCAGTTTATTTTAATTTACTTTGAAACTAAATTCAAATCAATCTAATTAAGACTATTTTAGTATTTGAATGAGTCTACACAGGAGTTTGATGCTATTTAACTAAGCCACAATAAAGTCTTACCTTTAGTTATTTTTTTAGTTAATTTTTCTGAGTAGCCTAACAAGCCTTAACTCTCACACTTCCCCTACCATTTACATCATCTCTGATTTTAGCCATCCTGTATATGTGTAACTAGAAAACATGGAAATATCTGTTTCTATTTTTTGACTCATCAGTTTAACTGAGGAATAGGAAGGAATACAGTCTGTCAACTGGGGGGCAGATTTTTCCAGGGTGTAAATCATTTTTACTGAAAAACTGCAAGCGTTTTACTGACAGACAAACGTTTTTACTGATATGTGTCATTACTAATATATGATATATGTGACTTTTCTGCCAGCCCATGTGCTGCTGCTAGATCCCAGTATAGGGGCCAAAGTAAAAAAGTAAAAAAAAATTGGTTGTCAGTAAAAAGTTTGCAGTTAAACAACTTGACTGCAGTGATGGTTTTATACTATGCACTGCCAGGGACCCCCTACTGACTCCCATACCCTGATGCTGCCAGGTGCACTCTGCACCATTCTGCCCCTGTAACCATTCCATTTTTACCCACATCAGCCCTGCTACCCTCATCCTGGCACAGACCTCCAAAGAAAACTACTTGTGAACCACCAGTATTATGGGCAGTCTGAGATGCAACAGTAGCACATGGCTGAGAGAATGCTCCCTATAGGTTGCTGTCCTGTTCAAACACCAGCGAGCACTGCTGTGCTCTGTTAGAACTTCAACCAAGTTGTGGGTGTTTAGTGTTTTTACTGATGGCTAAAGTTTTTATATTAACTTTATTAACAGTCAATTTTAGCCCATTTCTTTACTGATAGTAAACTTAATGACAGTTGGCGACCCAGTTGTAAAATGGTATAACTGTATCCTGCTTATATGCTAATGTTTTACTTATAAACCTTTCATGGATTAGTGTTAATGGATACATTTTCATATAAATGATATTCATCTATACATCTAGCCATGTGTTTCTTCCTCTCATCATAATGAAATAGACAGAAAAAATTTTAAGGTATAGAAGTGATATAGAATGATATCATGGATGCTTATGTTTCTGGAATTGTTGCTTTATCATATGCTTAACAGACCTTTCTTTACAGATTCCAGATTTTTTTCCACACATTGTTCTCTAGTTTTCCCCCATTGGTTAGACAGATCAGCCAGCATTTATTTTAATTTTTCACTTGTAGCTTCAATATTTGATACTTATGGTTGGGGTTTGGGCTCTCAACTGTCATTAGGACTGTGAAATTTCTACAATGTAAAAAAAAAGATTTTAGTTCCATTATATAAATCCAGCAATGCAAAAGTTTTCTGAAATAGTCAAAAGTTGAATTTGTTTAGATTCAGCACTTAGATTCAGAATCATCTTCTTTTTTTTAACAATCAGGAACATTTACTTGGTCTTTACACAGTTTGTTCTGTACAAAAAAGGAAAAAGACAATCTGTCATTGATCAAAGTCTGTTCTGGTTTCGTCAGATTGTCAGCATTGTGGTACTGCAGCACATATGGTGCTTCTAGACGTTAAATGTGCCAACCTGAGTTCTAGATCTGAAGTCAACCACAATCCAGCAACAACTCTAGTTAGACCTCTAGGTCATGCTGTTCTAAACTGTAGAGAATCCATTAAAGTACATAACGTAGTACTTGTTACAGTGATGGAAATACATCCTATATTGTGAATGCATATAAGTTATCTAACTGAATCTCATCTAAGGCACATTGAGAAGTGAATAAGAAATCAATGCTGTGCCCACCATGGCTAGTAATTAATGAAGACTCAAATCATGGCCTAGGCTACAGGCAAAGAAGTCATCATACATTTCTGCCAGTTGAGTGCATTGTGGGTAGCAATGCAGTTGAGTTCACAGATTCTCTATATCCTGTCTTCTGCAGTTTGCAGCCCACGAGATAGTGCAAGCAGATTTGGCTCTGTCCCTTTACAAAATGCCTCATGGTGTGGTCATTTTGGTGTGTCAGAAATAAAATATTCAGACCTAGACCCGAGAGCAGTGGGGAACCCAGAAGCAAGCTTGTCTCTCTGGAGCCATAACCTCATGCAGGTTAACCTCATGCAGAGTAACCTCACGCAGAGTAATATGTACTTGCTCTTGTCTTAGGCATATCAAAAACTGATTATCTAAGACAGGTTTTGGTAAGCCATGGCCTGAAGGGCAGATCCAACTCAAGGTGCTATTTGATACAGCCTGCGGACGTGGGGCTTCAGGAACAGGAGACTACAGTGGCAGTTGCTTTCCCATGTCACTGTGAGGAAAAGCCTAGGCACTGGGCTTTTCCCCTTGCCACATCAGGGGAAGGTGATGGCAGCAGCTTGGTTCTAGCACCCACCTTGCCTCCTGCCTCTGAGCTGAATTGGGTTATTCTGGCTTGCAGCCTAAAAAGGTTGCTGACTTCTGATCTAACAGAACACATTAGGAGTATTTTAAATATAATAAGAACAACAACTACTACTATAGAAAAGCTAGAAATGCTTTAATATTAGTGCCTGCAGTTCTTTATTTCTGATGGAATATTGTTTTTGATTGTTTTTATTTCCAAATGTTTAAAATGTTCTATGGATGTTTTCTTTCCTCCGTTACAGTTTATCATGCTGACATATATCTTCATGCTGGCCTGGCTTGGGGTTACAGCTTTCACTTCTCTGCCTGTTTTCATGTACTTCAATCTGTGGACCATTTGCCAAAACACCACCTTAGTGGAAGGGGCTAATCTCTGCTTGGACCTTCGTCAGTTTGGTAGGTGAATGATGAATATTAAATACAAATCAAGATTTCAAATCTAGTTTACAGTGCAGCTTTTTTTAAACATATCCTTGGGACATTTTCCATGAATATCCCAATACTGCTAATATTTTGTCAGAAAAAAACAAGGATAAAGCAAAGAAGTTAGGGAAGAGTTTACACTTTTCATCCCACCTGCTCATGTTCTACTATTATACTATATTGACATGTGAATGCTTAAGGAGCATCAATTAAAATCAAAGATGTAAAATTTGTATTGCTGCAAAATACATTGAAAATGTATAACTCATGCAAAATAGCTGAGAGAAATTAGTAGTATGAAGTGAAAATAAAAATCTGACTGAGTTGATCAGAAAAATACCAAGTTGATGTGTACAAGGAAAACAATCAGAAACATGCAAATTCAAGAGGAGGTGGTAAGATCATGGAGAGGAGCATTATGAAAATGCGGACTAACAACATAACAACAGACAGTATTAGCTAGGAGCTTGCAATGCAGTATAACATAAAAATGCAGTTTTGATCACTGTTGTATTATGCATTGGGGGAAAATTGATAACATCTTGATGAAAAGGCCTCAGTGGATCTGCAGCTGGAAAATTACACACATTTCTGGTGATTACCATAAAGCAGGTGACAAACTGGAGGGAAGTTCACTGAACAGAAACGTATAGTAAAGGGGTTGAAGAATTTCAGTTATGTCGAAAAGTTAAGTTTGTAATAAGTAGGCAATTGGTGATGCAGATGCAGGTCTAGTATCTGCAGATGTCAAATCAGAGATGAGAAGCAGAACTTTAAAATGATTGCAGTGTCCTGAAGTATATCTCCTTTTCCTTTGGGAGAAGACAAGGGCATGGCTTGCAATAATAAAGTTTCCGCTGCTTACATGAGACACTGGACTCTCTCTGTATAGTCAATTCTAAGCTTCTTTCTCTACCTTTTTTTATCTGTCTATTAACTGAACTGAACTAGAGCAGGAAAAAGAGTTCTTTCCAAAATACAGGCTTGTGTCCTGGTCTGGAAGAAATGGGCTTGAGATTTAGCAGGATCTTTTTTGTATTTGTGGCTCTTATAGCATCTAATATGTGTTTACTACCCAAGAGATAAGCAATATAACAGGATTTAAATAGAGCTGGGCAAAATCATTTATTCATCAAAATCTGGTGTAAAAACTTATGAATTTGAGCCAACTTTGCCAAACTGATTAGCAAAACACATTGAAAATACCAAAATATAAAGTTTTCTAAAACAAACTTTTCCGAAATATTTAGTTTTGGCACTGCTAATAAAAGCAAATGAAATGGAAGACAATAGAAGAGGTGCTGCTGCCCAGCTTTTACCAAGTAGCTAGAACATTCCTCCTGGATGTGGAAGTCTTATGTTCAGTGCTTTCTGCAGGGGTTTGAATCCACATAAATTACCGCTTAGAAGAGCACCTAACTACCAGGCTAGGTGGGCTTCTGCGCTTGAGTCTCTTTTCAGTTCTCCAGTTGGAACTCTTAGACATTGTGACTGTACTTACATGTCGCTGAACAGTGATGTTACTATGGTGCCATGCTTTACTGCTTGCTCTTGGAAGTAATAAAGCACAGCACAATAACTGCTTGTACTGCACCATGTATGCTGCACATGGTTAGATTTTGCCGCTACGTCACCATAGTGGCACACTATACTGGGGGAGCATGCCACTAAGGTGATGTGGTTGCCAATCACCTGTAGACTCATGTGATTGCTACATCACAGTAGTGAGCTATATGGCGATGTAGCATGTCACTACGTTGCTGTAGGGCAACGTGTTGATGCGCCGTGTGCGTGCTTAATGAGGCACATAATGCCTCTTTGTTCTGATAGTTGGAGCAGTCAATGGACACAGACAGATGTTCAGCTCCCCACTGTAACTGAGAACACTTGGCAAGAATCATTCTGAATTGCAAGGATCCCCCAAACCAAACAGAAGTTCACTCTTGGTTCAAGGGGGGATGGGAATTTAACTGCTGGCTGGAAGCCTGTAGCTGGTTTCCCTTAGCAAGGGCCCCTCTTCTCTCCCAGACTGTCCCTGTTTCAGAATGAGAGTGGGCAAAAGGTGCAGAGGGAACTTATTTTAGGGGATCCCCAGCCAGCACTGGAGCGGTGGGGTGGGTGAATTGGAACCCCTCCCCCACCTCAGCTAGGAGGGGCTCCGATACCCCCATCCCACCCTCCAGTGGGGGCTGAAAAAACCCCAGACCAAATTCCCTCCTCTCCCTTTCTACTCTTGCTTTCTGAAAACAGCTCAAGGCGGGGAGGCAGTGCAGACAGAAGTTATAGAAGATGCTTTATTTTGAAACAGCTTCTTCATCTGACCCCTCATGCAGTTAGGGTTCAGATTTTCACCTGATTGGCCCTTTTGGAAGCAGTCTGCTGCTGTGCACTTGTGTTGGTCATGGCAATAAACTGCTTTCTGTGACCAGATTGGGCAAAAACTTACTTTTGTCTGTGCCCTACAAGACCCAATTTCAGTCTGTTCTCTGCCTGATTCAGAGATGGGATTTGCAGGCAGGTCTTTCAGAACCATTGCCTTTCTGGTTCAGTGAATATTTAAGTTCAATGTCCATGCAAATTGGAACATTCTTAAGAGCAAGGAATCTCAAAAATCTTCTTGTCTGGTAGTTAGTTTACACCTACCTGAGAGGTAGGTGACAATGGTTCAGGTGCTGTCATGCAGAATACAGGTGTCCTATAGCTTAGGTGAATACCCAAACCTTTTGGATATTGGGTAAGAAAAAGAAGCAGCATCTCCTTTTCTGGAAGTTTAGTTAATCTGGTCTTTCATTTCCTTGTTTTTTTCTTGTTGTTGTCATTAAACAATTGATGGAAATAAATCATTTTAGTTCGTGTTGAACCACACATTTCTATCAGAACATTTTTTTTTCTGTTCTTTGGGTTGATCCACATAATTTTTTACCAACTAGCAGTTATTTTCACAGGTCTAGTAAAAAAAATTCTTTTGAAATGCTTTCTGTGGTTTTTATTTTGTTAAGGTGTATCTATAGTTCATTATAGAGAGAGACAGAAAGGGAATGCATAATCTATTTTATTTACCATTTCCAGCTACATGAACCCCACTGATTCTCTAGTAAAAAGAACAGCATTATTGTTTTCCAAAGTAATCTGTGTAGCAGTTTTCATCAGGCTAGTCTATGATTTAATATCTGATTATGTGCGAGAGTGAACAATACAGAAACTTCTTCCCCTTACTGACAGCAGTTGCTTTCATTATCACCAGATGATTAAGCATACTTCTGGGTAATATACTTTTATAGCTTCTAAAAGAAGCTTTGCACAAGACAAACAAATTTGGATTGTGACCTTATCACATTTCTTAGCACAGGGATAAAGAATATTTATGTGTTCCAAAAAGCCAAGTGAAAACCCTGGTTACAAATTTTAGTCTAATATCGAAATATTGAATTTGGAATTTATCATATTTTTTAAATGGCTTGAGGACTGATTGTTTGTGTTGCTTCCATTTAAACTGCCACCAAATGGATAATATATTAGCCTTGTGGCAACAAAAACAGGCAGTTTGAAGGTATGCCAGATTAGTTTTATTGTTATGTAAATATTCTGATGATATTCAAGAATTTGGATTCCACAGCTACCCAACTTGTATGAAAAAGCTATCAAATATTCAATACATTTAGCATTCAGAGTATTTAATCTGTTTCAGGAATTGTAACTATTGGAGAGGAAAAGAAGATTTGCACTATGTCTGAAAATTTCTTGAGGATGTGTGAATCTACTGAGGTGAGTGAATGTGATAAGGTTTCTGTCAAATCTATAACATGCTGTATTAAGAAGCAAGTGGCACATAAGTTTTCCTATGACATTTAACTCTTTAAGGTTAAGCACACTGATAGATGGGAGGCACAAAGGAGAAATGTAATCATGATTCCTTTTCCTAGAAAACAAAATCAGTCTGCACTTTTTTTTTTGGTCATTACTTTAGTAATTACATTTTGATTTAGGGGTATTATACAAAGGATTCCATTGGACTTTCTTATTTTTTTAAATTTGAGATTATATTGAGGGCTAATGCACAAACTTTGTGGTTAGAAGAAAATAAGTAGAATCAGTAATATTACTATTTCTTGAAGAGTACAAGGAAATTGCAGAGATGGTTGTGAGGGAATAGCAGTGTTTTTAAACTCACTGGGCAAGATTGTAATATGGTTGAAGAGAACAACCTATAGTAGTTTTGAAGTAGTTATGCCATCTGTCATGGCTTGTTTCTTTATTTAAAAAGCCATATACTGCAGTCTGAGTGTTTTTTTTTAACATGTTTGGCCAAGGAAAACAATTAGATGCAACAAAATAAATTCTCCATGTGTGATCACAGTAGGTATAATCCTGTTCCCGACTGAAGTCAGTGAGAGTTTTGCCATTGGATTCTTTGTGGCTGTGATTAAACCTTGGGTATAAGTGCTCTTAGTTACTGGTTGCTACAGCTATAAAAACTGTCTGCAGTTGGAAAGAATTACTAAAAATTGGTAGATGATATAAACTGAAAATAAATGCAGCATCATTTCATACCTACATACAGCATGCCCTCTTGTGACAGAGGTGAAACTGGTGGAAAATATTGAATCATTAATATCTGCAGAATGATGGCACCAGGAAAGTAGTCATTTGTGGTAGGATTCTGAGGTAGGCGCCTTAGATGAAACATAACATAGGCAGAAATTATGCACCTGCACCCAATAATCCAGGAAACAAGCATTCTAGTGGCTGTAAAACCCATTAGGCCCACAAATTTATTTGGCACCTACAATTTGGAGCTGTTAAGTTCTCAAGGCACACAAACTTAAGCTTCAGCACATGCAAAGAAGCATGTTGTTTGGAGCAGCTGGGTACCTTGTTCCCATTTAAACTGTGTTGCAACCCAGATCTGAAGTGGAACACTGCCTGAATTAACCTTAAATTGTACACACAAGCTTTCCACAGCCAGAGGAGATTCAAATCTGCCTTCCCCTTTTCACTATCCCTTTTCTTCCCTGCCCCAGCTGATTGCTCTGCCCACCAGGCTATTGATTAGTCTGAGCTGTGTAATTTCTACAACTCTCTGGCTCAGCCTGGGACAGTCATTAGCTAAGAAAGCAAGAGCCATATAGTGCCAGGAGGAAAGCAAGTGAGAAGGAGCCTGACTCTGTACCCTAGAGGCAGTCACTCAGCTGGGGAGACATGGGTTGCAGAGTTACTTCTAAGACAGCTCATGCATTTTACCTTAGTCATTAGATAAAAACTCAAGGGATCCTGTGAGCAGACTTTTTTCCAAGTGAGTGTCCTAACCAGTAGCTTGTTTGCATCTCTGTGGCTTACGAGCTTTGCATTCTTGGCCACACTATAGATCAACTTCATAAGGAGTGGAGGATTAGACCATTCACCCAAACTATTATCTGGTGGTTAGGGAAATCTTCTGGGTGGAGAGAGAATGTGAGTTTGAATCCTCTCAAGCTGAGGAGAGCCTTGGACCAGTTTTCCCTCTACTTAGGCCTGGGCTGTTATAAAAAAAAATGTTGGGGGGGAAGGAGGAACCCTTATCCCTTCTCAAATAAACAACTGCCCTCAGAAGAGGGCTCCAGACTCTGGATCACAAGAGGATGAAGTCTCCAGACAACGGTGAGATTGTTCAATATATGTTGCTCTGTTCAGCACTGATTAGCTTTAGGCAGCCTGGCATGTGGCATGTTGTGACTCACCATTCATAGGCACCTATTTCTTCCCGTTGTATACAGAATGTAGGCACCTAAAGTTATTTCCCTGAAACACACTACTGAGGTTAGGCACCTGATTTTCAAGTGTGGCAGCACCCAAGAGAGAAATGTCTAATGTACTTTTCTGGGTCTGCAATTTTTTGTTTAGTTTCTGTGGAAAGGACTTTCCATGACACTTGCTTTCTTTGTGCCCTTTTGCAGCTAAATATGACATTCCATTTGTTCATTGTGGCACTTGCTGGAGCTGGAGCAGCAGTCATTGCTATGGTAAGCTATAGACCCTCCTGCCCTCATCCTCCAGACCTGTGCTCCATCACTTCCCCTGACACATTCTGTTAGTATATTATTGTGAGAAGTACTCTCAGTAGCCAAAAATATCATTCAGGTACTACCCAGAGAGATAAAGTATGTGACGTTTCAGGGATATTGTTAATGTGATTTTGTAAATTTATGTTTTTAATGATTTTTTAAAAATACTTTAAAGCACAGTATTATTATGAAGAGTCTTCAAACAGCACATCCAGACTGTGTTTTAAATACCAAGATTCGTTTAAGAGCATGCAAAGGGATTTTTCAGTTCTTGTATGGTATTTAGAAGGTTCTTCTGGGAAAGCCGCAAAGCAACTCCACCTCTCTTTTTCTCATGCCCTCCTGCATATGCATGTGCCTGCCTCCTGTCCCTTCAATTTCGTTTTCATCTGAGCTGCTGCTTTTAGTGGCAAAAATCCTTTTGAGGATACTGAGGACCAGCATTCCCATGGGCAGTGACATACTAGCATTTCTGCAATGAGCATCACTTTGAACATGGTGAAATTTTGTCAAGAATTAACAAGTCAGCTTTCCAGAAGTTAATGAGTGATATTTGTCAGTGAAGTTTGTAGTCTGAGCTACATATTTATATGCTGTGTCCCTTTCCCTTGTTCTTTTTCTGTCTTGCCTAAGAGCTCAAGTGTTTTATAAGAGTGCTGGTGTTGGGACTGTCCACCACCCTGTTTGTATAGGTTCTAGCACAATAGGGACCATGCTTGAAGGGAGGAATTATAACTAGGTGCTGCTGCTGTAACTAGAACTGCTATCGTATTTACCCTCATACCACATGCATATTCCCCTCCTCTCTGCTGGCCCGCCCCAATCAGCTGTCCAAAATTTTAGTATACATTTTCTTTGCTGGAATAGAAGCACGGAAATGCTGTGTTGCAAAATGGCAACCAGCTTCTGTCTCAGCAAACAAGCAGGGAGGGGGAGAATCCAGTGTTAACCCTTTCATAGCTTGCTCCCAGCTTGCCAGTTGAGAGAAGCTAACAGCCATTTTGCAACAGCCTCTCCATGAAAACGCCAGCTCTAGGGCATGATTCTGGAAAAAGTCTTTTTCCTCCATTCTGCCCTCTAAAAACAAAGTGTGTGTCTTTTTTGAGGTCATGTGGTATGTGAAAAATACAAGTATTATAATTATTGTTGTTGTCAAATGTTTTGGTGATTTATTTTTCATCCATGAAAACTGTATTTCATTTACACAGATCAACAACAAATCTAGTTTTATAATGAAAATGATTTTTTTAACTTGAACCCTAGAACCATTGAGTGTCTTGTCTCAGTCCACTGTTTTGGTGCTTGCCCTGAGCATGCAGTCATGCTGTAAAAGAAAGATGCATAGTGCAGTAAACTCAGCTAGTAGGTCTTGAGCAGCATTTGTGCCTCAGTTTCTAAATCAGCACAATGCTTCATTTAGGTTTCTCTGCTACCTCAGCAGGATGTCATGAAGTTTAATTAATTTTTAAAATCTGATATTTAAGTGCTTCAAGATAAAAAGTGCTGCATAAGCAGAATGATTCCATACTTTGCTTTATGTTAATGCATTTCATTAATTACTTAACTCTTCCAAAAGCAGACTTTTTTTCTGCAGAAAGAGCAACAGTAGTCAGAATATCACATTACAAGAAAAATGGTTCCTTACTGCATCACTGTTTCAGTTGCTTTACTAGTGATGTCTGATTTTCAGAAGGGTTATTGGTTTAGACAAGTATTTAAAAGTGAAAGTAACTATAAATATGAAGAATAGCAATTAGCTCTTGTATATCATTTTACATTTTCAAAGTACTGTATAAAAGTTACCTGATAAAGCCTTACAACAGTCCTGTGAAGTAGGTATGTTATTTTTTCCTCTTTTAACATAAATTCACTTCTCCAAGGCCATATGGTAACAGAGAAGGACTGGAAATCAAGAGTTTTTTCATCTAAGACTTTAAACTCAGTTCCTTAGAGGCAATGCTGTTTTATCCAACATATCATTCATACCCCATTTGCAGTATTCAGTCAGATTTTCTTATTTGCATAAATGAGCCTTTTCTTCACAGTCTTTGATTGCTCCACAAATTTTGGTGGCAAGATCTTTACTAGGTACTGTCTTACATTCTGCCCCATGGCTTATATTTCCTATAAAAGGGGACATGTGCCAGATGGAAGTGATGTCATCTGAATTTAAAAGAGGACACAGAGTAGCTCTAGACTTAAGACGCAGTATCAGTCCAGCAGAAAGAGTGCTGGATCCCACTGTTGTAGAATAGTCCCAAGAGCAGCTATGGATTTCTTTTAATTCCAGATATGCATTTCAATATAAAGTGAACTTCAGGTTATAGAGGGGAAACACTTTTTCAGTACAATTTCTATATTACCTAGCCGGTTCAAGCTCTGTGAGACTCCCTCTGTGCTGATGCACCAGTTATGATTCAGTCACCTAAAATTTCAGCATGAATACTTCTTCTGAGTTTCTGTGTAACAGCTTTTCTGAGTAAGACAGCTGAGGAAGGTTCTCTCTTAAGTGGTAGTAGCCCCTTTAGCCCTCCCAAAATCTTAAACTTTGCCCACTTTCAATGCCTAAAAGAGACTTCAGTCACAGCGCGTTATACAGATTTTAATCGGATGTGCATTCCTCTCTCTTTCTTGTGTGGCATAATCATCAGTGAAATACTGAAGTGCATTTATGTTCATAATGATATAATTAGGCTTCAGCGCCAACATCTAAATGAAATGCATTGGGATGGCTCATGCTTCTCTCAGAGATGGTTTCATACTATAAATAGATTGAAGCCAGTGTAAGTACCTCAATGTACACTGAGCCCACATTTTAAGGATTTTGTTCATAATCATAAGAGCTAGAGATTTAGGTGTCTTTAAAAACAAAACAAAAACATGAAAGCTTAGATTTTGAATTGCAAAGTAGCAGCCACAGGAACAAGGACCTGTTCAGTGAGCTGCTGCAGAGCAGCCCTACTAGAACCAATAGTGACAGCATGTTCTCAGGGAAGATTTGATACTGCTTGGGGAAGAAATCTGATTAATTAATGGTCTTCTTTCACCAGCTTGCCAATGCAGTGATGTGGGCACTGAAATAAATTAGTGGCAAGAGCACTCTGATTAACTGAAGAAAGCTTAAATGTATTGAACTGTAGAAGCTCCTCTTGTTTGTCATGTTCCTTTATTTCTCTTCAGTTTATGAATTAGACTGGGTTCTTCATATGGCTGGTTGTCACTTTTTGCAGCACAGTTTCATATTCCTTGGGTCAAACTTGTCTCCACAGGAAACAACATAATTGCAAAGCAAACAAATACATAAGCAAAAAAGGATTAAGTCACACCATACAATCCTTTTCCAGACTCTGAGAAGGCAATTCAAACTCTGTGAAGCCTCCTCAGCAGCCCTCGCTCTCACTCTGGTTCTCTCTCTCTCTCACCCCTCACTGAGAGCTTTTAACTTTCTATGGGTGATCCAGTCATCCCCATCAGTTGGCCCAGTCCTCCTCAGCAGGCAGGCAGGCAGGCAGTTGCCTTTCAACTGTCTGCAGCTGGGCTGCAGCCCCTGAGCCATATACCCTGCAACAGGCTATTCAGAGGACATAAATGTATTTGCTTTTGGCCTGAAATTTGTCATTTTCTGATTGTAAATTATAATACCACAAAAGAGGAGTAGTTTTTGAATCTGGCATGGGACAAAGAAAATAAGAGAAAAGCATTGTTTCTCACAGGAATTTTATTTTTTAATGTGGAATGATGAGAGTATTAAAGCTATCTAGATATTTCTGCAAGGATTAATAAGAGATTTCCAGTCTGGCTTGGTGCAGATCTTAAAAAAAAAAAAAAGAAAAAGAAATGGGAAGCTCATGTTCAGTGGTACAACAGACTGCTGGTAGCAGCCATAATAGATTGCCAGTGCTCTACATCCATTAGGGTTAAGGACAGCTGATGTTGACCACAGTACTGCCCAGCCCATAGTGCTGGTTTATAGTAGTATGCAGGCAGGGGTGATTTTGGCCCTATTCTACAAACACTTGCTTCTGCAGTGGTCTGAGCTACTTTGTGTTTTCATTCCAAGGGCTCTTACTTCTCTGGCAGTCCTGTCACTGCTAAGGTGTCCATTTGGATGTAGTTTGGTTTCCATTCCCGTGTTTTGCATATATTAAGTTGTTTTGGTTTTTTTTTTGATTCACTGCATTTTATCACAAGCCATTACTTATCTAGGATGTTGTGCCTGGAATTTACAACTGTCCATGGAGAGGTATATTAACTGCATTGTATCAGTTATGGATTATAGCATTTGTGGACCATTGTTGCATGGAAGTACTCTGATACCACATAATAAGGATTACCAAGGCTAAGTTTACAGGGTAAAATCCGGGAGGCAGACAGGCACGTATAGTTTCATCTGAGGTCACCAGGTTTACACTATGTATCTGAGTAGAGTTTGGTTTGTAACATGGAAGGCATCATGCTCCTCATGTGCTTTGAAGTAACACCAAGTGTTAAATGTGTCACCAAAATATACTACAATGTATTTTGCTTTTTTGTAACATGGTTTCTCATGGTAGCCTTAGAGACTGTGGGTAACATTCTAAGTAGCAGGAAACTAGCTAACTTCCAGTTTTTGCAAGAAACTGGGAGCCACTTATGTGAATGGATGCAGTTTTCTGAAATAAATAAGAATTTTTTTAAAGTATTTTATTTTCATCAGAGCAATGTTTCCTGGTTTGGGGGAGAGAAAGTAGCTAGAGGAGAGTTTGAAGCAGGAGTCCTCATGAAGTCCAGTGCCTCCCCACACAAGAGAGGTTGACATATAGGTCTTCCCTATGGTCTACCTCGTATTGCATGGCAGACAAGTTATTTCCATCACTGAGATTCCTAGAAACTTGTGGTTCTGCTGTTGGCACCTTGTTAACTACCTTTTTGAGAATTTTTTCTCTTGCTGTCAAAATTGACCAAGGCAAGATGGGTTTTTTTTTTTCCTTTACTTGCAGTGCCCAGAAATTCAGTGGTCAAAAGAGTGGGTAAGATCCAAATTATCAGTACTTGGCAGATATACAGTACCCTCTTTGGTAGGGGGTTGTTCCCATAATAAAGGAGAGTTAGGAGTGGATTTTAGGGGAAGGCATCTGCTAAAGGAGACCGGGCTCTTAATGTCTTATACATCAAGAAGAAAACTGACTTTTCTCTGACTTCTAACCCCTGCATGTGGAGGGGGGGGGGGGGCGTTCCAGAAATGGTCTGTGAGACCAAGTGTGGTAGACTGACTACAATCATCCTGCAAGAAGGAGCAAAGTTCTGTCCTCTACGTGCTATGCGCTACATTGTTCTCATATGAGTTGTTAAAAAAACGGAGGCTTGTTAAAACACATACCTTGTGTCATGCTTTCCTACATATTCAGGACAATGACAGTTCACACTAATGAACTGAGGCTGTATAACAGGATAATATTCAAACAATATTACCTTTCAAAACTGAAACATATACCGTACAATTAAAAGAGTTAGGATAAAGTGCTAAAGTGTAGCTAGGTGAGAGGGTAAAAAAACTATACCTGTCTTTTTATTGTCTTCAAATCTATAGTCAGTTTTGCTCATATAATTATTTTCTTCTACATAATAAATCCTTTTGGGTTTCTTTTTCTCTCTCTACTGACTGCCTGTGGAAAAAATGATCTCTGGGAAAGTGACATTTCAGCCTAGCCTATTCTTTGGAAGGAGGGATCTAAAATTTCTTTCACAACCCAAAGGGAAGGCCAGTTGGAGCTAGCATAAATTCCCCTGCTGCAGCTGTGAGGTTCAGTAAAAGGGCAAAGGAGCTGAGCCTTGTGAGGATAAGGAGTTCTCCTAGGTCAAACCTCAGTCTGCTTCTTACGACAAGCAGTGGGACAGTGGGGAAAACTTGGGGTTCTGGGGGTGCCCTTTGGACAGGTTTATAACAGTAAAGCCAGTTATTTTTTTAAGAACACACTTACCTTTGGCCTTTTTTTTGGTCTATTGTATTATAACACGCTCTTAGATATATAAGATATCTGCAAGAACTAAATTACTTCCTCAGTACAAATATTTAATTTCCCTTTTAATACACTTCCTGAAAAAGGACGTGATTTGTTTTATTTTTTGTAGGTGCTGTGTTTGGCTTGATCACACAATTGTCAATCTTATACAAAAGAAAAGATTTGTTTCATATGACTAAATGCATCCATCTCCAAGCTGCTTCTAATAATTTTATCTCCTACAATAACATTTAGGAGAATAGGGCAAGAAAATACTTTAAAATGGACATAAACGCATCTGAAATAAATTTAACAGTCATTTGACTCTAGGACATTTTTTCTTCCAGGTTGCTAGAATGTTAGGTGTAGATTTAGAGCTTTGTATTAATTATAAAGTTCCTAATGATTATATATAAAATACATTTATTTAAAATTACTGCACATGGATCTACCATTAAGTGATGGCTTTCAAAAATACATTATTTTGTATACATTATTCTATTTAGAAGAAAACTGTGCTAACTGTGAATTCTCTTTCTTGGGTTGCAGCACAGTCACAAATGGATTCCTCATGCACTAAAAAGATTTGGTACCTACTCTCAGGGAATATGCACATGAAGCATTTACTTAGGGTGCTACATCACCCTGAACTTTAACTGATGTTTCTTTGAATTTTTCAGTCAGGGAGTGAGTAAATAAGAACTTTCCCAGAAAATAACCCAAAATATTAGTTTTGTTGAAAAAATATTGTGTCATACTAGAAACAAAGAGTATTAACAGGTTCCACTATAAATATAAGCACAAGTATATGTTTCTTTCAACTCCGAGCAGTAATGATTAGGTAGGTAAGAATCCCAAAACAGGATATTTGCTATGAAGCAGAATTGTAATATATGCAATTCCCTTTCTTCCTTACAGAGGAAGTGCTTATGGGTTGTATTAAAAAAAGGAAAAATATAGGAGCTGGTCTAATGTCAACAAGCAAAAATATACTTTCTTGTTCTTTTTTTTTCAAATATGATGCTAGGTGAATATAGTAGCATTGTAAAAAACAGCCTCACGTTATTTTGCCATCTAAAGTCTATCAGATATACATAAGAGGTTAAAAAAACATAGCAAATCAGGTTTTTAGGTGGCCAAAATAATTTGGTCTCCCTCATTTTTTACTTTAGGGCATTTGTAGATGACACACAGGTTTAATTCTCCCTAAATTGAAGCAGTGTTTTTTTAAAAGTGCTGTTTCAATTTAGGATGAAGTAAACCCCCGTGTTGTATACACCCATGTCAGAGCCCGATCCTTACCTGCCTCTCCAGCAGTGGGGAGGAGAGAGCGAGCTCCTGGTGGACAAAGCAGTCCCTGAGCTGTGGTGGGGGCTGGTGCTTTCTTCTGCAGCAGTAGCCTCCCTCCCCGAGGCGGCACCTGCTCTCAGGCACCTGGCTTGAGCAGCCCTGAGGGGTACCACAGCCACAGAGGGAAGCACGGGGCCCCACACAGGCAGGCAGGCTCCAAGGGGGTGGGGGGTGGGGGCAGGGATCAGGATCACTGCTTTTCTTTTTTTCTTCTCTGGAGCCTGCTTTCCCGGGCTGCCGGCACAGTCTGCCTGCACATCCCCTGAACTGCACGGAGCCTGATGCTTCACTTTGTGGCTGTAGGGTAGGAAACTAAAACTCCTCAGTGGTGTTTTACAAATGAAACATGGAGATGGATGGTCTTTGTAATAGTTTCAGTCTATTCCACATAGATACCAGAAGAACTTTTAATATCAAACATGTGGAGAAAGCCCTCATAGCATAGAGGTGAGGGCCGGAGAAGAATGTTGGCAGAATAATCTCATTAATAAAGAATTTTATCTCTGCCTTGAAAAGAAATATTGATTCAGTTTAAATCACCACCTTATTTTTTGCATAAGTTGGCATGTTATGGAGCAGTCATTGGTAGGGACCTGCCAAATTTGTGGCACCCCCTTTAATCTTGCAAGTGCCCCCCTCTCCCTGCGTACTGGTGGAGGGCCTCACAACTCACTCCTGATTGGCAGAGGGGCAAAATCCATGGTTTTAAATATGGTGCTGTTTTTGCCTCCCACATAGTCAGCAGCAAGCAGCAGGGCCACTGGGGCCCCTCAGCCAATCAGAAATGGGAGGACAGGTGCACAGGGAAGCCTGCAAGATTAAAGGAGCTGCTGAGCAGCCCACTTCTGCCATGAATTTGATAGGCCCCAAGTCACTGGGGCTAGGGACAGAAGTTACACATAAACCGGTTTAAGTGATGGCCCAAACTGGTTTAAGATAACCTGGTTGAATGTAGCATTAGACTTAAATGATTTGGGTCAAACCGGTTTGCGGAACTTCTGTCCCAGACCCCCTCCTGGTTTAAGTTAAATCACAGTCCCCCAGCATACAAGCATGCTTTTCAGCCCTGAGCTGGGCTGTGCTCCCTGCTTCAGACAGCAGGTTGGCCCCTGCCTCTGCTCTCTAGCCAGAGCAGAGGCAGGGCCATAGCCAGATGCCAGCCCAATGTGGCCCCCTAAAGTGAAGGGGGCAGGAAGGGGTCCCCCCCATCCTCATGCCCAGGGGACTACAGCCAGGGGCTGCCTGACCAGGGAAGAGCAGACCCACTCAGGGTCTTTCCCCCCCACCGGTCTGTGTGGTGCTGTCTCAGCAGCTCTCTGACAGTTTGGCTTGGCTCAGCCTGGGTGTAGGAAACCAGGAGCAAACTGGGCTGGGCTGTGGAGACAGGGCCCTTCCTGGCCAGCTGAGGCTCTGTGACAGCCCAACCCAGTATGCATGGGTGGCGGTTGGCCAGGCAGTGGCACAGAGGCAACTTCATTGCAGCTGTGGGCAGGCACCTTGGCAGCTAGACTGGCCATGCACAATGTGCCTGTGGCTGCCCGAGCTGGCTTGGAGGTGGTGGCAGGCCCGGAGCCTGGCAGCCACCTGCTATGGGGGCTCATGTGCCTGCAACCCCTGCACGTTGCTTGCTTGTTGCAGGCTCCATGCAGGTGGTGTAGAAGTTGTGGGCACGCAATCCCCTGTGGCAGGCATCTGCCAGGCTCTGGGCCCACTGGCACCTCTGTGCCCACCAGCAGGGCCCTTCCCAGCTGCCTGTGGCTCTGTGACATTCCATCCCCCGCTAGGCACAGGGAGCAAGGAGCAATCTCATTGCACAGCTCCTGCAGCCGAAGCCCAAGCTGCAGCCAGCTGGGAAGTGCCCCGCCCCTGTGGCCCAGCCCAGGCCGGCTTTTCCATGCCCACCCTCAGCAGTGCCTGCGGACAAGACCAGCCCAGCTCAGTCCCCCAGCGCCAACCATCTGCCCATGCTCCTGCTGCTGTTGCAGTGGGGGGGAGCTCTGTGCAGTGCTGCACCCGGGCCCCAGACTGTCACAGAGGGCTCTCCCCCTTTTCTTCCTTCCTTATCTTGGGTGGGGTGGAGACTCTGTGTGATGATGCTTCAGGCTAGAATCAAGGCTGGAGGAACACAGTGCTAGGGCACAGTGGGGAAACTGGCCACTGTGGGGTAGTGGAGGGGTAGAAGCTGTGTTCCCAGGTCCCCACACCTGGGGCTAGGCTGGGTTGTCAGGGAGCCACCGTGGCAAACAGGGCTGTCCCCTCCTCCCCTGCCATGGCATAAAGGGGGAGGGTCTGACCATGCCCCAGCTCGTGCTGCTTGGTGCCAGGGTCTGGCCACATTCCCTCCCCTATCTAAAAAGCCTGGCAAGGACTATTTTCCCCCTCCCCCTCCAGGTACACCTGGGCTGGGGTCCCTGCAGGCTGGGGTGGGGGTTTAAACCTCTCCCAATCATACTTAGGCCTGCCGGGGCCTGGTCATGCCCTCCCCCTCTGCACAACTTGCCTTGGCCACTGCCGAAGGGAAGAGAGGGCTTGCTTTAGTGCCCCCTGACTTCTGGCCTGAGTCACTGCAGGCATATGCTTGCATTTCCGGCATCAAAAGTGAATGTCTGTTCACTTGCAAATTGATTCAATCTACGCAGGTTAAACTAACCTGCAAAGATTGAATCAGTTCAGGCTCAGGCCTCTTGAATGTCTGTACTTAGCCTGGCTGTTCAAAATTATTCTTAATTCTGTTAGTGATAGTTATTATTATCAAGAATAAAAGTCTCTTCCTTTTAATATACTTCCTCTTAAAAGGAACTTCCATTGACTCTGTCAGAAGAATGACATAGTGACTTTGTAATGGTGGTGTAGGGCTCTTGGGTATTCAATTCCCTTTTTAACCTGCAAGAAGAGACGCTGATCTACTTTTATGATAAAGAAAGAAAGCTAGTTTTACTCTTCTGATTGGTTCCATAGTGGTGAAGAAAGGTCATCAAAGATTTTGCATGGACCATATGGGCCTTTTATATGTTTATCTTTTCCAATTACCGTTATTTTTGATAGGTGTCTTTCTAGAGACTCAGAGAATTTGGGACTGTTTTTCAGATGTTCCATAGGTATTGGGTCCGACAGAACCCATTCTGTCAAGGATAACTTTGCTGAACTGAGGTGGAGTAACATGTCCTTGGTCCTACTTTGGGCCCTAGTGGGCCTCTGGATTACTTTCTGTCATCTGCAGTATAGTTGAAAGTCATAATTGCCAGGGATTTATTAGAGTAATTATGATAGCAGCTTATTGTCTCTACAGGTTTTTATTTTATTATTAGAGATGCATGATGGTTTATTCAGTTCAGGTTATTCTTATTCAGCTGAATGACAAAGAGATCCACCCTCAGTAATGCCACTGGATCCACAACTCTCTAATCAAAGACCATTCATGATCACCTGATTGACTATTCTGATTGTGAGCATGTCCCCTTTGATTTGTTTCCAGCTGATGAATCCCAGCTTATAGTAAAACTTATTTTTATTGGTCTTTGAGTACATTTTGTCCTACTGAATTTCATCCTAGTTCTGTTACTCCAGACATCAAAGGTATTCAGTTCCAAATAATCTCCCAATTCACTTCTGTAGTTTGATGCGGACAACAGTAAAAGATATTTAAACATTAGTTGTGATTAGCAATTTTCATTAGTGCTCTTGTACTCATTGTTTCCAGGTCATCAATGAAAATATTTAATAAGATGTGTCCAAAGACCAGTTGTTTAGAAACTCCACTAATAATCTCCCTCTAGCCTGATACTTCTTCAGTTAACATAATGTATTATCATTTCCTTTTTAACCAGCCCTTTACCAGCTCTAGCTCATCTATTAAGTCCTGTCTTCCTCAGCTGAATTAATATTTTCCCATAAGGTATTATGTCACAAAGCTTTATAGAAGTCTACATAGATTCAGTCAATTACAGTTCCTTTCTCTAGCAAATTAATTATTTCCCCAAAGAAAAAGAAGAGTGTTATCTGGCTGGTCTGCCTTTGTTAAATATATGTTGTATTTTATCCCATTTTCTACTTACTTCATGTCTTTGATTATTCTTCCCTAATTTTTTTTTCTAATGGCTTACCACTAGGTTTGACAAAAGGTGTTTGGATCACTTTTTTTATTCTTCTTAAGTATAAGGGAACATTTATGAACATTTGTATTCTTTCAGTCCCAGATATATCATGTAAAAATCCTAATTACATTAACAAGGATTTTGTATGCCAGTTCTTTCACAATTCTGGAATAATGAGGTTCTCTCAAAGTAATCATATTAATCTCTTTTTGTTTTGTATCAACTTTGGATGTGGTGATTTTCATTTTATACATTCGTTTTAAAAACTCTTCCTACCTTATTCCTTCCCTCTTGATTCCCAACCTTTGCCATCATTATTTTTATTGAAAACTGAGGCAAAGATTTTGGTAGATTTTTAATTTCAGTCTGGATTCAGATTTTTAATCTCAACCTCATCCTCATTGAAGAGTAACTCTACTTGTTTTCTACTAGTTCTCTTACTTATGACTCAAGAAACTTTTAATTGTTTTATTAAATATCTTTTGCAACATCTAAATCACTTGACTTTTAGAACTTCTCACTTTATGCATCAAAACATGGGCCAATAACTCCCTCCACCCGCTTTTGTTTTTTGCTGCATGGCCTCTGCTTATTCCTAATGACCTAGTATCCATTTTGAGCTGCCCATTTACTTTATTAAATCTTGACACTTTCTGTACAAGTGTAGATACATTCCAGACAGTTTTCATACCTATGCATGAATAATTGATTTTCCAGCGAAATATACATTTTAAAAATGAAAATGTTTGGAGTTATTTGGAGGGGTGAGGGTGGACAAGGTGAGTGAATGGAAACAGTATTGTTCCACTTTAAAGGAAATACTTTGTTTGGTCTGAAACAAGCAAGCAAGATCCACTGTGACCAAGTCAGGCTGGACATAAGAAAGAACTTCTTCACTGTCTGAGCCCCCAAGGTTTGCAATAGACTGCCACCAGAGGCGGTTCAAGCACCCACTTTGAACGCCTTCAAGACACATTTGGATGCTTATCTTGTTGGGATCCTATGATCCCTGCTGACTTCCTACCCCTGGGGCAGGGGACTGGACTCGATGATCCTCCAGGGTCCCTTCCAGCCCAAATGTCTATGAAATCTATGAAAAGCAAAAAAGCCCACCTTTCAATTTTGACCACATTTACCATTTTTATAAATAAAAGCAAAGGAAATTTGAAAGGGTAGATTCTTGATGGGAATTATGTACCATATACAAAACTAGGGAGGAAGAGGAGAGAGTGGCTTCCTTCTATTGCCTCCTCTTCTACCTGCTCTTTGTGAATGTCCAAGTCCTCTTGTAAATCAGATATGAATTGTTGACACATTTCATTTCATTTAGGCACTTCCAAAGTTTTATTTTCTTTTCCATTCTTTTTCATCCAAATTAGTTTTGTGAAAAATGTTGAAAAATCTCAGAATGAGACATTTTTTTGAAATCTAATGCTAAGGGCCTGACAGATCTAGAACACACTATCCCAATTTAACAGGAGCTGAAAGCAAATGCCGGTGCCCTTCTGTCATATATCTCTCCCCACCCTACCAGCTGCTAGCAAATATCAGAATAAACAGGCATGGATATTTCTGTGATATGCTTATCCTCAGCTGCAATTTGTGTCTTTGTGGCCACTGTCATCAAAGGCAGGAGTGCACAGAACAGCAAATATGAACATTACCCTATCATTCAATATAGATCCCTTATTTTCTGCCCTCAGTGCATTTTGCTTCCACCCAGAAACCTGTCCTTTTCACATGTGAACATGTTCTGCTTTTGTGCAGTTGGTCCCTAACTCCATATTACTTTTCTTCCAGGTTCACTATCTCATGGTTTTGTCTGCTAATTGGGCCTACGTGAAAGATGCTTGCAGAATGCAAAAATATGAGGATATTAAGTCAAAGGAAGAACAAGAGCTTCATGACATTCATTCTACCCGTTCTAAAGAGCGGCTCAATGCATACACATAAGAAAAACCTTGTCTAACTTGCTAACATTTGAATGCTTTGCTGTTTAACTAAAGGCCATCCGACCATTTTAAAAACAAAGTGAAAGTGCTTCTCACAAAAGATAGCCAGGGTGACTTATAAGCCACCCATGTACAATTCTTGGTTGTCAAGCACTTGATTTCCTAATTAGTTATAGTTTGTGTGACCATTCTTTACTACAAAGCTCCTAAACAGCCTTTCCTGAATCCTCTTAAGCTAATTAGTTCTGTTAGATCAAGGATACTAACTATTGTCAAATACGGAGATGTGTTTGATTTTTTTAATCACTTTGTATGTGTTATGCATAACACCTTTTGCATTGTTTCTTATATGTTTTTGAAAGGAAAAATAGCTTTTTATACTTTTTAGTTTTAAGTTCAATAACTAACTACAGGTATACTTCAAAGGGACCATTGTACAGTATGTACAATATATATAGAGAAGACACTCTGATGACTTTCCTTCATATTTGGATATCTTACCAGATGGACCAGTAACAACCTTGACTGCAGGTCCTAGAATATTTTAAACAATCAAAGGTGCAATTTCTAAATTTGTAATAGTAGGTAAAAAAATTTTAAAAAAATAAAAGTGCTTCTTAACTTTGTTAACATTGTATTATTCTTGATGTTCTTAAAGAATATTCTCTCTCAAAGTTTTATTGGTGATTATTCCTGTTTATATTGTGAGCATGCAGCCCGTGGTGTTAATGATGCATGGCTATTTGCCTGTTTAAAGGACATGATACCACGGTTATCTTTAAAGAGTTTCAGTATATAGACAAATGTTAACTAAGTGATATAGCTATGCGTAGGTTTGTGCAGAATGATTTCTTTGTAATTCAACAATGGTTATGCGGAATTGGAACTGTTCATGTGCTGATGTGAGCAATTACTGTTTAGCTACATTTATGAAAGTGATATATCAAAAATACAGCAAGCTTACAAGTCAGAAGTCTTTTTTACCTGCTTTAAAAATTTTAATGGATTGCACCTGCCTGGACTATAATATACTGTATGTGATATATTCAAGGATACTTCCATAAATGTAATAGCTTGGCTTATGGCTTTGCTACACATACTGGTTTACCTGTATTATGTTAAAGTGAGGTAAAAGGCCACTACAGATCTTATTGTTTGAAAGTGTAGTAATATATTTGAACCTTTATTTTGGCTAGGAAAATGTTATCAGAAAGGTAAGTCATGTTTTTTGAAGAAAGTACCTGTATCAAAAGAACAAAACATGAAGGAAAAAATGTACAAAAAGAAAAAAAAATAGCAATCAGTATTATTGGACCAAATTTGGTGTCTTTTTTATTTTTATTTTTTGCCTATTTCTAATGCTACAAGAATGCTGTAAAGTGTCTTTTAAAGTGATGTAGCCTGACAAGACATTTTTGTCAGTGTTAAAAATTCTAGGTAGTTTTGTGCACTTAATGGACCATTGTGAATTCTCTCTCAGTGTAAGTGCATTTCTAATAAAGGTTACTGAGTAAAACTCTTATTTGTACTATTACTAGTCATGCATCATCAGTAATTTTTAACAATTCTTGTAGTAAGTAGAAGGTAATTCAATAGATATTTGTGGCATGGTTATGCATTAAGTAGCATTAGTTGATTAATTTTGGGGGTTTTGTTTGCAATTTGGTTTATTTTGTCTGTTTGGCTTTTTTTTTTTTTTTTACTTAGATTGTCTTACTGGGTCAACAGTTTTCTGATATGTGCAGTACCAATATTACAGTTCTGCAAAAAGTATTATAAACCTTCTTTGAATTCTATATTGTAGTGTTTCAGTTTTGTGTCTTAAACAGTTTGTGCTGATTTTTAAAACTATGTCTTTTAAACTCATGTAATGATGTTGATGCTTTCGGCTTTTCTCTGGTATTAGAGTTTGTATTTTCACAAAGAATGCTTTGTAGCAGGCATTACAATTAATCTGTTTTGTACATAAATGTGCCAACAGCTTGATGGTGGCGTTTTTGAAATGTAGAACAAAGTGCTTGCAAAAATGTAATAAACACACTTGTGTACTTTGTGTATGTATTAGTTGTTCTTGTTGTGTTTTTTCTCTGGGTATACTGTATAAATTATTGAAATTGGAGATGGAAGAAACTTGGTAGATGTACTCTTCTCTGCCTGCCACTAGAAGCCCATTTTCAATAGTGTATTTTTAACTTGGCTTTGTACATCCTGTTTCACATATCCTAGGTAATGATTCTCTTAGCAGAAAAATGAGACCAAATTTAATCAAAACTATCAAAAGGGAGTTAGAATAAGACAGAGCTATTATGTTAATATTGTTCAAATATAAAATATGTCCAGATTAACCTTGTGATAACAAAAGTCTTAGTTTAGTAGAATAAAGAAATTAAGGCAAATTTCCTGTCTCCCTGCTTGGGAGAATCCTACTTGTAGATTAAAATTTGGGAACCTCTGTACTAATGTTATGTTATGTACAGCCTATTGGGTTTGAATGTTAAAGTAAAACTGCCTCATCTAATTCACAATCAATAAAGATAATCAATTAAAGTATCCATTGATAACATGAATTTCTTATTCGGCATTTCTTTGATGCTTTACTATAATATTTTCTATGTTCATGATCAACTTAGAGGACATCATGGCAAGCAGGAGGAACATAGGATGCAGCTGAGCATCAGGAACTCGAGACAAAGGAGTTAGTACTTCCTACACCCCATCAAGCATAAGTGAATAACTTTTAGGTCAGTAATCATTTAATTAACCCTGACTTTTCCTCATTATGCAGTAGATGCTCTAAAGTGATGTGTCTATGTATTGATTCCATACCATTGATTTCTATAGACACTTCTCTGCTTAATCTTAAAATGTGAAAAATCAGCCTTCTGAGGACCTGGATTACCAATATTAATAGCTTTATTTAAAGCAACTTAATGTTGCTATATAAAACAACTTGATTGTCACTAGGTATATGAAATCCAAGAAAAGGCATTTGACATGATTTGGCCAAACTGGGCTATGCTTAGAAACACTGATTGCATCAATTAGCAGTGCAAAACACCATACTGCCTATAATGTAATCTGCTTTCAAAAGAAGGGGCTGCATCCTTTCAAAGAAATCTTTTAAAATAATTTATGTATACTTCGTAATAAATATTTTTAAATGTCTCTTTTGTTCCGAATTACTTTCAAGGGCTATACAAAGTAAATTAGTGCAGGAACAGCCTTTAACTGCTAAAATGGATGTGTACAGCAGAAATGTACTTTGATTACCTACACTTTATATGCTTTGACAATGCTGATCTTTTGACATCACTATAAAACGTTTCAGGGAGTAGTGTATGCCCTGAATTAATTTGTATAAAAGTACCAGTGGGAAAGATATCTAATATGAATAAGACACAAGGTACTGAATTAAAACAAAATCAAGTCTGAGTTGAAGAGAAGTGAACAATTTTCCAGGTTATTTTATACAATAATAGAATCAGCTCATTCATTATTTTGCTTTGGCATTTCACATAGGAATAGGAAAATCCCTTTAACCTAGTGGAAAATCCATTGATTAAAACATTGATTGAATATGGCTATGGTTAACATTCAGTTGCTGTAGTTACAGTAGGTCCGTGGGACAAAGAATTTGTGTACATGCTATAGTAACTAGTTCTTATATGGGGTTTTTCATTTTTAGATTACCAGAGCATTTTACACATACTCAGCATTGTCCTACAATGTATGTACATGAATATGCTCTTTTTTCAGTTGGCCTCACCGTCACCATCCACACTGTGGCAGGTGCCCTATGTCACTGCTGCCCAGGATATGCATGCCCTGCTATGCCTCTGTCCTCTTGGTTACTGGAACACACAGCAGGCCTGACCTGGAGAGGGTTGAGGTTGGAGATCTTTTCACTCTGTGCAGTAGGCAGCAGCCAACTTCCTCCCAGTGTAACTTCTTCTTGCAATGTAGTCCTCTCTAGCCAGCTAGCCTGGACCTGTGTCCATATACATTCTGGTCCCTGTATAGGTTTGTAACACCTGCTTGGAAGAGAATTAAAACACATAATAAATAATGTTTGACTAACCTGAAAAGAGAAACATGAAAATTTTCAGTAATAAATTTATTTTTAAGTGTTACTAAAAATTATGACTTCCGTCTACCAAATTCTTAGCTATCTAGACCTAAAAAAAGCAAGTTGGGAACATACAGCCTCAATTCTTTGCTTTTATCAGCTTATTTCTGAACCTTAATATTAGTTGAATATAGCTGTTGCTGTGCATGTTAATATAAATGTAAATAAAAGGCACGTGGTTGTTGAAGCAGTGTTTTTTTTATGTCCTCCAAACAACTTGAAGAAAATATTAAGTACTAGAGTATGACATATGGCGAAATTAAGAATTAACTGATGTTTATAAAGATATTGCTGAGTAGTTCTTTCTGCATTTCATCTTATCATTCCAAATACAGTTCTTTTCCTTTTAATTCATTTTCACTCCCAGGCTGCAGCTTTTTGAAAGTTGTTAGGAGCTCCTTTCATTTTCTTATTCCTCCCTTGATGGTTCCCTTCATCATTATTCCCTTCCCTGAGTTTGAGAATTACTACACATGGTTTCTACCTTCTGAGAGTCAGTCACCTCTGCTCCAGTTGTAACAGATGATGGCTGGCACAAAGAATAAGGTTAACTAACTCTAAGGAAGCTGGAAGCCATATCCAGTAACTTTCTTCCATAGTCACTTATCAAGCTTGTTTGGATATGTTCTCAGTCTCGCTACCCAAGTCTGAGGAATAATCTGATAACATTGACTTCAGCACCCTGTGAAGTCTGCTAATTAAGGGAAGCAGTCATAACATTTTTGTATTCTCTTTTATATTAAATTATAAAGACAGCTAATAAAAGTCAATGCATAAAACATGGAAAACCTGGGAAGGCCAAGTTTACATGCAAGCAATGAGAGGTTAAATTAAATCTTACGTAGCATTTGGAGTTTTTGTTATGTATCTCAATTGTGTGAATGATGTACTATATTAAACTTGATTTGGGCTTCCTTATTTTTAAAGAAACATTCAGATTTGTTCTTTCTCTTCCTTCAAGTCAGCTAATTGTACAGGTGGCCACTATAGTTTTGAACAAGACATTTTTTTACAACTGAAAGGTGAGGCAGAGGGAAAGGATCGATTGATCAAAATAAGCAGCCTTATCATGGTCAGGAGACTGAACCATATCTAAACATATTGAATTGTATAGTAAGATGTAGAGAAGTGAGATCAGACTGTGAAACCTAAATATGAAAAAGAATTTCCTTATTTTAAAAAGTCAGTATTCTTTAACTATATTCAGCATTAACATAAATTGGGGGAGTTGATATTTTCTGTAGAATATGCTATATTTCTGTACTTTTACATTCAAAGATACACATTCAGATATTTTCTACTGCATTTCAGGTACGAATGCATGAGATGCTGAACCAATAGAAGTCTGTAGAAATTAGAAGTCTGTAAGACTTACAATAAAAGCTCATGTGATTTTACAGAAAGTGATGTCCTGTTACAGCAGGGATCACCATTCATCACGGTTACCCTTACTCCTACAAGTTCTTTTTCTAAATAGGCTACCTGTTGATTCTGCCTTTGTCCTGTGTTCCACAGCACAGACGATAGCCAGCATGTGGTCTGCTAGCTAATACACAGACACCTTCTCAGCAAGGCAGAGGGGAGGGGGGAATTCCTGCTTAGCAGGGAGTGTGGAGGGGAGCAGGGGGACAAGCAGCCTGCAGTCTCTGCTGGAGCTCTAGCCAGGGAGCAGAATGGAGGGGCTCCCTGCTGTGGAGCAGAGAGCTCTACCCAGCCCAGAGAGCATGCTGGGATGCTGGGGTGTCTGGTTTATTTTAAACCAGCAAGGGGGCTGTGACAGACATTGCATAAACTGGTTTGAGTGAAATCAGTTAAGTCTGATACTATATTCAACCAGGTTTATCCCAAACCGGATTCAGCTATTCTCAAACTGGTTTATGTGCATTGAACATCTGTTCTGTTACAGGGTTAAACTAGTTTCTGATCATTTAAACTGGGTTATGTGTAATGTCTGCCCCTAGCCCTAGGGAGCAAATGCTTGGTGTCTAAACTGAGACCTCTGAAACATGGAACAATTTACATCCCAAAATGTTTGACCACTTTAGTTCCAACACTGTACTCTGTATAAATAAGGACTAAAGGCAGAATTTTATTTTATCTGATGTGCTCAAATGACACTTGTCCAGCTGCATAACTACTGTTTTCAGCACTTATGAGCAGTTCCACATGCAGTGTAGTCTTACAAGTATCCACATAGCTACTGAAAATGCCTGTTCCAGTTGGGCAGGTATGCAGTTCCATAAGTATATACATGGGCAAGCATAAATCCAAAAATTATAGCCAGGCGAAACCCCATGACTAGTCTCATGGTTACATCACTCACCTAGGAAATGGGAGAATCAAGTTTTAGGGTCACTTCACCCACAAAGATTTTTAAATCTATATTTCCTGCTTCCCAGCACAGTGCTCTAACTAGCAGTTGACTGATTTGGCATTACCAGTCCCCTATGAGTGAAAATATGGATTGATCTGAAAGTTCTCTCATTCTTGGTATCAAAGTACTAACATCTGGGGAAATGTGGTTAATAATGTCTTTCTGGAGCTGCTCCTACAGACTTTACTTCATAAGAGTAGTGATAATGGAATTTAACTGAAACACCACTCCAGCCATGAGAAGGTGGGAACAAACCACTCTGAAACAAGATAGAAGGATTTTAGTAGGGAAGGTTCTTAGAGTGGGAAGCTAAGTTTCAGATACAAATTAATGTGGTTATGATTTAATGTAATAGATATAGTTAACTATAAACCTAACTTTTGCTACATGTTCTTGAGGTAAATATCCTGGTAACAGTGAATTAGAAGGAACTGTTCTTTTAAATAAAAATATCTGCATTGACGCAAGCTAAGATTAAGCTTATACTGGCCTCCATCTAAGGCTTCCTAGCATAAAATAAGCTGCAGCAGGGGTTGGGAAGATCTCCACACAGTGACAGGGCAACAGACTAGAACCTGTGTACAAATATAATTATCCTCTGAATGTTCCTGTTCTGTGTGCTTTCTGCATAAATTATTCATTATTTGAAGTAAGCAGTTAGTGTTTTGAAAATGTGAGCGTATCAAATATGTTTCTTTCATTTAGTTCTTCCACAATCAGAAATTTAGTTGGTCTAATTAAATGTATGTATGCATCATTTTAGAAAGTTGTTATTATTTCTCGTAGGTTGGTGAATGCTAAATTTAATCTTTGCACCACCTAGGTGTTTTGGTTAGTATAAAACTGGGTGCAATAGAATAACAGTTCTGTAACAATATATAACTGAGTTACCAGACTTGTTTTTCTCTCTCTAATTACACACTAACATGTGCTGCAAAGAGCCTGTGGAGTAATGTGCTGTTATAACAACCTCCTTGTAAAGTTCAAGTTATCTGTTCCCTGATCTGCTCATCAACAAGGTTTTTCTCAGTGAGATAAACATACATTAGTGAAATGATCTAAAAAAGGTATAACAATATGGAATCCACAATGTTTGTGTCTCTCGGATGTGGACCCACCCTGTCATCCAATAGCAGCAGGAACATACTATGAAAAAGATCCTGTAGGTGAAATGTATGCTCTTCATTCCTGCCTTCTTTCCTGATTGTATATGCTCACCATTAAAAAAAATATATAGCACAATGTCTTGTTTTATGGTCCTTAGTAACAATGGGAAAATGGTTGAACAAGAAGAACTCTATATAGAGAAAATTTCAGTTTTCAGTTTGAAACTTGTAAAACACTGACATCTAGTGGGGCATAGGCATGTAAGATGCTAACAGGCACTTGAGACTTATCCAAAGTAGTATCTCAGTCTGTACCTTTGCTCTCTGTGGATGTTTAGAAATACCTCTAGGTCTATAGTTTAGACTCTTCTACTAATATCCAAACTATAGGTAAACTAGTTCCCGCAATCCTGCAGTTTACATTATGTCAGATTCATGGAATGAATACTTCAGTCATTGATACCTAAGGCATGAGATTTTAGAAGGGACCTTGTGTGGTCACCTAATCCAGCCCTCTGCTCAACAAAGAGGAAAGAGAGAAAGTTTGCCTGGGAGTTTGCTGCAGGAGGGAGCCAGAAAGGAGGAGGCGCTCTGTGTGTGTGTGTGTGTGTGTGTGTGTGTGTGTTTTCTCCTCTGCTTTGTTTTCTATAGCCTAGGTATCACACAGAGAGAAAAGGAGGCTTAAATAAAGACGGGGGCAGCAGTTGTAACCTGTGTAGGATGTGCTATGTTTGTTTTCCTCCTAGAGGGTTTCATACATACGAAGTATTAGCTTGTGTCCTTCTTGGAAGAAAAGATTGAAGAGTTAGAAACACCAGTGTCCAGGCTGCATGCTATCAGGTAAAATGAAGACTCCTTGTATAGGAGTAATGAGAAACTGGCACTGGAGAAGACAAAAGAAAAAGAAAGAGAAGTGGCAGCAAGCCCCCAAAATTCAAGAGGAACAGGTAGAAGACAGCAACCATATTCAGGCACTCTGCAGTGAAACAGCTGTAGAAAAGGCAGAAGTGAGGATGCTGCAGACAACATGAAGAGGAGTCAGCAGTCTAGAGAGAAGGAAGTTTGAGGTCTCAGGCTTCAAGACTACTGCACCAAAAAGGAAGAGGAGTGTGCTGGAGGTTGGTGTCTCCCTTCTGCAGGGGGCAGAAGTACTAATTGGTTGTCCAGATTTGGTGTCCTGGGAGGTGTTGTGTCTGCCTGGAGCTCATGTGCAGGATGTCAAAAAAAGAATACCAAGAGCAGGAAGCACAAGCCCTGTAGAAGGTAAGGGCCCAAGGAAAGTCCAGCTGTCAAAGTAAGTGCGTAATTAAGACAGTGACATTGATGTGAAGGCTTTGGATTGTTTTACGTGTTGTTCCCACCTTGGGCATAGGGTGTAACCCCCCGACCAGCTTACAGTAACAGGCACAGTGGTCTTCTACATGTGCCCCTTGTTGGTTTGGAAGCCTTTTGGGAAAGGGGCCAGGCCTCAGATGCTACTCAGACTCATCCTCATAAACGCCTCCAGTGCTTGGAATAAAGTGCAGGCTAGAATTGGATGCTCAGCATACCATAACAAACCCCCAAAGTGTTTTCAGCATGGCATGCTGAGACCTGAGCTTAGTGCCCCAGGGTCCTGCCACTGTTCAGATGGGTTCAGAATCCCATCTTCACTATGCTTGTATTGGGGGCAAAGAAAAAAAAATCTTGGCCACCTACGAACAGGTGCTTTTGCCCAGCTAGAGGGAACTGTGGGCAGTCAACAAATCACACCCACCTCCCAGACATGGTACACAGCTTCAGACTCACCAGTTGTAGGCTGCACAACTCTCTCTCCAAGTCCATATGCGACGTAGGCCAAGGCATGGCAACCCAAATATGTGAAGGAAAGAAAAACTTGGCTATAACCAAGATAGTTCTCTTACCAAGTACAAGCAGATCTGAACTCACTGGCGATGTGTAAGGGGTGCATGTGCACTCCCTGAGATTGGGCGTGCACCCCCTGGAAATGCACTTCTGGTTTTGGGCTTGGTGATTGGCTGGTAGGGGACCGTCACAGTTAGTGATTGGCCACTAGGGGACCGTTCCAGTCAGTTATCTGGTGTCCCCCCCCAGACTCAGGAGGCACCAGTTGCCCAGGCTTGAACTTACACCTTTTTCCTTGCAGGCTCCATTACCAATCTACAGCCACCAAGCAGGCAGGCTGAACAAACTTTGAACCCGATAGGCAAGCCACCTCACCACCATCCCATAGCTGCAAGCCATTGGTTTTCCCCCTGCTCTACCCCTGCTTGAACTGCTAGCTTAGCAGCGGAATGGGTCAGGCTTTTGGCACTGCTTGATGCCCTGGCCACTTTATGGCTGGACCCAACCAACCAATCCTCATGGACACTCCAAATGCTTGGATGAGAGCACAGACCTAACTGGTGTGCCATTGTAATGAGGCCAGAGCAGAACATTACACTCATCAAGTCCCAATCAGAGGATCAAGGCAATTCATCCCATGAACAAGCAAGCCCAGAGTCCTGTTCCCAGTCAGAGTGAGTTGGTCAATCAGGGCAGCCAATCTCCTGAAGCCACAGGCAATGGGTCCCACTGGTTCCAGCCCTTAAGAACCAGTCCCAGCCCTAGTCTGGGCAAAGGCAAAAGTTGGTGAAGACACTCTCCACGCTTCCTTGCTGATTCTCTGGTTATGACTCCTGGTTCCTTCTTCAGCTTCTGATTCTTCTCGGACCTTGACTTCCTCTTATTCTGCACTTGATTCTAGTTCAATGTCTGGTTCTGGCTTTTGGCTTCTGATCCTGATTAATCCTCAGCCCACCCTATTCTCCAGCTTTGGTTTTGATGCCAGAGTATTTTGACTTAGGCTACAGTTCCTCATTTCAGTTTTGGCACCAGACCCCTCCATATCTCTAGCTCCTAGGAAATCAAACAGACTTCATCTGTGCTTCAGGTGTCTAACCATTAGGTAATGCCACCCTTGGTCTTGTTCCTAATAGTTTTCATGCACCACCCTTTTGCCCCTGCATAGAGGGACCCAAGGGTGAAGATATGAAACCCACTCTGCTTTTGCAGCCCCTCTTCCCCAACCCCTAGAAGCACCTGACTCCTAGGGAGTGATTGCTGATTTTCAGCAAGAAGTTCAATAGCTGCAGGCCCCGATTGAACAGCTGTAGGGGGAAAATAGGACCTGTTAACCTGGAGAAGGCCCAGGCTGGAGCCTGGTAAGTGCTGGGCAAGACCCTCCAGAATGAGAATGAAACCCTCAGGGAGCAGCAGAACTCCCCTCCAGTGGAGGCCCCAGCTGAGCCCAAAGTCTCACTCCCAGAGCACTTCAGTGGAGATCCAGAGAAGTTCAGGGGGCTCCTGAATCAGTGCTGCCTGCTGTTTATGCTTTGCCCCCACACCTTCCCCACAGACCAGACCAAGGTGGGACTAATTAGTCTGTTTAAAGAAAGTACCCCACTTCAAGCATTCCCACTCCTGGAGGCTTCCAGTCCTCTTCTGAAAGACTTAGACGGGTTCTTAAAAGCAACATTCCATACGTATGCATACCCCCGTAGTCAAGATTGGCAGAAACAGCTCTCCAAACTCTGTAGCATGGCAGTTAGTCAGTGAACTAATATATCTACAACTGGCAGCTGATACCAAATAAAATAAGGCAGCCCAGTTGTTCCAGTTCCACCAGGGCCTTAGTGAGGAGCTGAAGGATAAATTCATCTGAGGTGAGTCTCCCACTTGCTTGTACCTACTTATAGAGCTCTGCATGCAGATTGACCACTGTCTTGCAGAACAGCATCTGAAGAATTAGAAATCCCTTCAGAGAGGACCCCTGTACCTTGATCCTAGCTTTGCTGCTGCTGCTACAGAAACAGCAATAGCAGGGAATTGATGCAAATAGACTGCATCTGTGAGGGGCAGAGAAGAACCAGCAGCAAGAAGCTGACCCCTGCTTGCATTGTGGCACACAAGGACATTTTTCAACCACTTGCTTTGCAAGCACAGGAGGGGTCTCCAAGAATACCCAGCTGGCATAAGGAGATTCAAGCTTGATGGGGAGCTGCCCCTTCATTCATCCTGCCCACTTGGCTTCTGGAGCAGGGGATCACCATGGAGTGCTGCCCCCCCCCATTTCTGATAAGTGTGTACCTTTTCGCACCCCACCATGTCTGCCATGCAGCAACTAGCCCTGGTAGACTCAGAGGGGACTCAGGTAACTTCATGGACATTAGCTTCACCAAAATGAGGCACATCCC
Source organism: Crocodylus porosus (assembly GCF_001723895.1). Lineage (NCBI taxonomy): Eukaryota > Metazoa > Chordata > Crocodylia > Crocodylidae > Crocodylus > Crocodylus porosus. Next base: position 28,245,576 of record NW_017728913.1, on the reverse strand, counting down.
AATGAGATACAGGGGCAGCCAAGTGGCTATTGAATCAGTTTATTGCCAGATGTGGGGAGAGAAGCTGGGAAAGGGATCTCACAAGGGCCACCACCATGTGCAAGCCTCCCCCCGCCCCGCTCCGGCTCCAGCCGTTGCTACCTGCCCCCCCCACCCTTGCTCCACCTCTGGCTGCTGCCAAATCCCCACCCCCGCTGTGCTAGAAGTGTACCCAGAAGGGGTATATTCACTCCTTTAAAAAAGGTTGAAAACCCCTGGGTTAGACAATGGATTTGCATAGGATGCTCTGGAAAGGGTTGATCCCTCATCCTGTGCAGGTTTGGATTAGATGACCTCTGGAGTCCCCTTTCAGCCCTACCTTTCTCCAATTCTATGATCCTATGATTCAAGGCAGGATCACTCCTCATTGAACCATCCCAGTCAAGTGTCTATCTAACCTGCTCTTGAAAATATCCAGGGACAGAGATTTCTCAATGTATCTAAGTAGCTTATTCTAATGTTTGACCACCTTCATAGTCAGAAAGTTCCTTCTAATCTCCCATCTAAATTTCCTCTGCTGCAGTTTGAGACCATTACTCCTAGTCCTGTTGATAACAGGCACTGAGAAAAGCCCATCTCCATCCTCTCTGTAACTGCCTTTCAGGTATTTGAACACTGTTATCAAATCCCTCCTCAGTCTTCTCTTCTCCAGACTGAATAAGCATAGTTCTTTCAGACTTTCCTCATAAGTCATGCTTCTTAGGCCTCCATAATAATTTTTGTCACTCTCTGCTGGATCCTTTCCAGTCTGTCTACATCTTTTTTTAAGTGTAGGCCCCAAACTGGGCACTGTATTTAATGTGGCTTCACTAGTGCTAAGAGTGGAAGGATCACTTCCTTGCATTCGCAAATGACATTCCTGTTCCTAGAACCCAGTATGCTGTTGGCTTTTTTTGCAACAGGAGTACATTGTTGGCTCATATTCAGCTTCTGGCCTACTGTACCTCCAATTTTTCTTCTGCAGCACTGCAGCCTAGCTAATCATTCCCCTGTCTGTATATTTGCATGTAATTATTTTGTCCAAAGTGTCAGACTTTGCATCTGTTCTTGTTGAATTTCTTCTGGTTGATTTTTAGAGCATTTCTCCACTTTATCCTGGTCATTTTGTATGTTAGCCCTGCCCTCTAGAGCAGGGATTGGCAACATATGGGCCATGGACTGTGCCAGCACCAGGACTGGGCAGGAAGGAGCTATGCAGGAGTCTGGGGGACTGAAAACTATTTCAAGCGGGCAGCTATGCCTTCATTGTGTGGGATATTAGTGTATTGGAACCAATCAAAAGAATCACCAAACAACTACAACCTCTACTCAATGAAGATCACACCTTGAGAGAAATACATCCAAACTTTCTGCTCCTAGCTTTCAAACAGTCCCCTAACCTGGCCCAACTCATCATCAGAAACAAACTCTCCATTGCCCAATAGACAGCAAGTGGACACAGCCTTGTCTTGGCAAGAAATGTTCAACTTGTCAGCCCATCTCCATTTCCACTACTATCAACACTCCCCATAAAAAAGAGACATCAGAATCCATGGCTGCTACACATGCCTTTCCCAATGTGTGATATACCTGACCCAAAGTGCCAAGTGCCCTCATGGCTACTATGTAAGTGAAAGAACTATGCACCAGAATGAACTGTCAAAGAAAAATTATGAAGGACAGAGACATACACACACTTTTAGGAGCACATTTCTAACAGAAAAACACTGTTTCTTCTCTGACCTTGCTATCCTTATGTTCAAAGGAAATCTACTTAACACATTTAAAAGGCAAACTTGGGAACAAAAATTCATCAGCTGGCTGATCACTAAGGGTGCCTATACATGTGTGGGATGGGGAAGGGGAAGGTGTTTTAATTAGAGTGCCTATTGGGACACGCTTTAATTAAACTGCAGCATCTCATGTATTCAGTGTCCCGCATTTCAAAATGGCTGTGGGGATGCTTTAACTAAAAGTTTTTTGATTAGGTTAGTGGAGGCTGCTCCACCTCATTGTAATTAGAACACATTGGAACATGTATGTAGGCACTCTAAAATTCAACGATGAAACGTTGGTATTTATGGCACATTATATTTTACCTAACTTCTGGAGTCTTTCCACACAAGTTAGATGATAATGACCTTCCTCCCTTTTGGTAACCCTTGATTTCCAGTAATCAGACTCTCTTGTTCGGTTGATTTTATCTCTGCCACCCCGGAGAATTTCTCTGAGCCCATCCGTCTGTTGTTTTTCACTATGCTGTGCCTGGCTTCCTCTGATCAGAGACCTGACAAAGAAAGCTTTTGAATGCAAGACCCATCTATCTTTATCTCAACTACATATTTGGTCCAATAAAAGATAACCTAACAGATTCTTGCATATAGTTGTAAACAAGCGTATGTGATATAAGAGGTACACCCATTGTCTGTCCATATACTGGAGAAACTTTGAATGCACCTAAAAAGTGATTGCTAGCAATTTGTGAGAACAAAGCAAATGATTGCTTTCTTCATATTGGTCTGTTTGAAATGATGATTTAGCTTTAGGGAAGAGGTATTTTAAAAATGATGCTTTATTAGGATGTGTAGATGAATGTTTTAAAGCAATGTTTCTCAGCTAGCAGATTCTGAGCTCCAGAATGGATTATGAAAGGTAGGTTTTAAGATATGGCAGTGGCGCTCTCTCCAATTCCAGTGTGTCATAGACATTTCTGTCTTCCCTGGGAAACCCTGCAGAAAAGGTGCTGCTGAACTGACAAATCTGAGCCTCTGTCAATTTAGTTCTACATCTACTACCACTTTTGCTTGCACACTCCCCATCCCCAAATAAGATTTTGGGAAGGCAGAATGAAGAAAAGAAGGACTTTTTTTTCAGAGTCATGGTTGAATTCTGGCTGTCAGGGGATCATGATGGCATTACTGAATCCTGGCTAGCACTGCTCAGGCAAAAGCTAGTGCTAACCCTCTCATGGCCACTGGAAAGTTGGCATCAGCTGTTAGCTGCTCAGCCACTTCCAATTCCACAGTAGCTGTGAAAGGGTTAGCATTGTAACTCTGCTCCTTTGCAGGGAGAGAAGTGCAACAGTGTGGCCATGCCTCCATTCTTCCATTCCACCCTAGACAACTAGCTTCCCTGCTTATGAAATGCATTCTAATTTTGAAGTACTGATTTTTCTGGGGAAGATGTGTATTTTTCTGAACTATCTGCCTCAAACAGCATTTTCTAACTATTCTGTGGATAGTGTTCCAATTTTACACTGAGGGGCCAAGGTAGAAAAAAAATCAGTGGGTCTAAGATTGATAGCTGGGTTTTTAAGTGGTCATCTTCTTTGACACCCGAATACTATTTAGTCTGGTGAACACAGCCTGCCAATTTGTAGCATTATGCCTTTCTGGATATCCATATTAGTTTGCACATTATTGCTATGTATGTAAAAATGTTATATAAACCTAGCATTGTTGTTACTGATACTGTTAAACACTTTCTATTTATAATAAGCATAAAAGAGCAGTGAGGGGGGCATAAACCCTTGCAACACATTTTCTTGAGGCCAGGCTATCTGGCAGTAGCTCTGCCTCCATTTCCTTTGTGGTTAGGACCTCAAGGGTAGCATCCCGCAAGTTGGCATACAAAGTGGTTTGTTTCCTCAAATTGTGCAAAATAATTATTTAAAAAGTACAAGAC
>NW_017728913.1:28237918-28241774 GCF_001723895.1 Crocodylus porosus | reverse complement strand
CCATCCGTCTGTTGTTTTTCACTATGCTGTGCCTGGCTTCCTCTGATCAGAGACCTGACAAAGAAAGCTTTTGAATGCAAGACCCATCTATCTTTATCTCAACTACATATTTGGTCCAATAAAAGATAACCTAACAGATTCTTGCATATAGTTGTAAACAAGCGTATGTGATATAAGAGGTACACCCATTGTCTGTCCATATACTGGAGAAACTTTGAATGCACCTAAAAAGTGATTGCTAGCAATTTGTGAGAACAAAGCAAATGATTGCTTTCTTCATATTGGTCTGTTTGAAATGATGATTTAGCTTTAGGGAAGAGGTATTTTAAAAATGATGCTTTATTAGGATGTGTAGATGAATGTTTTAAAGCAATGTTTCTCAGCTAGCAGATTCTGAGCTCCAGAATGGATTATGAAAGGTAGGTTTTAAGATATGGCAGTGGCGCTCTCTCCAATTCCAGTGTGTCATAGACATTTCTGTCTTCCCTGGGAAACCCTGCAGAAAAGGTGCTGCTGAACTGACAAATCTGAGCCTCTGTCAATTTAGTTCTACATCTACTACCACTTTTGCTTGCACACTCCCCATCCCCAAATAAGATTTTGGGAAGGCAGAATGAAGAAAAGAAGGACTTTTTTTTCAGAGTCATGGTTGAATTCTGGCTGTCAGGGGATCATGATGGCATTACTGAATCCTGGCTAGCACTGCTCAGGCAAAAGCTAGTGCTAACCCTCTCATGGCCACTGGAAAGTTGGCATCAGCTGTTAGCTGCTCAGCCACTTCCAATTCCACAGTAGCTGTGAAAGGGTTAGCATTGTAACTCTGCTCCTTTGCAGGGAGAGAAGTGCAACAGTGTGGCCATGCCTCCATTCTTCCATTCCACCCTAGACAACTAGCTTCCCTGCTTATGAAATGCATTCTAATTTTGAAGTACTGATTTTTCTGGGGAAGATGTGTATTTTTCTGAACTATCTGCCTCAAACAGCATTTTCTAACTATTCTGTGGATAGTGTTCCAATTTTACACTGAGGGGCCAAGGTAGAAAAAAAATCAGTGGGTCTAAGATTGATAGCTGGGTTTTTAAGTGGTCATCTTCTTTGACACCCGAATACTATTTAGTCTGGTGAACACAGCCTGCCAATTTGTAGCATTATGCCTTTCTGGATATCCATATTAGTTTGCACATTATTGCTATGCATGTAAAAATGTTATATAAACCTAGCATTGTTGTTACTGATACTGTTAAACACTTTCTATTTATAATAAGCATAAAAGAGCAGTGAGGGGGGCATAAACCCTTGCAACACATTTTCTTGAGGCCAGGCTATCTGGCAGTAGCTCTGCCTCCATTTCCTTTGTGGTTAGGACCTCAAGGGTAGCATCCCGCAAGTTGGCATACAAAGTGGTTTGTTTCCTCAAATTGTGCAAAATAATTATTTAAAAAGTACAAGACGAGCTCCTTTTGTCCCACATATTACTTTAAAATCTTTTATACAGCACATGAACATAAATATCCACCATTCCAATGTCTCTTGCCCTTCTTCAATCGCACCCTCTCTCTCAGAAGTCCTTCCTTGCTTTCCTCAGCAGGAACTCCTCAAGGTCTCCACTGATCTCCTGGCCTCTGGTTCTGTCTGGATCTCTGTAGTTCTTTGGCTTAGGAAAAGCCAGAAAGCAACTACTTCTATTGCTTCCCAGCTGTCCAGTGTAGAAAAGCAAGCAAACCAACAAGTCTGCTGTTCTCTAGCTTCAGCCTTCCCCAACCCTTTGGCTCTGACTCAGAAAAGACTAGTGACATCTCTATCATTCTCAGTAGATTGTGAGATAATTCATTCAAAATAATCTTAGAAGATCTTTGAATAGCACCTGGTTATCAACACCCCACTATCATCACCCTTTCTCTCCTCAGAGAGAAAGAAAATACAAGTTTAAGCCCAACAAAGCATTTAGTACAGTTCCACAAAAATGTTTAGTGGAATATATGTTGCCTTTATTTATTTAACTTAAAAGAAAGCATATGTAGTTGGAAATGCTAGTTACTTCTAAGTACATGTTTCCACTTACAGTTGAAAAACCTTTGCTTAAGATAATTTAAACACTTTTTTGTGATAGGCATCTGCAATTAGATACAAAACAGTTGCAAATGAGCAGTGTAATAAATTCCTGATGCCATTACTATATAAACAGGGAGACATTTTATGCAGCGATATGGTATCAAAGGACCTTGTTATAACTGGTTACTCATGTAAAAAGCCATTTGAGTATTAAATATTTATATTCAATTAGAACATTAATTAGTTAGCTGGCAGTGCTAAAGCAAGTTCCTTGCCAAATTCATAAAAAAAGCATTCTCTCTTGAATGATTTTTAATGAGACACAATGCTTTCCTTAAGGATTATTTAAGCGTAAAGACTCTTTGAAGAAAAAGATGGAATCATAGGCTGCATCCACATGAGTGTGGACATTTGTTTCCTTGAAGAAGCTTTGTGCTGCTGCTGCTCGTCCCAGGGGAACGCCTATGCCACATGCCCTCTAGTGTATGGCAGGTTACCCTGAGTGGGCGTGCGCTGCCCCTGTGTGTGCCACTCCCCCTTTTTTTTATCCTTTGCGTGGGTTTTGATCCCGGGGTCCAACATCTGGCCCATGGGGCTTCTCGCAGGCTGGGCCACCCACACCTGGAGCCCACAGGACTCGCTGCCACACCAGGAAGACCCTGCATTAGTGGCACTGATCCCCGCTGTTTCACTGTTTCAGTGCATCTGTGGAATCCGGGGAGTTAATGCTGCTTGCACCACCCTGCTTACCTTCTGTCAAAATCAGACTTTTTAGTAACTTCTGGTAACTAGGAGGAAGGAGAAAAGAGAGGAGAGCAGCAGCACTGTCAACTTGTTAGATTCTGGAGTTGCTCTGAAACAGCTGCTCTGGTAGCCATGAGAATTATCACCATGACCATTCACAGGTCATCTCGCCCTGGGAAGCCCCATACTCTGGATTCATCCTATGGGAAACCCCACCGTCTGGATATGGTCTGTGGGGCCCAATGAGTTTGATGTTCCTGGATTATACAAATGATGCAACTTTTTGTGGCTTGTGTATCTGAAGGCACAATGGTGTGCCTTGGGGAATGAATGCTCTATCAGAATTTTCAGAATGGCACTAAGAGATGCCCTCAAAGTATGCCATCTAAAAGTAGACATAATTTCTGATTCTTGTCCCACCTACGTATTAGGTTTATCCATTAGAGCAAACTCAGGTGTGATCTACCACAGTCACTTTTCAATCCCCCAAGGAAATGTTATATGGGAAACACAATCATAGGCATTATTGAAGACAATGGCAGGACTCCAGTGGTGCCTGTTTTCACTCATGTTGTTTCACCATTCCTTAGAGTCCCTCTACACATTGCATTTATGCAGTAATTAATTATGTTAATTGAGATATAAATGGCAAGGGTACTACACATGCACCCAATTTAAAGTGTCTATAAATGTCAAATCAGGCATAAAATCGTAGACCATTTATGGCTGGTTTTCATGGCACCTTAAATAACATGTGTGCATGTCTGCATCTGTCTCATGGCCAGGGCAAACAATCAGCTGGATCACACTAGGCAAATTAGCAGTTTCATTGTTAGTAGGGTCGGAAGGGACCTGAGCAGATCATCAAGTCCGACCCCCTGCCGTGGCAGGAAAGAGAACTGGGGTCATACAACCCCAGCAAGGTGATTGTCAACCCTTATCTTAAAGACTCCCAGGGTAGGAGCCAGCACCACTTCACTTGGAAGTTGGTTCCAGATCCTAGCCGCCCTGACAGTGAAGTAGCGCCTCCTGATATCTAGCCTAAATCTACCCTCTGCCA
>NW_017728913.1:28227432-28236988 GCF_001723895.1 Crocodylus porosus | reverse complement strand
TGAAGATGGGAACCACATTGGCCCTCTTCCAGTCCTCTGGCACCACACCAGAGCACCATGAGTGCTCGTAAAGCCATGCCAGGGGTCCCGCAATGACCTCAGCTAATTCCCTCAGCACCCTGGGGTGGAGATTGTCCAGACCAGCTGATTTAAATACATCCAGTCCCTCCAGAAGTTCCCTGACTAGATCCTCCCTGACCTTGGCCTAGGTACGCCTCCTCTGGGGCGCACCTGTGACATGGCAGAAGGCATGATTTTCAGGATTTGGTATCAGATTTCATGGTGCCTTTAAACAGATGTGCCAGGAGCCTTAGAACTGTAGAAAGTTAGGACTGGAAAGGACCTCAGAAGGTCACCTAGTCAAATCCTTGCTCAAACCAGTATCTCTGTTTAAGCCATCCTAGCCAAATGTTTAACTTCTCTTTCAAACTTCCACAGATGGAGATTCTAAAACGTGCCTAGGTAATCTATCTGTGTTTAATTGCCCTCAGAATTAGAAAGTTCTTCCTAACATGCAACCTGAATTTTTCAATTTAAGATCATTATTGTTGCAATTTAAAATCATTATTGTTGCAATTTAAGATCGTTATTAATTGTTCTGTGGGCATAGAGATTAGATAATCACCATTCTCTTTATAACACCGTCTTTTGTTTCATGTTTAGCCTGAATGTGCATATATAGAAGGATTAGGGAGACAGGCCAAAACAAAACAGGAGGATTCCAATAGGCAAACAAGGTACCAATAGAATTCTTGCCCTTTACTTATAAAAAGTACTTATTTTTGTGACGTTTTCAGCAGGGTGCATCATTGTAAAAAATACTACATTTCAAAAAGCCCCAAAGAAAGCTTAAAACACACCTGAAAAAAATCAGAATCTCACTTCTCTTAAGCTGCTTGTTGTGAGCATGATGACAAGCTCTTAAAAGGTAGAGAATGAATGTGTAGCTTTCTTAAGCCAGCTTGAAAAGATGAGAACTTCATGCTATAGATCTGTCCCCAAAACAGGTAAAAAAGGAAAATATTGGGGGTTTTTTCCTATGTATCTGGTCTTCTGTCATACGAATGTTATAATGAACTTGTTTTGGGACATACAAGATGTATCTACATGTTGCTGTATGGTGCTGTTGCTACAGCGCCGTGCTTTAGTACTTCCTTTTGGTGCAGTAGGAGTGGTTACTGCCCTATGTCCAGTTAAATTTTACTGTTATGTCGCTGTAGTGGCATACTATACCCAGGGCAGTGTGTAGATGTGCCTGTAAGCTTATATTCATAAAGGTAACAATGCCCTGAAATTAGCACTTCAGGACTGTATGACAGTGCAAATAAAAGCATTTCTTATTCAAATTCACGTTTAGATCCAGTAATCTTAAACTTCATAGAAGGTCAAAGGGATTTTACTAAACCCAGATACAGTGTACTGAGGGTCATTATATTTAAATGATTCAGAAAAATGGATTTAGGTTGGGCTGCTTTAATCTCACAACTCACTTTTTGGGACTGTAAGTACCTGACCTAATGATTCCCCACCTCCATTGCCATAAAGTAACAATGAATCATTTCCTTTTTACAGATGTACACTGGGATGTTAAAGAAACGCATTGCTGAACTAAAACACTAGCATGTACTGAAGATTTCCACAAGGTGGGGCTGCTGCAATGTTTTGTGTCAGAGTTTTACATAGCTCTAATACTGCTCTTTACCAAACTCTATACTTACAAGAAAGAAGCTTAAACTTTTCCAGGATACATTTGGATGCTTTTGTTTATTAGGCTGAATAGGCTTATGCTAGAAACTATATGGTCCCAGGTATGTTCATCTCAACTCTTTTTATCTCATGCAATTTAATATAAATCCATTAATATAGTCTTTATATTTGGTTAATCATAAACTCTTTCACTAAAGAGAGAGCATAAATATTTTTTTTCCAATGATAAACATAAGCACCAAGAATTAGAATAAACACTTGAAATCTTAAAATTTTTGCAGATGTAATTAGTATAACAAGCCTATATTATAATGACTCTAGTAATGGCAGCAGGGAAACATCTATTCATTTTAAAAAGAAACATTCTAACAAAGTATCCAGTAGGAATAGTATTAGTGAGACCAGTGCTAGAATGTAGGGTCCAATATCTACACTTCAAAAAGAATATTGAAAAATTTGAAAGAGTTTAAAATGACTTACAAGAATGATCTCAGGTATGATACGTATACTATATAGCAAGATCTTAAATGCATTTGTTGATTTTATCGAAGAGAAAATTAAGGGATGATTTAATCACAATCTGTATTTGCCTAAATAGGGATGGGATATCTGATAATAGATAATTATTTAAATAAGCACAGTTCACAGACTCTGTTACATTCAACAGTTTGGGTAGAAATTGAATACACTGTATTTGCTTGCATACAACAGCTCCAAGTAAGATAAGCACCTTATCTTGTTCTGAGGAAGGCAGAATGAAGAAAAGAGATTTTGACTGAGTTATGGCTGAACAAAGCAGGGACAGAGACTAATCTTCAGCTGACTCACTCTCCCTTCTGTGCTTAGCTAAAAGCTGAGAGCCTAGCTACAGCTGAAGACTGGTCTCCATGGGTAGATCTGTGATTTTGAAAAGAGCTAAAGAGTGCCCAGGGCTATGAAATAGGAAAGAGAGACCAGAAGTAACTAGCAGATAAAAAACTTGCCGTAAGACGGGTAAGCTTGCTTAGTGGAACATCAAGACTATTAATATGTTAACTCCTATGGAATGAAGAACAGTGAATTGATTGACTCCCTCAGCTGCTCTGCATGTTCTGAAGCTGATTCACCCGAAGTGATCTGTTTCCCCAAAATGAATCACTGTCCTCTGAATTGGCCAAATACAGTAGAGTGTAACATCACTCTACTCTATTATGGAACAGGAAACAAAGCAGAGTGCTTCTATTCTGGGCAGAAAATCAGCTACCCTGTTTAGGACAATGCACCCTAATTTTGGTGGAGCTGATTTTTTGGGGAAAAGTGCCTGTGTTTCGTGATGGCTAGAAAATTATATTTAGAGGTTTGATTTTGGGAACTGGCTTGTAGGTAACATAGATATGCATTAGAGCAATGGTCAGGGAAATGGCAAGGGTTAACTAATTTCTAAAAGCCTGTTTGTGACAAACTTTCCTTCATGGCCCACTGTGTCTGACACAGGCAAACACAAGTAGACACACAGGTTGGAAAACTGAAGACCACAGTGTTCCATAACAGAGATAAGGGACTTTGCCATGTTGGCCAGGTCACAGTGATTAGCTGCAGAGCCCTTGGGATTTATGGTTTTGGTAAACAAACCAAATTAGAAGAAACTGATGAAAGTCCAAAAAGATGTGTGCATGTAATGGGTTTGTAAAACAAAGGAATTTGCAGACAAGCCAGAATGTGGACAGCATGATGACCACAGGGAAACTAATCATTGATGCCCAGGAATGAAGTCATTAGAGGGGAGAAAGGATACAAAAGGAGGTATTTTAGAGCAGTAAAGGGTCCCCAAGAGGGGAACTTGAGGCCATCATGGACAGAGGGTACACCACCAGCCTGTTTTACTCACCCCATGGGCAGCTCAGCCTTTGAGTTGTACGCTGCTGACATCTGACATTCAGGAGAGAAACTCATGCTGAAGCTTGTGTAAGGGCCAGAAGTACTTTGACTCTGTGATGGCTCTAGGACTCATAGGTATAGAAAGGTTTAGATTATTCTCATCTGCTATCACTGTGTATTAATAAAAGTTACCTATTATCAAATGAGAGGTCATGGTCAGTCTGAGGGTTTGGATCCACCTGGAACAAGTTAGCTGGTAGCCCCGTGTGAATAGGGAAGTATTTGATTAGGATTTGGCCAATTCAGAGGACAGTGATTCGTTTTGGGGATGCAGATCACTTCAGGTGAATCAGCTTCAGAACATTCAGAGCTGATTCAGAGAGATTCGGTGATTTGGATCAGCCAGGGGGAGGCAGGCACAGTCGACTGGCTTCAGATTATCTCCCAGCTCCTTCAGCTGTGCCTGCCTCTCCCTGGGCAGGGGGAGCCAAAGGAGAAGCCCCCATGGCTGCTCTGCCTGGCCCCATCCCCTACCTGACTCCAGCCTCCCAGGACTTTAAAGAAACAAACAAACCTTGCACTCACCGGCTCTGACCACGGTGATTGGGGAGGCCCCACTCCTAGTGCTGCCATGCCCACATCCCGCATCCCTACTGCCCTCTTCCCAAGTAACATGCCCCCTCACCCCATCTGGGCAGCTTGTCCTACCCCCAGCCCTAATCCCCTCCTCCCCCAACCCCACCAGACATACCAGCTGGAGGCAGCTGTCAGCTGCCTGTTTAGTGTATGGCTCAATCTCTGAATCAGCCGAATCTTTTCCGAAGCATTTCAGATGCTTCAAATTGATTTTGAGCTTTGACTTTGTCTCCCAATTTGATCTGGATTCAGTGATTCAGTCCCTGAATCTGGCTGAATTTCCTCTGAATTGAATCAGCTACCAAAGCTTTGCACAGATCTAGTATATGGGTCATAAATCCAGTGCCAGCAATTGGTGACTCCACCGGGATGGTGACTGTGACTCTGGGACTGGGACCGGGTCCACTGCCAACAACTGGGGACTGGGACTGGGACTTGAGGCCAGTAACCTGACTGATCAGGGAATTTGTTGATACAGAGTGAACCTCTCTAGAGGGTTCAATCAAAACCTGTAGTGCAGTAAGGCTTTGGAACTATGGATGGAGACCTGTTTGTAAGGTGAAACCATTTAGTAGTTCCAACTAGGGTTGTAAGTTAAGTAACCATGCTGGTGTCACAGTATTTTGTACAGGAGGTTGTTTGTTGCACTGCTGGCCAAGAGGATGGTTGTTTGTCTGGGTCAGACAGAGTACAGAGATACAGGTGTGCTGATGGCATGAGCAGCAACTTTGAGGAAGACAGGGTTGCAACTTGATCTCAGAGTGTTCCTGAGGTGGACAAGGGTAGAGGCTGTGGTCTGGATGGGTTAATCATAGAAAGTTAAGGTTGGACACAACCTCAGAAAGTCATCTAGTTTAACCCACTGCTCAAAGCAGGACCATCCCCAACTAGATCATCTAAGCCAAAGCTTTGTCTAGCTGGGTTTTGAAAGCCTCCAAAGATGGAGCTTCCACCACCTCTCTGGGTAACCTGTTCAAGAGTTTTACTACTCTCCTAGTGAAAAAGGTCTTCCTAATATCTAATCTAAACTTCCCTTGCTGCAACTTGTCATCTGCTACCACTAAGAAAGGCCCATCCTCTTTCAAACTCCACTTCAGGTAGTTGAAGGCTGCTATTAAGTCCCCTCTCAGTCTCCTCTTCTCTAGACTAAATAAGCCCAGCTTCTTCAGTCTTTCTTCATAAGTCATGTCCCCCAACCCCTCCTCCATTTTTGTTGTGCTGGACTTTCTCCAATTTGACTACATCCTTTCTGTAGTGGGAGCCCAACACTGAACACAGTACTCCAGATGGGGCTGCACCAGTGCTGAATAGAGAGGAATAATGGCCTACTGGCAATACAGCCCAGCATGCCTGGAAGTGCAAGACTTTTCTCAGGACTGTCCACTTACTTTTTCTGGTGTGTGCTAGCCCTTAGGTCTCAGCGGGTAACTTACATTGGATGTTCAACAGCATGTCCACCCCATCTCACCTGCCATGACTTGATGTTAAAGGTAAGTAAAGAGGGAGGCTTGCTGGCCTAAACTGCTGTTGACCCCTGGCTTGGCAAAGTTCCTTGGTGTTCTGCCTCCCCTTGCACCGCACCCTGATGCCAACCAGATGGTACAGTCTGCACATACTATGCTCTTTTCCTTGGGGTCACAGGTAAGCATTCACAACACATTTGAAAACTCAACCTTGACACTGTCAATAGAGGGGTTATCACTAGCTCCCTACAGTATCATAATACAAGTCCTTGAGCCTGTGCAACTTCAGCTGCTCCCAGTAGTGGGGCCACTGATTGGGGTATGTCCATTTAAATCATGAAACTATCTTCAGGACAGGAACAGGGGATCTGGCCTTAGGATCCCCCAGTTGCCAGCCCTGACATACAGTCACTCACAGTCAGTGGTCTTCTGTATTCCCGCAGGTACTTTCCACACTGGTAGTCATCAGCTTTCTGGTCACCAGCTCATTTCTCAACATGGCAGTCTGGTAAGTCAAGAGACTCCTTTGACACTCTAAATGGGAGAGTTTGACACCCTCCTCCTTTTGCCCCTGCAAGGGCAGAATCCAAGAACGGACTCCAGTAGTCCCTCTGTTCTCCATCTCTCCTTTTTTCCCCCCAGCAATTGCTGGGTGCACTTTTCTGATGTCACTCATTTAGCACCAAGCCAACTGGAGCTGGCAGGAACTGGTAAAGTGAGTTGCCCATGGTTCTGGTGACTCCCCCGCTTCTGCCTCTTGTTCCCAATGAGGTAAATACTTTGGCCTGGAACAAACTCTCCGACAGTCTTTCAGGTCTTTGGAGCCTTTCTTCCTGAGTCCTGGACCATTCTTGGGACTGGCAGCATGGGTTTTGCTGCCACAATGCCATTAGCCTTCTTTGTAACAAGCGCACACTGCTGGGTCATGTTCAGCTTATTGTCCACTGTAACCCCCAGGTAACCTCCTATCATGGGTATGATAGGAAGCCAGAAGCAGAGAATATTGATTTCTCTGCTGAAGAACAGTGTTAATGAGCAGGGAAAGAGTCCTTTGGATTCCAAGGTATTTTTAAGCATAGCCTAAAGGAGAGGGCTGCTTCTGCTAAGGAGAGGGCTGCTCTGCAGAGATTGCTGATGTGCATGTGTTTCTGCAAGAAGAAAAGGTATCAGGAGCATTGTTGTGTGTTTGCTCTGGAGACTGTAATTTGGAAGTTACAGGTTCAGGCTATGGCAAGCCCCAGAATGTTATTGAAGCAACACAGATTTAAGGAGCTTGGACACAGTTAAAGAAAGAGCAGGAAGGGTCCAGTCCCACCCTGAAATCAGGGATGGGGAATATGAAACATACCTTGTGATCTTGAGAATAGATAGCACCACAAAAAATTGATTTTTGGAGGCAGCTGACTATCCTAGGAGGTAGGAGGGGGGGAATGGGTAATGTTATTGGACACCTACCCATTCTCTTTGGTTTACTGTGTTAGCATGCATTTGTGTTGCAAGGCTGTTGTCAGAGGATTTGTGCATTGGTAATGGGGGGTGAGGAATGTCTTTGTTCCTCTCCTGCCCCCTTCAGGAATAGAGATGCTGATCATAGATTTCATAGACATTAGGGCTGGAAGGGACCTTGGAAGTTCATCGAGTCCAACCCCCTGCCCAAAGGGCAGGAAGTCATTTGGGGTCATGGGATCCCACCAAGATAAGCATCCAATTTACTCTTGAAGGTGTTCAATGTAGGTGCTTGAACCACCTCCGATGGCAGGCTTTTCCAGACCTTGGGGGCTTGGACAGTAAAGAAATTCTTCCTTATGTCCAGCCTGAAACAGTCTTGCAGTAGTTTATAACTATTCGACCTCATCATCCCTTGGGGTGCTCTGGTGAACAAATGTTCCCCCAGATACTGATGGTCACCCCGATAAACTTATAGGTGGCCATCAGATGATCCCTGAGCCTGCGCTTTTTCAGGCTAAAGAGCCTCATAGATCTCAGCCTGTTGTCATAAGGTCTGTTTTCTTGACCTCTGATCATGGGCGTGGCTCTTCTCTGGACTCTCTCAGGCTTCTCCACATCCTTTTTGAATTGTTTGGCCCAAAACTGAAGACAGCCAGTTGCAGCCTCGCTAAGGCTCAGTACAAGGGGAGAATGATGTCCCGGGATTTGGTTGACGAGCATCCATGTGCAAGCCAGCGTTTTGGTCACTTTACTAGCCACAGCATTGCATTACAGGCTCATGTTCATCTTGTGGTCAATGATGACCCCCAAGTCTCTTTCTTCTGTAGTACTAGCCAGCGTAGTACTGCCGAGCCTATAAGGATGCTGCAGGTTTTTCTTCCCAAGTTGGAGAACCTTGCATTTTTCAGTGTTAAACACCATCAGGTTCTTGTCCAGCCATTTGCTGAGCCTGTTGAGGTCAGCCTGGATAGCCCTCCTGTCAAGGTAAACTGTTAACTGCTTGTTAAGGCAGGAGAGTGTTTATGAAAACTCAGAGTAAACAAAGACTCAGTGCTGATAAGTTATTTTGAACAGAAGGAGAAAGCCTGAGCTGGGGAAGGTGTTGTGTTGGAGATGGTTGTTGATTTGGCACCAACTGTGGCACTGTGTGCTGAGAGCAGGCTGAGGCCAGTTGGGGGTAGAGATTCCCTGCTTTAAAGATTGGTCCAGACAGAGGCAGCTCAGTGATAAGCAGGGCAGAGTAAGGCACCTAAAATGTCATTCTTGTAATCTGAGAGCTGCCTCCCAATTTCAGTATAATTTAAGATCAAAGCACAGCTGGTGAATTTAGGGCAGTGTGCTGATGAACTGGAATGAGGAATAGGCCTTGGAGAGGATACTAAAGGGCAGCTGAGCTTCTGGAGGAGGTGAAAGCCATTGCATGATTAATATTATTACAAGGATAGTCTGTGTACCATAGGGCACTTTGTACAAAGAATGAAGCCATAATAATATGAGAAATTAATATGGCATGTTTTTATCAAATATTTTCTTGCACAGAGTTAATTTAGACAATGGTGCCAGACATATAGAATATGCAGCTGACTGCAGGGACTGAATGAGGGTAAAGTGATGTTTGCTGCTCATGCTCCAGAACTGCATGGTGGAAATGAAGTGCTCAATATAGGCAGGGCTCAGCAGCAACAAAAGTCTAGAAGACTTTGAGCTTGAGGGAGCATCAAGGTATGTCTATTTTGGCTGTACTCCAGGCAGGGCATATTACACATTCCTTCTGTAATGGTTATCCAAGCCCTGTTACTTGGGCACAATGGAGGGGGAGGAGAGGGGACTGTAACAGGGAGCCAAGGGCCTCCAGTCACTTTAAGAGGATGCATCAGGCTAAGCTGGCTGTGTGTGCAGGAGTGCATGCTGGCTCTTAATTAGCTGGGTAAAATGCATGTTTGAGGATGGGGGAAGGCACATGATTGAAAGGGGGCTTGGCTTCCAGACCTGGCAACTGCAGCCCAGTCAGCCTCACTTCTATCCTGGGGAAGGTCTTTGAAAAAATTATCAAGGGCCACATTTGTGAGAGCCCTGCAGGGGAAGTGAGGTTGTGGGGTAACCAGCATGGGTTTGTGCCAGGCCGATCCTGCCTGACCAACCTGGTCTCTTTCTATGACCAAGTAACAAAGAGCTTAGATGTGAAGGAGGAAGTCAATGTCATCTTCTTAGACTTCCAGAAGGCCTTTGACACAATGTCCCACCCAATTCTGGTGGGCAAGCTGAGGGACTGTAGCATTGACGAATGCACCATCACATGGGTGGTAAACTGGCTCCAGGGGTGCACCCAGAGGGTGGTGATGGATGGGTCGATGTCGACCTCGGAGGGTATGGGCAGCGGAGTCCCCCAGGGCTCAGTCCTTGGGCCAGAGCTGTTCAACATCTCCTGGACGAGGGTGTAAGAG
>NW_017728913.1:28214541-28226767 GCF_001723895.1 Crocodylus porosus | reverse complement strand
CTGGGGTCTTATGACCCCTCCCACCCCCAGTGCTCCTTCCTGCCCATGGCAGGGGGTCAGACTAGATGATTTGTCTAGGTCCCTTCTGACTCATTGATTCTATGATTCTATGATTAAATGGCTTGGCTTCAGGATCATCACATTTTAAAACTTCATAAATGCTGCGTGCCTTTGCTTGAATCACCTAGGATAGAAATGGCACTTGTTCTTGATTCTGGTGCTCAATCCATATTGTCAAGATGTGTTCCATTTTCTCCATGAAAGCTGACCTTTTTAACGAAACACGGTCAGTAGATAAACATGTAGCACTCTTATAGGACTCCTTAATTTTCTCCACATTGTCCCTAATTGTATGGAGAGTTTCATAATTTCATAGTTGGCAGGGTCAGAAGGGACCTGAGCAGTTCATCAACTTTGACCCCCTGTCATGGCAGGAAAGAGTTCTGGGGTCAAACGACCCTGGTAAAGGTGTTCATCCAGCCTCCTTTTAAAGACCCCCAGGTTAGGAGCCAGCACCACTTCTCTTGGAAGTTGGTTCCAGATCCTAGCCGCCCTGACAGTGAAGTAGCGTCTCCTGATACCTAGTCTGAATCTACCCTCTGCCAGATTGTGACCATTATTTCTAGTCACTCCCGGTAGTGCTTGGGGGAACAGGGACTCTCTCAATGCCTGCTGGTCCCCCCCTGCCTCACTGAGCCCTAATTTCCTTTGTCTTCTCACCTTTTTTGTATCTCTTCACAACTTCAAGTTTTTCTTCCAAAGTTATAGATTTTCTTTTCCTTATAGAGGTGGAAACACTTGTAGAATCACTATTAGAAGCACTCATCTGGAACACTTAATGTAGCATAAGGGGTTAAGAGAGCTCTTAACTGAGAGCATTAAGAGGAGATGCTGCTACCACAATGGGGGAACCCAAGCTATGTGTAACTCTGTTTGGCACAGTATGTGCATCTTGCAAGGCATTCGTGTATATACGCGAATGATGCACATCTCAGGGTGTATTTTTCTTCTTGGGTGATAATGTATTAATTTGCATAAACGCGAGACATGTGTAAGTTGAATACATGTAAAACAGGGGTCTACTGTATATGAAGTGGTCTTGATTCAGAGAACTACGAAAAGATCTCTGACTATTCAACATGAAGGACTAGACAAGTAAGGTTTAAAATGGCTTGATGTCTTTAAATTTGATTTATCTGAATAAAACATTAATACCTTCATTTGGGCTTCGTGTGCATTTGTGTTTATGTTCATCCAGTCACTTGAGTGAAATCAGGCTTTCTGCTAAAATACAAACTTTTGTTCATGCTGTATGAGCCCAAGTGAGTACCAGTAGGTAGGGCTTATTTTTAAGCAGAAGACCTGGTCTTCCTTCGGGGAACATGTAGACATACATTATATAGCCACACATTGCCTCATCTAGCATTTCCCAATGTTTTAGTGCTTCTGAATATACCATTTCTTTTCCATGCTTATTTAATATTACATTAGCAGATAATTATGAAATGCTTTCATTCTGAAACAATACTGTAGCAGGGCACTAAGGTGCCTGCTACTTGGAAAGCCGGAGTAGTGACTCAGGTGCTGGTTGCTAGGGGCAACCGGAGGGAGTTAAGGACACACATCTGTTTGGTCAGCTAAATGGAAGGGGCAGGGCCTGGCTCAGACATAAATCACAGGCCAAAGCCCAGAGAGGAGGCAGCTTGTGGCCAAGGAGGAAGGAGCTCGGCCCTGAATGTGTGAAAGGGAAAAGGCCTGGATGTGCAAGCAACTAGTGACATGGGTGAGAGATGGAACACCTGCAGTGTGGTGTGGAGGACGTTTTAACAACGAGGCATAGATTTGTATTATAGCTGATTGGCTTGTGTTTTGGTTGTTGTCAGACCGGAGGTTTGGGCGAGGCTATAAGAGGATGGAGGAGGTCTCAAAGGGGAATCACATTAGAGTGTGGACCCCAGCCCCAGAGAGGGGACAGCACTGCTGAGAGGCCCAGAGAGAAAGGGGCAGCGACCGTGAAGCCAAAAAGGGTGCAGCGGAGGGAGTGTGCCTCCCAGACTGCCAGAAAGGACAGTGCAGGGAGGGCATTGACCTACAGTGTCCGTAAGGGTGCAGCAGAGGGGGAGGTGTCATTCCCGAGCACCAAGGCAAGGGCATAGTATTGGGAGAGGGCTGACCCTGAGTACCCTAGAAGGCAGAAGAAGGTCATGGAGAACCTGAGCGCCAGTGAGGCTTGCGGTGAGTGAGAAGCCCCAGAGAGAGGGGCAGCGACCATTTGAGCACCGTGATGTGCAGTGTGAGGCGGGACTCCAGAGAGCCCGAGCGAGACGAGACTGTGAAGGGACAGAGCGTCAACAGGATGCGGAGCAAGGCAGGGCTGTAGAGCGCCCAAGTGCTGAGGCGAGTCCGGCACATAGCAGGAAACTGTAGCCAAGGGAACGAAAGGCAGCCTCCCTACAATAAATACATAACATCAAAGACGTGGCAGGAGAGATTACGAGGGTGCTTGCAAAACGCTTGGCACGGTACTGAAGGCAGTCCCTAGGGGAGTGCACAGCGACCCTAGCACTCCATCCTGCTACAAATATAAAAAAAAAATTCACTTGTCATTCTATGAATATATACCGAATATACCTACATGGCAAGCTGGTCAATTGTTAAATATTGTCAATTGACCATTTAATTGACTGTATATATTTTGACTGGTCAAAGATTATTGCAATTTTAGGAAAAAAACCCAACCCCCACCCCTACATTTTTTGTAGCTTTCCTGACAGAAATAGGATTTGTTATTGTTTTTTGACTAATTTCTTAATGGAAAATTTGTCCTTTTTATGTTATTATTTGGATCTATTAGCAATTTCTTACAATATTTGACCGATATGTGACTGATCAATTGAACACACTTTATTTGACTCAACTCTAATACATACATACATAATTATATGTAATATATAGATTAGGGTTCATATTTGACAGGTCAAATAAAGTTCAGTCAGTTCACTGGTTACATATTGGTCACAAATTGTAAAAAATTGCCAATTATTATATATCTATATCTATAATAATTACCAACCTAATTTAAATAAAATAGAAAACTCATGAATGAATTAGTTTTTGTGTCCCTGGTCATAATTAAATTGAGTAATTGGGAAACCCTTTGTCTATATAGTTATACATAAAGAAGCAGAGCCATCCTAACAAAATTAAGATTTGTGATTGAATTTGAATAGCTACTTAAATACTTTAAATGACCTCTGGAGCTTGCAGCAAATCAGAAAGTAGCAGGCAGCCAATAAACCACTCTATGGGGAAATTCACCTATATCTCCTTCTCTTCCTTTGCATAGTGTTATAGCTGAACAGTTTCATTCAATGTAAAAATATGTAAGCTATCTAGATAATCTCAAATCACTCAAAAGCATTTCATTTATTGTTTAGAATGTCATTCTCTGAATTAATTTCTTTTGTGAAAAAGGCTGGGTGGAGATCCAAACAAAAACCTACAAAATAATTTGTGTCTGAATTAGCACAAACCACTTTTCATGCGTGGTACTGTTTAGGCAGCAAGTTTGTTTTATTGATTGACTGAGAGTAAGCAAGAATAGCTTCAATCTAATAATACTGTAAGGGAATCTAACTGCTTTACTTGTGAGACAAGGATTATTAACATCAGGTACAGACATTACCATTTTACTGGTATAAGTCATCAGAAACTGGTTTATACCCATAACAGAACAGAAGTTTGGCACGCATAGACTGGTTTAAAAATGGCAGAACCTGATCTAAGATTTGCTCCTCCCCCCAACAAAGGGTGATCGTATGTCTGTTCACTGCCCATCTAAACTGTGCCACTAGCAGAAAATGATGTAACTGAGATTGATTCCATCTCAAGCTTTTTGAATGTCTGAACCTAGCCCAAAGGTCAGTGGAACTCTCTGGTAATGAGTGCTGAGTTTCACCCTACCGGTAATGCTAGTATGTTGTTTGAATGCAGTACATGCTGCCTGGCATTTTAACCATCCCACTGTATTTGGGTGAGGTTGTAACTGTTCATAATATAACAGTTTGGGATTGACTGTGTCCAAACTCAGACAACAGTGATCTGTGGGAAAGCGTTTACCTTTAGCTACTCTGTAGGTCAAATACTACATTATTTGTTTTCTGCTACAATAAAAGCTGCTGCCAATTTAGCTGATATATTCAGAATTGTGAGCCCTCTATTTTGGGGTACCCTCAACATGGGCCATATGTATCTTTCAGTCCAAGTAATGGATAATATTGCAGGGTTTGGGGGTCAGTGTGTGTGTGTATTTTTAATGAATTAATTCCTTGGAAAACTTTAAAATAGCAGGATACAGAAAATAGTGCATGGTGCACTGCACACTCTGTATGTAGCAACATCTGCTATGTAAACATAATTATTTGCATCAGTGCCAATTAACAGAACACCTTTCATGTCCTCATTTTGAACACTCTGGGTGGCATTCATCATGCTCCTATTTCAGTGTAATTTTGTTGCTTTTAATCAAAATTCAAACAGCTTGCATATTCATCAGCAACTTTTTAACAAATGTTGAAGGTTGATGAATTCCATCAATATTTATTTTTTAAAACCTACCATGTTTAAATTTATTAGCTGTGACCTGGTATCGGTAAACATACCAGCTTCCAGCAAACATAAGCTACAATGAGAAATGTGACAAAGCTCTGCCCAAGAGAAAGCTGGAAAGGCTACTCAGGGCCTCCAGATTGAAGATCAATGTTTTGAGATGCTGATGAGAAGATTTAAAAAACAACACTTTTGTGAAAAAGCAATAAATAGCATATAATAGCTAGCCATTTCTAGGAAAAAAAGCAGTATGGCTGAGGTTCAAAAAAATGTTCCTGGGCTCACATTCAGCTATATTTGACTCTCTTATTTGAATACTTATCTACCTCCATGGGAATGAGTTAATTTTGGTGTTGTTATGAGGAGAAAAGCAAAGCCTACTTGCACTTTTTAAAGCTTGGAATGAAATCCTGGCTGTTTAAGAAAACCAAGAAAAAGCATCCATTGATTCAAATGGTTCCAGAATCTCAATTTTTAGGGGTGGGCTTTCTGAATGTAGAGTGCTACTCGTCACTGAAGTTATGACTGATAAATTATATATGGCACTGTCTTCATAAACAATGTACACGTTATGGAACCAGATCTTTGGCTGATACGAATTATTGTTAACTTTCTTAACTCAAATGCTTGTTCTTCTCTCACAGTTTTAGTTTAGTTGAAGTTTAGATTAGTGTATTAGCTACAAACTTCAGCTGCTGTTCTCAAATATTCAACATCAGGGATGCTCAGATCCTGAGGGGGTTTTTTGACCCAAAAGTAATGAGTTGTTTTTCATTTCTCTGTGTATATGGGTGTTTTTCTCTCTCTGTTTTTCACAGATCCATTGGAAATTGGGAATAAGTCCCATAAAATTGGTTTGTCTTTTGTTGACTTTGAGATTTGAAGGCTGGTTTTGGGAGGGCAAAAAGTCTCTTTAATCTCCTTTTGGACCTGATATTAATCTCTGTTAAAATGGGCTAAATCCAGTTACTTCCAATTTTTGGAAACCTAGCAATGTTAATGAGGTCAGAACCCTGGTCATCTTCATCAGATTAATTTGTCCTTGCTTTTTTCCTGTAGAACTAGTATATGTGCATCTTTTCAATGTATTTTTTAAAATTATGAAGGTCTCCATTCTGCTGGGGGAAAAAAAGCAAACTTGTATTATTATTTATAGCAGAAGTGCAGGTAAACTGGGACACACCAGATTCAACCCAAGAGCATGCTGCTGGTAAAAGCACTTGATCTTATAAAGGCACTGTTTACCTTTTTGTTAGAAGTTAGGAATGGAGCAACTGCATATTTACACTTTCTCAGGGTTTCCTTACTTTTAAAACCAGTACTGAATTGTTTTCTTTTCTTTTTCTGTTTTTGTTTTTGAGAGAATGTATTTGTTCCGACTTTTGTAAAAGACACTCCAAGTAGTGTCTGACTGTTACTGTTTATCTCTTTGGAAAAACCCTGACATTATATGTAGGACACATGGTTTACTGTGTTGAAAATATGTTTTGCATACAAGCTGTAAATGTTGGGTAGAAAAGGAGGATATGACAAAATATCTTATATGGCAGCTCTAATTGTTTATAGACCATTCAGTCACCTTATAGACCAGACTGACAGGTGGGGGTGTGTGAGCATGGGACAAGGTCTGGGCACTGCCTAAGTGTGGAGTGGGGGGATCTCTCCCCTGGCCTCTGTCCTCCACTGCCTAGGGCACAGTACTGGCCAGTCAAGCTGCTGGAGACTTCCTTCCTTCCTACTCTTTTTAATTCTTTTTCTTCTTTTATTTTCCACTGTCTCTTCAAATCTCCCATTTCAGTTTCTTTCTTTGTCCCATCAAAAGTGGATAATTACCTCTGCAATAAAATTTAAGACAAAAACAAAATAAGCGTATGCAAAATTAATCATCTTAGAAAGGAAGCAATCAATAAAGATTGTGCTCCTATGCTTGGGGTGCTTAACCTTGTTATACTTGAGGTACACCTCATTGTTAACGGAGTGGCACTTGATTTCAAGTTTATATATTACAGTGCTGATTTCCTTGCAGAGGAGTTAGACAATGGGTGTTCAGGCAGGGACAAGCCTGAGTCTGTGTTTAACTACTTAGCTTATCTGCTTATCTCTTTACACCTTACAGCACACTTCAGAGGATCTGGCAGCACTCAGGGTTCCCCAAAACCCTGGTTGAGAAGCATTGTTATACACCCTTGAAATCAATAGCAGTGTTCCCATGGAATTGCACTTGGTGCAGAACCACTATTCCACAAAGCTACATCGGCTAGGGACAGAAGTTACACATAAACAGGTTTAAGTAATCAGAAACTAGTTTAAACCTGTAACAGAACAGAAGTTTCGTGCACTTAAAATAGTTTCAGTAATTTTGAAACTGGTTTAAGATAAATCTGGTTGAATGTAGTATCAGACTTAAATGATTTGGCTCACATTGGCTTACAAAACTTCTGTCTCAGTCCTCTTCCTGGTTCAAGTTAAATCAGTCCCCCAGCATCCCAGAATGCTTTCTAGTCCTGGGCTGGGATGTGCTTTGTGCTCCAGCAGAGAACGGTTGGGAGTGGGGAAGACAGGGACTGTTTCCACCCGTGCCACAAATCCCAGCTGGGTTCTAGGGCCAGGGCGTGGGGTTAAATTTCCCTTCCCCCAAGTACAGAGCTTACCTGCCCTGCTAAAAACTTACTGCTGGCTGCAACTGTGGACTGCAAATCCCAGAGGCACCTGGAAGCAGGAAGAGGAAGTGATGAGCTACTCTGCAGAGTTCTGGTACTGCGAGTCTAGAGTGCAAATCCCAGAGACCCCAGGGGCAGCAGGAAGAGGAAATGAACACACAGCCCATGCTGGCTACATGCCAGAGAGCTGTTCTGTAGCACCCCCTGGCTATTGGTTTGAGCCATTGGAGGTATGTGGCTGCATTCCCTGAATCAAAAGTGAATATCTGTCCAGTTGTTTCTCAGTTTAATCCCTGCAGTTTAGATTAACCTGCAAAGACTTAATTGATTCAGCCTCAGGCTTCTTTGACTGTCTGTACTTAGCCAAAAAGTCAGCTGCTGGCATTAGGTCATGACTGCATTCCATCCTCTTATCCTCTCCTTGTTTACTGTTACTTCCTTATGATTAACTGTAATCTCTTAGGGGTAGGGATCATGGGTGAGATACTCACAGTTACTGTGGTAAATATCTAGAGAAGCATAAGGGGCTGGATCTGGGTGGCACAAATAGTGATGAGAAAAGATGTAAGGTTGCCTTTGAAGGACACGCTTTCATTTTGAAGCAGAGGTATATCATTGGGGCCTGGGATGGAAGATGTGCTGAGATAATGCTACAGCATGAAGTATTGCAGAAATCCCAGACAACACTATGACCCACTGGGAAGCCCAGGGAGATTTCAATAATTTAGAAAAGCCCTTAAGGGCTTTCTATATTATGCTGGGGACATTTTCAAACCCCAGAGCAACCTAAAATCAGGAAAGTACAAAGGCAACTTAAATCTACCTTATCTTCCTTTTGTGCTATGCCCATTAAAGCCATGGCACAGAACTTACCCCTATTCTAGCTGCTCTCCAAAATACTTTACATGTTTTAGACAGTAAATAAATAACTAAACAATATGTGTACTTATCATCCATTGGAAAGAGACAAGCATTGGATTTGCCTTTCCTAATGTAGGAGCTATTAAATGTTGGCAGTGAGAATCAGAGCTTTGATAAATGTAAGTTAACTGCCAGATGAAAGGACCATTGCAAAGACATGCTAATTTGCTGCTATTTGATGGCATTACTGTACGTGTTATTGAACAGCTCAAGGAAAATGAGACACTAACAACTATTTTAGAAATGAGATTATTCATAACAAGTGTAGGGAGTTTGCTTCTGCCAAAGGTTTTAAAGGCTGAACTTTACAGTTTAAAACTCTCCAGAGTGATATGATGGTCTTGGCAGTAATGAGTCCCTCTGAGCATTGGCAATATTCACTCCATCTCTATTCTAGCAAAAGCTGGAAAATTATCTCCCTCTAATTACCAGGAATGAGATCTGTTATAATGTCAGAAATCTAGAGCATGAAGAAAAGCTACAATAACTTTCTTTGACAACTGTTACCCTTAAATATCTATCTTCATTCCCACCCACTTCCACATAACATCCATTCAGAGATACTTCTGTAACTAAGTCTAACTCCTCCTCTGGAAACTGGAGACATTCACACAGAGAGACACCTCTCAGCATTAGGTAGCACAGCACATGCCTAGGATTCATGGGGCTGGGATCTGTGCTGTGGGAGATAGGAGGGATGGATAGGGGGATCCCTGCTTGTCCAGCAACCAGCATGGGAGTAGGGCAAGGGGAAGCCAGGCAGACCCTGCTGTACCTGAAGT
This sequence comes from Crocodylus porosus, assembly GCF_001723895.1. Taxonomy (NCBI): domain Eukaryota; kingdom Metazoa; phylum Chordata; order Crocodylia; family Crocodylidae; genus Crocodylus; species Crocodylus porosus. The sequence goes on along the minus strand of NW_017728913.1, from coordinate 28,217,796 downwards.
CTGTTGGAGCTGCAGCCAGGGAGCAGAGGGGAGGGCACAGCTCTGCTGTGTAGCAGAGAGCCCTGCCCAGCCCAGAGAGCATGCCAGGATGCTGGGGGACTCTGGTTTATTTTAAATCAGCAAGGTGTCTGGGACAGACACTGCATAAACCGGTTTGAGCCAAATCACTGAAGTCTGATACTACATTCAACCAGGTTTATTTCAAACTGGTTTCAGCCATTTTCAAACTAGTTTACATGTAGTGAACATCTGTTCTGTTACAGGTTTAAACCAGTTTCTGAGCACTTAAACCAGTGTAATGGTTTGTGTGTAATGTCTGTCACTAGCCTTTTACGCAATCGGGCAAACAGTATTCCTTTGTGCTGAAGGCGCAGCAAATTTGTGAGATCTCATTTGAAAACAGGGATGTAGGGAGGGAAACAGCATGTACATTTGTGCACAGTATTTGAGAAGTATTGCAAAACAAAACAAAATTGTACAGGAATTTTTTTTGTAGCTAAAATATTTAGTATTTATGAAAATAATGGAGTTTTACCTCCCTTCAGTGCACAATTAAACTGTTGCCTCTTCCAAACTTTTAAAATAATTTATAATTTATTATCTGCTCTATAAAGTTTGAAGTCATTTAGCTTTCAATTACTAAATGCAATATCATTTATTCATTTACATGCCATATGTGGCATGCGTTTTCTTCACAGACTAGATGAAAGTAAATTCTAGACGGTACAGTAAAAAAGGAGTGAAAGGGCTGCCATATATCACTGGCTCCAGTCACCTCTTGTCATAGGCAACCATGTCATATAAATCAAAGCTATGTCCAAGATATGACTCATAAGTTGGATCCAGCTAGTGGAGCCTAGGATTTGGTCCATGAGTTGGTCTTAGACCAGCCCTGCGTGCCACATGTGGCATTCACTGGCCCTCGGTTTGCATGCTGTGGCACATGGGGCTGGCATAGGGCACTTGCTTTAGGCAGCACCCATCCTGGACTGACCCTGTGTGCTGGTTCTGGGGCTGGATTTGGCCCACCGACTGACCCTGTGTACTGGAGCGAGTGTGCAGGTGTGGTCCAGTGCAGCCACATGCAGCCCACACTGTGCCAGCCCCATGCACTGCATGCAGCTCAGTTACTGGTCCAGTGCTGATGCATGCAATATGCGGTGCATGGGGCTGGACCCTGTACATGGAACAGGTGGGCCAGTCTGGGGCACTCACTGCATATGGTGCCATGCCAGACTGGCCATGCATGCTAGCTCCAGTGCATGGGGCTGGTTTGGATTGGGCCCATAGACCGGCCCTGCATACAGGAGCCAGTGTGCAGGGCTGGTTTGGCATGGGTACCTCATGGAGCATGCCTCCCATGTTGGTGGTGCATGAACCCTGGACTGGTGCTGGTGACTGGAGCACGCTGCATCCTGTGCATGCGGGAGGTCTATGGGTCCAATCCAGACTGCATACCAGCCATATGTCCCTGAGCCAGGGGGCACAGAGTTGGTTTGGACCCCTTCTATATGGGTTTGAGTCCTTCAGTATGGACCTAGTCAAGACACCCAGTAAAGTCAATGGACATTTTTGCTATATAATATTTTAAGCTTTGGTTAGGAGAGTAATTCTTGGTGTATACTTTATTTGCTGAATAACCACAAGATGTCACTGTATGCCTGCTTGAGGAGCTGTTCCCTTTATAACAATGAAAAGGATGTCTTAAGATGTTGAAACAAAATAAAATAATAAGATGTAACCATGGGTCTGTTTCATATGAAATGAAGTTTCAGGAAGCATACATTTCAAAATAAAATTGTGAAAGTGTTCCAAAATATATTAACCAGTTATCTATACAAAAGAGTTAAAGCCACAGGCTCTTTATAGAAGCACAGTAACACTGTCAGCTATCTATAAGGCACCCCTTTTTGGGCTTTCTATATTGTGAGAGGAGATACAGCTGCTTTTAAAGGAACCTATACTTCATGATGGTCATTTATTCATAAAAATAAAATAGCTGAAGTAATGAGACAATAAATAAAGGGACACAGCAGTGCATAAAGAAATTCCAGGTTGATCAGCAGCTGTACAATATGCTTTTTTCATTGTCTGTCTTAGATTTCATACCTTGAATCTTCCTTCCAAAGTGTTTCTCATATATTCCTAGTTAGGAAACTAAAAAAGGTGTTGCATTTTGTCCATGCCCATTTTGAAAGCAGAGCTATATGTCTTAGATGGCATTATAAAGATGAGTATTTCATGACATTAATATTCTAAGTGAATAGGGACAGACTGTCTGGAAATTACACACAATCTAATCTACCATTATATATAAGGCAACATTTTCAAATGTGGGTGTGTAAAATTAAACTTCTATGGTAAAATTTCTCAAAGCACCTACCAGTCACTTAGAACCCAAAGCTCTGGTGACTTGGAATTATACTTCTACTCTTTATTGCCTAATGGCTATATCTACAAAACAACTTAAGTATTGATATGCCTTAAGTGAAAGATTTCAGATGCCTTGCTGTCTGATGGAATTCAGTTTGCTGTATAGGAAAACTAGGCACCTAACATTTGGTAGGTGTATGAATGAGATATACAGAGTTAGGAAGCTAAATGGGGAGTCACTTAGGCTAGCCAGTAGGAAATGCTGAGGAGAGAGATATGATTTCAACTTGCCCCTCTTAAGATAGATAAAAGCTGAATTTCATGGTGGAGGGAGGTACCTCCCTCACAGCCATGAACACTATTCTGGAGTTATGCACCTAAGCCCTTCCAAAACTTGGTGGGCAGGGGAGTGGCAACCTTTTATTCAGTATTCTGTTTGCTAGTGGAATTCCTTGGGCGTGTAGGTGGACCCATGATCAACTTAGACCTGAGGGATGTAAAAATAATAATCATAGTAATAATAAAAACTGCCACCTTTCAAGGAAGTCTCCAAATCATTAGAGTGTATGTTATTGTAGGGATTGTAAAGGAGCTGACTTAGTACCTCCACTTTGTATTCAATAATCAAATGTTCATGGGGAAGGAGAATGAGAGAGAGAAAGATAATATAGCTTAGTTTTAAAGGCAATTGCCCAGGAAGTGGAAACACCTGGCTTCCAGTTCTTGGACCACCAAGTACTTTTGTGCTGAGAAATGCAAATAAACTACGAAATGGAAGGAAACATTACCCCAACTCATACACTTTTATAGGGTTCTAAATTAACTACAGGAACTCACAAAAAGTACTTGACCATCATCATAGACAGCTTAATAAAGACATCA
>NW_017728913.1:28190751-28214081 GCF_001723895.1 Crocodylus porosus | reverse complement strand
GGATAACAAGGAAATAAAAAATAATAATAACTTACACTAACAAATTCTGGAATTGAATATTCTGCTTTGGGGATTAACTATGAGGATTAGGGTAAGAACTACTGAAAGGAGCAGACTATTCCAAATCTGCCAAATGCAACATTTCTTTAAACTCTTTCTTACCCTTCTGGTACAGGATGCTATTCAGGACATGACTCTGGATGGGCAGGCCCGTGGATCTGTTTTACAAAGATGAAATGGGTCCATACATTTTGAAGCTTAGTTTTTGGTAATCAAATATAAATTTATATTCTAAGATTTTAGTTAAACTGTGCTTCAGTTCTTGACTGCACTCACTAAGAACTATGGAAGAAAGAATTTATCTTTAGAATGGCTGAATGGTAAATTGCATGGCTTTGATATTCACAACATGATCAAATCATTTGCTTTTTAAATCCAGTATTCATGCTTTTAGCATTTCAAGTGTTTGGATCTTGTATATGTGAAGATAAAAATCCATAGTTTAACTTCAGATAGGTATGATATTATGAGATCAACATGCTTTAAGCCACATGTGGCCTAACAGCTTTTAGGATTCTTTTTACCTTATTAAGTAAAATATCTCATAGAAGTATATATTTTTTTCTATACACTAAACATCAAGAGTTACTACACAGCTTTGTGAATTACTGCGAGTTAATTCAATGGGGTGTGTGTGTGTGTGTGCCTGGATGCGCACACGCACATATGTGTTTGTTCATGTTCACTTATATACATGAGAGAAACAGGCTGGTAGGTAGCACCAGTGAATCCAAGAGACTCTGGAGAGAAATACAGCATTTTTATAAACCTCCAAAGTCAGACGGCAGAAGCAGAGTTCTTATTCTTATGAAACAGTCCTCCAAAACATCCTCCATCCATCAAATAATCAACAAAATCCCCTACTCCCAATGCTAGTATCAGTGTAGTGTTGCCCTCTTTGATTTTAATTTCTTTCCCACCGTAATCCTTTAGGGAGGAGAGTTTCAGATGTTCAGTGCCACAAGTGCTTTAGAAATGTAATAAATCATGATAGTTCAGTGGGTTAATAAAGTCAATTACTTTTTTATGGACTTGTAGTTTTAATTTATAAGTTAATATGAGGCCTAAAAGACATTATTCATCTAGTACCATAAATGAGCAAAACATCTGATGACTAAGTAAAGACAATGGCCCAAATTATTGAAGATATTTAGTTATCAGTCTCCTTAACCCCACCTTAGAAGCCTAAAGCCATGTCTGTACTGCCTCTCTGTTGAGCCTGTGACTACCTCAAGAAACAAGTCCTGCCGCTTGCTTTTCTCCTGTACATACCCAAGCCAAGCAGCTTTTTGGCAGTGTAGAAGGCTTAGAGGGGTACTGTCTCAACACAGAGGATGGTACTGTGTTGTTGCTCAGAACCACCCGTAAGTTGTCTGTCGGGCACAGACATGTGCAAAGCAGAAGGTTTACTTCTCCATGGTGGTCACAGCAGCCAATTGGAAACAATACCTTAAAGCTAACAATAAAGCCTAATGAGGCTGTCAGTATTATCCAATTATCTTTTTATGAAGACATGCACAGTCTCTCATTTGCATGTTTTACTCTTGCATGCATGCATGTAATTGTCCCCTGCTAAAAACACTTCTTTGCATGACCCGTATGTTTATGTGAAGGGTGACATTACATACTTACATCCTTGGCTGGGGAGCTGTGGAAAGGTGAAAGTGTGTGAGGGTTAGCTACCTCCATGCTTTCATCCGAAGACATTACAGAGAACTCTATACAGAGTAGTGGTGCTCAATCTTTTGGCCCAGAAGGCCAAATGAGTGGTGTAGGGCCATGCTGAGCCCCAGGATCAGGTCTGCATACCTGCATCTGGACTGCTCTGCCTCTACCCAGCCCTGCATACCAGGACTGGGGCCTCAGGACTGCATGCTGCCTCCACCTGGCCCCACATGCCAGAATTAGGGCCGCAGAATCCCTCACGGGATCCAGCTGGCCACATGTGCAGAGATTAGGCTCCAAGGCCATGCTGTCCTACCCAGCCCTCCAAACTGGGATTGGGCCCTGAGAACTAGATCTAGGACTTGTGGGGGAGCTCTACAGACCAGATGACAAAGTGATGAAGGATGCATGTGGTCCATAGGTCAGGGGGTTGAGCATCCTTGACATTAAAGAATCAGCACATACTTTCCTCAAGAATGTGTGGGGAAGCTATTCAAAAGTTAAGGCAACATAAGGCAGTTCTGGATGTTTTGGAGTTTCCAGGCTTCCGGTGATGGAAGCTAAGATAGGCCAACCTGGAGAGGAGGGGTTCTGTTGCATAGAGTGGATGCACAGGATCCTTTGCATGAGTGACTTTAGCATGGTTTGAATTACACTTTGACTCTAGGTGGGGGATCAGGCTGCAAAAGATTGGGCTGCTTATCATGATGCCATAATAAAATTGGAGACACCCCAGGTTATGATTTTCAAATCTTACAGAGGGGCTCTCATCTCTTATGGGAGGCTCAGCCCTCCCCCCCAAACACACACATGTCAAACCCTGGACTCCAGTGCATCTCCAAAATCTATTTAGCTACTGACTTTGCTCCACAACCTGTGAGCTGAACCCAGTGTCTTTTCCATACCAAAGAGGGAATGAGTAAATCTTGCCTCCCAATGAAACAATTAGAGGAGAACCCAGAGGGAAATCATGTTTTTAAATGTGAATGATCTTTTTCTCTATCTGATAAAACAATTTCTAATTAGCTGCAGTTCAAACACAAAGCCTATGGTGCATGTTATTAATGTAAAGAAGTTGGTTTGTTGTGCTCAAAAGTAATGACATTGAAAGAGGTTAAAAGTGTACCTTAAGGAGGTAAATGACACTATATATTTCCCATAGGACTGGTGAGGATTAAGACAAGATCTGCGTTATTTCTCTGTGAACATAGAAATGTTGTCCTTGAACTGTTTTAGTATTCTAGCAAGGAAAAGTTTTGCCTTCCCTAAATAGCAGTTGTTTCATGGCCCTTTGGAAACATCATTTGTTAGAGCTAAATGTTTCTTATGTATGGCCAACCTCATTCTTCTTGCTTAGTTTACAGTAATCTGGGAAGGTTGGGGAAAATAAACTTGTTAGAAAAAAAAATCGAACCAAGCTATAACTACAGGGGCTTTAACAGAGATTTATGAGTAGAATATTAAGAGACATAAATATTTTTCAGCACAGTGTACTGAACTGAAACTAACAATTAGATATTTTAATTAAATTGTTGCCCAGACATCTTTTAGCCTTGGGGGAAAAATTGATTGCCACTTATTATTTTCTTCTATTTTATTAGAATGCTTTTGTGTAACTTTAACAATAGGGAAGTTTATAGTCTAATGGGAGCACTTTTGGGGCCTTATAGCTCCAAGACTGGAAACCTTTATGAGGCTTTCCAAGCAAGCTGATAAAGAACTCTGTGCCTTTACTGTTTTGAAATAATAGTCTATACAGTTCAGCAACAACAATAAAGAAGCAAAAAGAAGAATTTTTCACCTGAGAGGAAGTATATACATGGATAATGTAATGTGGCCATAAAAGGGCCAGTCCTGTTTGTATATAGAATTATCTAATGTTTTTATTTAAAGCCATGATTACTTTTCAATGAACATATCACTCTTCAGTATGTAGTCTTTGGAACCTAAGCAAACTTTCTCAGAAAATGGGACTTTGAAAAGGCCTTAGAAAGGTCACATTTTCTTACTAAAGAGAGAAAATCAGTCCCTTGTCTAAGGGAGCAAGGCTATTGGCAACATGGTATGAAATGAAAAAGGAAAGGAGCATTCATTGCTGGAGGGGACTTACATGATCCTTCACATAAAGTAGATATCAGGTAGGAGAAATGCAATGAGATATTCCAGGAAAAACAACAGAAAACTGGCAATAAGATATTAAGCAGTGCTAGGATGATGACAACAATAGAGAAACTGGTGTCAAGCACCTTGTAAAGCTTAAGCCTCCCCAGGTCATATCTTGATGTGAAGGACTGCCCATGGTGATGCCAATTAAATAATTTATCCAGGGGGTCATTAATCCTGTATGACCCACACATAGCCAGGATCAGGTTACTTAAAGTAAGTTTATTTCCCTGAGCATTGATCTACTGCCTGACCCCACTCAGAGTTAGGAAGAGTAGCTATATACTTCAGCACAGGTAGGTTGAGCAATATAAGCTGTATTACACAACAAAACACAGGGCAATAACTACCCAATGCAATATTCCCATAACATAATAAAATACACTCGATGGGATAATAACCTGACGCACATCCCAAATCCAATGTCCCTGGTCACACAACCAATCAATTACACATTATAATGAGCTTTGGAAACCACACAGTTAATGGCTGTGCCACTTCACGGACAACCCAGAAACCACAGATGGTAGCAAGAACACCTTGGGCCTAGTCAGGAGGAGAAACCCTCTGACCATCCTTGAGGATTTCAAGCTTTTCCCTACGTAGGTACTCAGCACCTCAAACAGGGAAAGGGTGATACTTTACCCAGTAAAGGGTGATACTTTCCTGTAACTTCCAACAACCAAGTCACAGCAAGGCCTTTGACACTGTCTTCCACCCCATTCTCATTAAAAAGCTAGGTGACTGCGGCATTGACAGTCAGATGGATTGCAAATTGGCTGAGGGGTTGTACTCAGAGTGGTGGTAGATGGGTCATTTTTGACCTGGACAGAAGTGGGCAATGGGGTCCCCCAGGGCTTGGTCCTTGGGCCTGCACTGTTCAATTTTTTTATTAATGACTTGGACGATGCGGTGAAGAGCAGCCTGTTTAAATTCACGGACGACACCAAGATTTAAGGTGAGGTGGGCATGCTAGAAGGGAAGGACAGATTACAGCAGGACCTGGACAGGTTACAGGGGTGGGCAAATGAAAACAGGATGGGATTCAATACTGACAAGTGCAGGGTGCTGTATTTGGGCAGTAAGAACCAGCAGCATAGGCTGGGAAGCTCCATTCTTGAAAGCATGGTGGCAGAAAGAGATCTTGGAGTCATTACTGACTCCAAGATGAACATGGGCTGACAATGCAAGGCCATGGTCAGTAGGGCTAACTGTACCTTGTCATGCATCCACAGATGCATCACAAGCAGGGCCAAGGAGGTGATCCTCCCCCTCTACACGACACTGGTCAGGCCACAACTGGAGTACTGCGTCCAGTTCTGGGCGCCGCACTTCAGGAGAGATGTGGACAGTATTGAGAGGGTCCAAAGGAGGGTCACTCGCATGAGGCCAAGCTCAAGTCCCTGCTGGTTGCTCCAGACAGGGTTTATAGCCTTCTAGTCACGGCACCTGTCACTCACCCAGTGGTCCAATCATCGCCTTTTGCACAATACCCAATCAAATTTAAATCTGGAAAATACTTAAAAGGACCAATCAACTCAAACTGTTTCATAGATTTCATAGACACTAGGGCTGGAAGGGACCCCAGAGGTTCATTGAGTCCAGCACCCTACCCCAGGGGCAGGAAGTTAGCAGGGATCATAGGATCCCAGCAAGATAAACATCCAAATGTGTCTTGAAGGCATTCAAAGTAGGTTCTTGAACAACCTCCACTGGCAGTCTATTCCAAACCTTGGGGGCTCAGACAGTAAAGAAGTTCTTCCTTATGGTCAGGAAGAAGTTTGTGACCATTCGGCCTTGTCATCCCTTGGGGTGCTCTGGTGAACAAATGTTCCCCCAGATGCTGGTGAGCACCCTGAAACTTATAGGTGGCCACCAGATCACCCCTGAGCCTGCACTCTTCCAGGCTGAAGAGTCCCATGGCTCTCAGCTTCTCATCATAAGGTCTGTTTTCCTGACCTCTGATCATGTGCCTGGCTCTCCTCTGGACTCCCTCAAGCTTCTCCACATTTTTTTTGAATTGTGGAGCCCAAAACTGGATGCAGTACTCCAGCTGCGGCCTCACCAAGGCCAAGTACAACGGGAGAATGACGTCCTGAGATTTGCTTGAGAAGCATCTGTGGATGCAAGCCAGCGTTTTGCTTGCTTTACTAGCTGCAGCATCACATTGAAGGCTAATGTTCATCTTGTGGTCAATGATGACCCCCAAGTCCCTCTTATCTGTAGTGCTAGCCAGTGTAGCACTGCCAAGCCTATAAGCATGCTGCAGGTTTTTCTTCCCAAGGTGGAGAACCTTGCATTTTTCAGTGTTAAACTCCATCAGGCTCTCGTCCACCCATTTCCTGAGCCTGTCAAGAACTGCCTGAATTGCCCTCCAGTATTTCAATTCAATACAAGCAACATTATTATAACTGCCTTATTAATTAACATATCAACATTGAAAAACAGTCACATTACCATTATACACTGCACGTGCCCAGACCTTAAAAGTAGGCCATGACTTCATCAAGACTGAGAGTTCAAACCCTCTAGAAACTTCTCACCTATAGTCATATGGCACATACGTGGACTTTCATTGTTCTACAGATGAACTTAGTTAGCTCCAACTGGGGTTCAGCAGGCTGACTGTTAATTAATTTGCTTGAATGAGTATGGCCCTCCCTTTAAGGGCAGCACAAAGAACTAAACTAGATTCAAATACTTTCGGTCCACTTCTGGGTACACCGGAGAGCAAGCCCCATGCCCCCCGGCTCAGCAATCAGTCAGAGGGAGACCCCTGGGTGCATGCCCAGACCCAGGAGGCACCAGTCACCAAGCTGGGGGTGGCATGAGGGGCTCCCCTTGCATGGTCCCCGGCAGACCTGGAAGTGGACTGGAAGTGGTTCTGGTCAACTTTCGGGTCTGCTGCTGAATATACTGGGGAACCCCCCCATGCTCCTATGGGATACTCCATCCACCTCAGCATCACAGCATTCACGAGCTGCCTGCTACCTAGAGGTATGTAGAAAAAACGTTTAAAGCTGTCTCTATGTCTGAATCACCAAATCTTTCTGAATCTGTCCATATCGATTCAGAGGATTCCAATTTGATTTGAAGAGATTAAAGGGGTCTTGATTCGATTCAGATTTGGAAATTCAGCCACCAAATTGGGTTGAATCTCTGCTGAATTGAATCAGGGACTGATGCTTCTCACAGCCCTACTTCACAAACTCGAGAAGAAGAGGAGGATGAAGGCTTCGTTTCATAGAATTTTCATAGTCACAGTCTTTCTACAGACTCAAAAGTTCAGTATTTCTGATTTTGTAACTTGTATTTGCATAGTCTGACTACACAATAGGCATGTAGGAATTACTCAGATGGCTATGTGCGGCTCTATGGTGGACCTAATATTGGATCAGTCTTGCATCAGTGTCATGTAGGCATCTTCCCAGGCCTTTGCTTGAATGACAGGACATCAGTGTGATAACTAAGGGTGTAGACAGAAGTGCAGCTCCTCCAGAATGCTTTGCAGGAAGTGTTCTGAGTTACAATGATCCCTTGGAACAAACAGAAGTTCACTGTTGGTTCCAGCAGGGAGGGGAATCTAGCTGCTGGCTGCCAGCCTGCAGCTAGTTCCCCTAGCAATGGCCCCTGTTCTCTACCAGCCTGTTTTAGACTGGGAGGGGGGAAGGGAACAGAGGGAGCTCATTCTAGGGGTTCCCTAGCCAGCTCTGGAAGATGTGGTGAGTGAATTGGAACCCCTGCTTTGAGCTGCTTATCTTCAGTGCCTGGTCTTCAGTGATACATCTAGAAATGAAGGGAATCATACAAAGGACATCTCTTGTTGCTGTTCTCAAGATCGGTGCCTCTCGAGCAGGCTCAAGAGCAGTATTAAGAGACACCTTCAGTGTAGTCTCACTGTTTTATTTCTTGATTTGGTGCAAATAGAGCAGGAGTGCAATTAATGTTTTTTGTGTTAAAAACAGCAATAGATATAGAATCTCAGGGCATGGAAAGAATACAAAATATTCAGCAGAAATCAGATGGTGTTAAGCACCTTGTAAACCTTAACTCTCCCCAGCTGCTGTGGAAACCAGGCAACATTGTGTTTGGTATCTTGATGAGTTTAGTTAGCTCCAGCTGGGGTTCAGTAGGCTGTCTGTTAACTAATTTGCCTGATTGAGTATGGCCCTACATTTAAGGGCAGCACAAAAAGCTGAATGGTAGATTCTGTTCAGTAGAGTACTAAAAAGAGGAATCTTACTCTGAAAGAATACCTAGGCATGTTTACAGCATATTTAAACTGTGGCTGTGTGTCATGCTCAGTCCTGGACCCTCACTCAATCTAGCTCAGTACTCACCCTGGCCTGGAAATGAGGCAGTCTAGCATGCTTGGAGTGGTGCTGAGTGCATGCCAAGAAACAGGCTGACAGGGAGCACATAATTATGCTGGAGTGTATACCCATGATTGCTATAAGCGAAGTCCACTGCTTCTTCTGCAGCAGAGCAGTTGATGCAGGCAAGCATCTATTGTACTAATAGTCAGCCTTGATACAAAATCATTGTTTACTCATTGTATGGTGCCTATATTACACACTGATAAGTACTATTCAGATACCAAAAGGATTTTTAAATGCAACACTGGCTGAATCTTGAAGGACAATATTTTCAGTCTTCCTTGTTTCCCAGAGTAGATACTTAATTTCTTATATATAGCTTGGCTAATACACCTCTTTCACCTTTCTAAAAATATATATTTACATGTACTCTGTATAGTTACACAAGACAACAAGAGGTGTCCAATGGTATGTGTGCATGTGGGTACAAGCAATCAGGTATGTAGGGAAAAAGATCTTTGGAAGTATGCTAATCAAGGTAAAAATAATCTTTGATAAAACCTCTCTCTCCTTACTTTAAACAGTGGTAGAAACACTCTAAATTCTCTCTTGCTATTTGCATGCCTTGTCCTCTGTTACACAGTGCATCTCAGTGTGAAAAGCTAGTGTTACTAATAGAAATATTATGCCAATCCCCAGTGACATTTTGTATACATGAATGTCTGTATTTTCAATGCAAAAATATATACTCCACAAAATATGAATACTAATCAGTTATTGCAGTTAAGGACCCATCCTGTATTCAAAATTGTAGATAATCCTTTTACCTTTCTTGAGAAAATAAAAGTAAAATGAAACCAGCCTTATTCTCCAGTTGTTTCTGATTTTACATGTTGATATTGGTGAGGGTGAATTGCAAAAACTGGTTTGTTCCAATTCCCTTAGTAAGGTGGAGTTTTCTGTATTGGTATTTCATTTGAATGCTTCCTGAATAATCCTATTCATATATAAATTTAGAAGATATTTTGATCATGCCGTTTTATCACATATCAAAAGTATTGCCCCATGATGAATGAGCAAAAAAGGAAAATATAAAACCTTGGTATGGTAGGAGAAGCATAATGAAATATGTTGAGTGGAAATATTATTAATCACCTACCTAATTCTGTGAAATTAACCTGTCAGTAAAAATTATTTTAAAATAGAGTAACACAGCAGATATATAATAATTCAGTCTAATTTAGTAAAATTCATTCCAATATATATAGATTTTATTAAGTGTAGCAGGGAAGCTCTGAACCTGGGACACTGCTGGCTGTCATGGTGCTGATCATGGGAGAAGGGTCAGGTGCTGCTGTGCTGACAGCTATTTTTGTGCCCTCTACATAAGCAAAGCCGGGGCTGCTGCTCCAGTCAGCTGCTCTCAGTTATGCAGCTGTTTAAGTATACTGTAAAGGTTGGATGTCCTCAAACGCCAATATAGTGAAACCAGGTACTTCACAGGGTTAAGTTCATTAGTTCTCTGTCAAGCTGGTTTGTGAACCAATATATAGCTATAGCACACAGCTATATAGAACTGCTGAGGTGATAGCTGATTGTTGAAGCTTTTACTTCAAAAGCTTTGATGGATGATGTGCTTCAGCTGAATGGAGAAGTGGTGCCCTTTAAAGTAAAAACTACCACAAACAATGGCATGGCTTGCCCTTCATTTAGCAATCTAATGTGACTAAAGTAGGTCCTGAACTCCCCCAATACAAATAATTCAGGTTCTACCACATACGTGCGTGTGTGTGTAATATATATAATCAGGGCTGTCCAATATCTAAGCATGCAAAGGTTGCATGTCTGCAGGCCCCACCAGAGCAAGCCACAGGCCCCCCGGGCCATGGGCCATATGGACGTTTCCCTCTCCACTGCACTGCATGCTTTCATGGACACTCCTCCATGGTGATGCTGCTATGTTTAACACCATGTGCCTGTGTCCAACTTCAAGACCTTGAGAGTTTCTTCAGCTTTCCTGGCTGTGTTGGGGCAGGGGCAGGTTGCCAAAACTGGAGGAGGGTTGGGGAGCCTGTATGTTGCTGTTGCTGTTGCTGCTGCTGCTGCTACTGCTGCAGTGATGTGAAGAGCGGTGGCTGAGCAGGAGTCTGAGGGCCACAACTTAACCCTTTGCAAGCTGCAGGCAGCCTGTGAGCCATCAGTTGGACAGTACTGATATAGATCAATATCAGGAAAGGAAAGAGAAGAGCGTGGCTGGTTCAGAGGACTGGCAGTAAAATATAAAATCTGTTCCTTCAAGTCATTGCTTAGAATATTGCATTCTGAAACCTACTGATGGCCCAAGTTAGTTGGTATCTCTGCCTCAGTAGACACTAGTGAATCCCCAAGAGTAACTGTATCTCCTTTCAGCTCTCATTGGGATAAGCTAAACATTTCAAGCTTGTTTAGCTTCCATTTGTTGATCATCTTAGATCATCTCTGTATTTATATAGGAAAGGCATTCACCGAATCAGTCATTGTAGTGATGAAACAATTCTTTCTTGGAAAAAGGTAACTAGAACTGTCCAAAGTATTCCATATTCTCACTAGTACACTGTACACTGATACTAATACTTCCCTATTTGTATGGGAAATGCCTTAGCTGAAACATCGCAGCATCACGTTCGCCTTTCCTGTCCCAAAGTTCATTGATTTTTTTTTTCTGGTACAGCATTTTAATCTTCTTTATTGATGCTGTCTCCAATTGTGTGTCTTCAGTAAATACAATTAATATGCTCTGATTTTTTTGTACCAAGGTCTCTAGTTAAAATCTTAAATAAGATTGGTCTCAGACTTATCCTTGAATAACTCTACCAGCTTTATAGCACTCTTCTCAGTGTAATCTCTGTCTTCTCACTTTTAGCCTGTTTATTATCAACCTTACAACTGTTATATTAATCCCTGTGTTTTTCATCCTAACTAGTAAATTCTCATGTGGCCCCATATCAAAGCATTTTATATGATCTAGGACAGAGGTTCCCAAACTTTTTCTTATTGTCTACCCCCTTCCAGATTTACCAGCTACCTGCATACCCCTGCCAGCAAATGTTTTATATTTTAACCACTTAAATGCCAATTATTATTATAATGAAAATTAAATCCATCATTGCACAATTTCTCCTGTGTACCCCCAGAGGTGTCTTGCATACTCCCAGGAGTACATGGACCCCTGATCTGGACAATGATACTCAACCTTCTGAGCCTGTGAACCAGATGACTGGCACAGGGCAGGCTGGTGGGCCAGTTCCCCTGGGTAGGGTAAGTTTGTGGGCCAGATCCAGTATGGGGTTGGTGCATGGGACAGTCTTTGGGTGCAATGTGATGTGCTGGTGTGCTGGATCTGGCCACAGGTACAACTGCACACAAAATCCTTTCTTTTACCTTCCTTTTACCAGGTACATGGGGCTGTGACAATTAATGCTGGTACCATGTCACCAAATATCTGGCCCTGTGGGGAGCCCCACAGGCTGGATTTCATGGCAATATCTGGTCTGCAGGCTGGAGGTTGTGCATCACTGATCTGCAAGGGTGACTGGTGCCTCCTGAGTCTGGTGGGGGCACAATTTGTGGGTGGCCTGGGGGTGGGCCCAGGGGCAGGCCAAAAGCCCCACATCCACTCCTATACTTCTGTGCCGTGGCTTAGTGCCCTCCTCCCCCAAACATGCTGCTGGCCTGCATGGCAGAAAAACTGAGGTGCCGAGTTGGGGGCTAATCGTGGGGGGGCACATGCCTCTCCTGTGCCTTCCCTATCAGTTGCCTGTGCTGATCTTGGAAGTCTAGATAGGTTACTTGTACCACAGATCCCTTGCCTGGAAAATCAGTTTTCTTAGATCAACATTGAACTATTCATAGATCTATCATTGATGTATTTACCATTTTCCATTTATCTCTAAGGATGCAGACAGAAGTGCAGCTCCCAGCTGTAACTCAGAATGATTTCTGCAAAATCATTCTGAGTTACAATACTAACCCAGACCAAACAGAAGTTCACTGTTGATTCCAGGGGGAGGGGAATGTAGCTGTGATTGGAAGCCTGCAGCCACATTCCCATAGCAATGGCCAGGGCTCTCTGCTGGCACTCGCTGTTTTCAGAATGGGATGGGGGAAAGGCAGTGGAGGGATCTCATTCTTGGAGCTCCCTAACTGGTGCTGAAAGGTGTGTGTGTGTGTGTGGAGGGGGGCAATACACCTGCCTCACTCTCTAGGGTATATGAAAAAACCCCAGACTGAACTCCCTCTGCTCTCTTTCCCTCCTCCCATTCTAAAAACAGCAGCAGGCTGGGTGCTCCATAGACACACGTTACAAGAGATATTACATTTTGAAATGTCTTTATTTGATGCCTCATACAATAAGGGGTAAGATTTTCACTCCATTGACCATTTTTGAAGCTGTCTACGGTTGTGTATTTGTGTTTGGTCATAGCTATAAACTACTCTCTGGCACAAGATTGTGTGAAAATTGTCACTTCTGTCTAAAACCTAAGTCTTCAATTTTTCTTTCCTGTAAAATTTGTCCTAAACCTTGCTCACTACTCATTTCAGACTAGCAAGCCCATAATTTCCACAACTGAATAATTTTCTTCGTTTCCTTTTAAATTCCATATGCCCTGTGTTCCAGTTAAATGGTACGATCCCTGACTTGATGGATTTATGGGATGGACATTATATATCCCTCAGGCATATTTTATATTAGAGAATCATTGGTTATAAAACAGACATAACTAGCAATAGAAGCCAGAGGCAAGGACCTACCTCCCTTTTTATCCCAGTGAGTGTCAAAACCGCTAGACTACAGAGTTGTGTGCTTTTTCTTGCTTTCCTTCCAGATTAAAACATCTAGCATGCTTAGGAGCACCAACCAGATTGGTCCCTACTGAGCCTAGTGAAGTGTTTTTCAAACTGCTTTCTATGGAACTTAGAGTTCTATGGTAGGGCATCAGGGGTTTTGCAAAGAGATTGGAGGCAAAGGCAGAATGAGCTGGGAAGTGGTGCGCTGCCATTGCTGGACCAGGTTGCCTGGTCCCACTTCAGTCTTTAAGATAAGAGTCGGGGTTGCATGGCAGAAGAAGTGATACAAAAGGGTTCCATGGCTTTAGGAAGTTTGAAAGCCACTGTTCTAGTGGTTTATATTGGGAAATGAGATTTTGATTTTGGCTGGAATTTCTTGGCAGTGCAAATAATGATGATAGTTATTATAAATAATAGAATACAGATGTTCTGGAACTGGAGGTCATGAAATGTAGAGTTACAGGGACACATTATCCTGGTGCAGTTAACACTTGTTTTGATTCTGGACTAGGGTAGGGTAAAGTGACAATAAACCACTTCTTACTTCTTCATGAAGTAATGCAGTAGGGGAAGATCACCTGGTCATTAGGCTTGTGTGAAGCGGCTAGTATGTTTCAGGTTTGGGTTTGGCCGATTTGGGGGATGGTGATTCGATCTGGTGATTCGAATCACTGTCCTGTATTGATTCAGCTGAATTAGATTAAAAGATTCGGCTGCTTCTGAATCTCTGAATCACACAGGCCACATCACCTGCCTGCTCTCTCCGCCCTGGCAATGGCTGCCTTGCCCACCCCAGCTCCTGGCACTTTGAACACCACCCCACCCCAGACTCACTGAGTACTGCCAGGTGTGGGGGGCAATCCCCACTGCCCCCCACTACCCCATGCTGCATGGTGGGCTCTGCATGAGCCCCATCCCCCCATGGCTGCTCTGCCCACCCCAGCCATTTAAGGAAAATAAAAAACCCCAAACCCTGGGCTCACCAATTCCTGCCTGGCAGGGGGTGATCTCCACTGCCCCCCACTGCCCCATGCCATGTGGGGGGCTGTTCCAAGAGCCCCTGAAGCCCCGAGGCCACTGCAGGAACTGGTGAGTCCTGGAGTTTTGTTGTTGTTGCTTTTTTTTCTTAAAGGGCCGAAGCTGGGGTGGGCAGGTCAGCCATGGGGGGGCTGGGACAGTGGGGGTGGGGGTCAGGGGGCTTGTACAAAGCCCCCCATGCAGTGTGGGGCAGTACGGGGCAATAGGAGATGGCCCCCCCACCTGGCAGCACCTGGTAAGTAGGGGCTTTTTTTAAAAGCACTGGCAGCTGGGTCAGGCAGGGCAGCCGTTGGGGGAGCGGGAGGGGGTCAGGGGAGCTGGGGGAGCAGGCAGGGGATGGGGCCTGGCAGGGGTCCCCCCATGGTCCCCTCCCCCCTCCTCCAGCCCCTACCCAGCCCCTATCTCCAACTCCAGCTCTAGCTCCAGCTCCCTGCTGCAGCAGGCAGGGACTGCCTGAATCTTCAAAGCTTTCTGAATCTTTTCCAAGGATTCAGAGAGTTTCAAATCAATTCGGACCTTTTTATTGGTCCCCTGATTCATTTGGATTCAGAGATTCAGCCACCAAATTGGGCTGAATCTCCTCTGAATTGAATCAGCACCTGAAGCTTCACACAGCCCTACTGGTCATCATCAGATTTAAGACCTGATCCTGGTCCCACGCAGATTGCTTTACTGTGATTTATGATGACAATGAGATTGACTTCCATTCCTGATTTTGTGATGGTTTATGTTTCTTTTGTCAAAGTCTTGTCACATGGAGACATATATTGCCATTCTTTGAGAAGAAATATATTCTGTAAAGATTTCTGCTCTTGATGAATTTACAGTCTCTTAAAAGCCAAACATAAAAATACGAATACATCCTGTTAGTTTAAGTATTTTGAGAGGCTGACTGTTCTGCATTTTTTACCAAATTTTATTCTTTTTATTAAAGGATAATAGTTATACTTAACATTAGTTATAAGGGGAAATGAGAGCTACAAAGGTAAAACATTCTCATGACAAATTTTGTAATGCTATCAGGTATCTGCTTTTCTTTGGGTGTTGTGCTGTAGATCCTATGGTGACAAAAATTAATTTGATTAATGGCACTTTTACTTTCCCTACAACTCAGAAAGATGCAAATAGAATGAAGTTCACTTTCTCTACTGATAACTTTCTGACTTCATCCTGTTTCAGGCAAGAGATAACGGTGTTCTGAGCACCAAGAAGAATTTCAGCACAGTTCTGAGGGGCCCAATCCATCATTTGGCTGAGTCCCCCTCTCCCCGTCACCTCGTGAAAACCTCCCAGGCTGCCAGGCACATTCTGCTGCTAGCTGCTACTGGTGCCAAGCTCAAAGAAGCCTGATCCTTCCTTGTATGGAGCAACCAGGCCACCCCTGATTGGCTGCCAGGCATGGGCGACCCTCCCCTATGTCCAGCCTTACACTTCCAGGAGAGCCCCAGAGCAGGTCACCATTACACCCAGTAGCCCAGCCAGTGGTGGAGGGGAGAGGCAGGGTGCTGCTTGCTCTGGGGCTCTCTTGGAAACCTAAGGCTGGGTTCAGGAGAGGTTCTACAGTGAAAACAGGGGGTTAGGCATGTGTTCACCCATGCACAGCAGCCAATCAGTGGTGGCCTGTGTGCTTATCTGTGCTTAGCATTCTCTGATAGCCTGGGGAGCCCAAGGGGCCTGCTGGGAAGTGTGTAGGAGCACCCACAACCTGCTGGCCTTGGTTAGAGAAGGCAGGCTGCAAGCCTTCCCCCATCAAAGGGTGCACATGTTCTGTTCGCACCTAATCTAACCTACACGGCTTACAGAAACCTGCATAGGTTTGAGTGATCCTACCTTGGGCTTTTTGCATGTCTCTACCTAGCCATTGTCTAGCGATGAGATGAACAAGGCACAAGACTTGATTTGGGAGGAGTGGAATGAAAGAGAGATGGTATCCCAACTTTTTCTTTTGGAAAGGGGCAAAAGAATGAAGCCACAAAGAGAAAAAAATGCAATTGGAGGAGAACAGAAGAGAATAAAAAACAAGTAAAGGGAATGGAATCATATGGGACAATATTTTATCCACCATAGTGTGAACAGGTTATATGTAAAATAAGAAGTACATATGGTGAAGAGAAAAATAATAATGAAAAGAAGAGATGGAGAAAGCTACTGGAATTATTTTATTAGTTCCCTGCTGTACTTGCTTTCACCATAGCTTGAGAAATGCAGCATCAGCTTATGCATACTGAAAATGGAGTGGTGATTGCTTTTCCTACTGAATCATATACTAGCTGGGTAGGAGGTCCCCATGCTCAAATAAGTGACAGTCTTCTTTGGTCAGTATGCAAAAGATACTATAGACTAATATACTCCTGTAGGAATTGAAAGTCCTAGAGAAAAAATGGAGTGTAGAAAGTCAGTGAGAGAAGTGTCAGTGGAATAAAGCTATCCCTTCCTTTTGTACTTGCATATACATATACAATGCATGTTAACACCAGGAACAGAAAGAAAGGGACAGGCATACACAGAGAACTATAAGAGTTGATTTTTCTCTTCAGCTCTTGAAAAATAAAAACCACGCATTTCCTTCAGCATCTGAATTAACTCGAGATATTGCATTATACATGGAGATTAGACCAGCACAGAATTTAGCAGAAACGGAAAAAGAAGCAATAGAATTTTAAGTAGCGCTGTGATATTGCACTGTCTGTGGTTGCTGTGAAGATGTGCTATCTATAATGAATAATGCATATCATATGCTTTCTTTCATTGAATAATAGGCTTCCTAATGAAAAGTTTGAAGGAGGGTACAATTTACCTGACTGAAGTGACACCCACCCCCCAAATTGCTGGCTGGATCATTATCAAGCTAAATTGTATTGGTGCTGGCAGAAATACAAAGCAGGTTATAATTCATTCTCTTAGTTTCTGGTTATCCTACCACTTCTTGTCAGACTTTGGATGCTGTATTATAATAAGTAAAATTTCCCATATTACAAATATCTATTTTGCATTCCAGTAGATGAATAAAAAATATCTGTTTTTCCTCCTGGCAATATTGGACTCTAAAGATGAAAGACAAGTTGTCATAATAGAACACTAAAAGATAGTTACAATACCATAAGCATGCAAGGAAGTTAATGCAGACAGGGAATATTGACTTCTTTTGGCTTTTTTCTTTATGAACTTTCCAAGCAAGGAAGACTTACTCCAATATTTGTGTAGCTGCATATTACATTTGACAAGAATGTTACGCATTCTAGGCAAAACTACAGGGTGTCAGCAAAATAAAATTAAGACGAATCAATCTGTCTGTGGAGGGAAGATTTACATTCATCTGTAAAAGGTCCAAGGCTCTTCAGTAGCTTACTTGCATACACATATCCTACTGGCAGTAGAAAAGGGAATGCAATCATTAATGTTAATCATTCCATAGCAGTGCTGCTGAACATATGGAATTGATACTGACTGGGCCTAGTAGGCTAGAAGACAATTAGCTTACATAAAAGTTAGAACAAGTATCAAAAGATTCAGAATGGATTTCAATAAACAGAAATGAATATCTTTAGTGAGTATGTGTCTGACCTGTGGATATATCCTTGCCAGCCAGTTCATTATCATAGAATCATAGAAAATGAGGGTTGGAAGGCTAATCCAAACCTCTGCAGGGTGTTCCAGCCGCCTGCGGAGGGTTTAGATTGAGAGTGTGGTCGGGGGTAGAAAAGTAAGTTTTATTGACTTAAGAAAAACACAGCTACACATAGTAACAAAACAAACGATGACAGACAAAAGCAATTCGCAACAGCAACTTATCGGCAGTCCCTCTGATGCCTGATACACAGCAAGCTTCCCTTTCCACAAAGTTCAGCGAGGTCAGGCGTCCCGGAACAACGCTGCCTGAGGGGTGCCGGGAAGGACCCTGGCATGCAGTTTTTGAGCTCCTTGAGGTCCACAGGCCCACCAATCCAGGCAACAACTAACTAATCCTTTTTACAGAGCTGCATCTTCCTTCTGAATGGTTTCTAGATATTCCAGCTAATTTATAGCTTTTGAAAGACATTGATAACACACGACCACTTAGATTCCTTTTTCTTCAACTGTCTTTAGACTGACCAATAGCAGTACAAGCCTTGCATTCCTTTGATAAGACAATTTTAACTGCGCCAGAGGGCTTTACTACTTCTAGGCTTTGCTAAATTTACTAGGCCTTACTTTATACAAGGCCTCACTATACTTAGGCTTTTAGCAAGAACTTATAGCTTAATATTTAAACAAATACAGAAAAACACTTGGTCTAATCTTCATAGAGCCTTCAGCAAGCACTTTTATCACACAGACATACTTTTCAGTTGCCACACAGGGATTTGGATCAAAGCAGGACTATCCCCAGCTAGATCGTCCCAGCCAACGCTTTGTCTACCCACATCTTAAAACTCTCCAAGGATGGAGATTCCACAACCTCTCTGGGTAACATTTTCCAGTGCTTTACTACCCTTCTCATGATAATTTTTTTCTGAATATCTAACCTAAACTTCCTTTGATGAAATTTGAGACCATTGTTTCCTGTTCTGTCATCTGTTACCATTGGGAGCAGACTAGCTCAAGCACAGTTCCCTCAGTCTCTCCTTATAAATTATGGTCCCTGGCCCACTAACCATTTTTGTTGCCCTCTGCTGGAAACTCCCCAATCCGTCCACATCCTGTCTGTAGTGGGAGGCCTAAAACTGGATGCAGCCTGACTAATGCAAATAGACATATATGCAAGTAAGCTTATATGACAGGAGATCAAGAAAATAATCACTTCCCTTGAACTGCTGGCAATGCTCCTACTAATGCAGCCCACTATGCTGTTAGCCTCAGAAAGGGCACACTGTTGGCTCATCTTTAGCTTATTGTTCACTGTAACCCCCAGAGTTTCTGCAGAGATGCTGCTTAGCCAGTCAATCCCCAGCCTGTACCAGTGCATGGGATTGTTCTGTCCTAAGTGCAGGACTTTGCTCTTATCCTTATTGAACTGCATAAGATTTATTTTGGTCCAATCCTCCAATTTGTCTAGGTCACTCTGAATCCTAGTCCTACCCTCCAGCATATCTACTATGTTCCCCAGCTTCGTGTCATCTGCAAACTTGATGAGGGCACACTATATCCATTCTTCTAGGTCACTGATAAAGTTATTGAACAAAACTGGCCAGCCAGTTTTCTGTGCACCATAGAGTCCATTCATCCACCCCATACTTCCTCAGCTTGGTTGCAAGACTGTTGTGGGAGACCACATCAAAAGCCTGACTAAAGTCAAGGTATATCATATCCACTGATCTTCTCACATCTCATCAGAGAAGGTTGGTCAGGCATGATTTTCCCTTTGTGAATCCATGCTGACTGTTCCTAATCACCTTCTTTAACTTCAAGTGCTTAGAAATGGATTCCTTAGGGACCTGCTCCATGATTTTTCCAGGAACTGAGGTGAGGTTGTTCCTCTTTCTTCCATTTTTTAAATATGGGCACTATATTTGCCCTTTTCCAACCATCTGGGACCTCTCCTGATGGTCATGAGTTTTCAAAAAATAATGGCCAGTTGTTCTGCAATCAGCCAACTCCCTCAGCACTTGGGTGGATCACCTCAGGCCCTATAGACTTCTACGTGTCCAGTTTTTCTAAGTAGTTGTTTTCTCAATTCTTTCCCACACTGCTACCAGGTACAGTAGTCATGGCAGTGACCTTGCCTATGAAGACTGAGTTAAAAAGAGAATCGAATACCTCAGACTTTTACACATAATCTGTCACTAGGTTGTCTCCTCCATTCAGTGCAAGGGACCCACATTTCTCTGATCTTCCTTTTATTGCCAACATACTTGTAGAAACCCTTTTTGTTACCCTTCCTGTCCCTTGCTACCTGTAACTACAATTGCACATTGGCTTTCCTGATTTCATCCCTGCATGCCTGAACACTGCTTCTTATACTCCTCCCAATCATTTGTCCAAGTTTCCACTTCTTGTGAGCTTCCTTTTTGTATTTTAGGAATAGTTCCCTGCTAATGCAAGATGGTCTTCTGTCATACCTGTTAGTCTTTCTGCACATCAGTATGTTTTTTTCCTGTGCCCTCAATCATTTTTTTTTAAATACAGTCAGCTCTTCTTGACTTCTTTCCCCCTCTGGTTGGCCTCCCAGGGTAGCCTGCCCATCAGTTCCTGTAGTGAATAAAAATCTCTAATTCAGGGTCTGAAATCCAGTGTTGCTGTTCTTCCTTCCTTTCCTCAGGATCCTGAATTCAATCATCTCATGGTAGCTGCTGCCCAATTTGCCATCCATTTCTATATTCCCTACCAATTGTCCCCTGTTTGTAAGCAGCAGGTCAAGAAGAGCACAGCCCCTATTTGGCCCCTCCAACACTTGGACCAGGAAATTGTCCCCATCACTCTCCAGAAACTTCCTGGATTTCCTGTGCTCTGCTGTATATTGCCCTCCCAGCAGATGTCAGGGTGATTCAAGTCCCCCATGAGAACCAGGGCCTTTGATGGGAAAACTTCTAGCTGCTTGAAGAAAGTCTCATCTGGTGGTCTATAGCAGATACCCAGCATGGCACCATGACATCACCCATATTGCTCTCCCCTCTGAACCTAACCCAGAGATTTTTCAATGGGTTTTCATACTGGAGCTCTGAGAAATCATACAGTTCTTTTACACAAAGCACAACTCCTCTTCCCTTGTCCCCTACCTGTCCTTCCTGAGAAGCTGATACCCATCCATGACAGTGCTCCAGTCATGCAAGCTATCCCACCAAGTATCTGTTATTCCAATCATGTCATAGTTCTGTGGCAGTGTGAAGACTTCCAGTTCTTCCTGTTGTTTCCCAGGCTCTGTGCATTTATGTACAGACACCTGGGGTAACTAGTCAATTGCCATACTTTCTCAGGAAGAATGAGAGCCCCTCCTTTTGCTTCCTACTGTTTGTACTTCCCCTAGGTCACCCACTTCTCCACTTATATCAGGGCTTTGGTTTCCATCCCCTAGCAAACCTAGCTTAAAGCCCTCCTTATTAGGTTAGTGAACCTGTCTGAGAAGATGCTTTTCCTTCTCTTTGTCAGGGAGATTCTATCTCTTGCTAAGAATCTTTCTTCTTGAACAACATCCATGGTTCAAAAAGCCAAAGCTCTGCTGGTGACACTATCTGCGCAGCCATGCATTGATCTTCAGGATGCATCCACTCCTGCCTGAGCCCTTCTGCTTGACTAGTAGAATCAAGGATAACACCACCTGAGCCCTTGTCCCCTTCACCCTTGCACCCAGAGCCCTGTAGTCAGTTTTGATCTGCTTAGTGTCACCTAGCAGTATCATTGGTGCTCACATAGATGAGCAGCATGGGGTAGTAGTCACAGGACCAGATGAAGTCCTGGTAATCCCTTCATGACATCTCAGATCCAGACTCTGGGCAAGCAGAAGAGCTGATGAGACAAGAGGTTAGGCCAGGAGATGGATGCCTTTATCCCCTGCAGAAGGGAGTCTTCAACCACAACCACCCATCACTTTCTTTTGGTGACAGTGGTCTTCAGTAGAGCTGTGAAAAACTTCACCTGGTGTTTTGTTTTGAAGCTGTTTTGATGCATTTTGAGCTTGAAACAGCAAAATCGAAACAAAACAAAAGGCTTTCAAACAGCTTCAAAATGAAACAAGGACACTCAAAATGTTTGGAAGTTTCAAAATGTTTTGATTCTTGAAGTGGTCTTACTTGACTTCAGCACTGGTCCCAGGTAGCAGTGGCAGCCTCCTCTTATCCAGTGTGCAGATCGGGGGACTTGCACCCCTGGAAGGAGTCCAGCACAGCCTGGCAGCCCTCCTGGGGGTGTGAGCACTTGGATTTGCATGCCAGATGACAGGAGGCTGCCTCTGCTGCCTGGGACAGGTGGCAGCATCAATCTTCCCTGGCGCTGGGTGTGGGCTGTGCCAAGCACCAGTCCCAGGTGGTAGAGGCAGCCTCCTGTCATTTGGCACACAGATCTGGGGGCCCACACTCCTGGGAGGAGTCCAGAACAGCCCCGCACCCCTCATGGGGTAGCAATGGGGTAGCAGGCCCCTGGATCTGTGTACCAGATGAGAGGAGGCTGCCTCTGCCACCTGGGACCAGTGGCAGCATCAATCTTCCCTGGAGGTGGTTGCAGGCTGTGCCCAGTACCGGTCCAAGGTGGCAGCAGCAGCCTCCTCTCATCTGGCACATAGATTCATGATCTTGCACCCCCAGGAGGAGTCTGGCATAGCCCCAAAGCCCTCCTGGCTGTGCGGGCTCCCAGATCTACATGCTGGATGAGAGGAGGCTGCCACTGCCAGCAAGTGTCAGGAGTTTTGCCTTGAGCAGTTTGAGGTGCAGTTTCCCAGAAACTTCTGCACGTATCTCCTTGAAACCTGGCAAGCTTCATGTCCACGGAAGGGACTACCATTCCTGCAATTTTTATCTGAATCAGGAAAGAAATGACAAAGTATTAGGCATTTTCATGATTCCCCATTATAGCCTATGGGTCAAAAGTTAAAACAGTGAAACAAAACAGAACAAAACAGAAAAGCACTTCAAAATTAATTCAGATGATGAAACAAAACACTGTCCCTTCAAAATGGTGAAATAGAAGTCAAAACAAAATGGTGCTATTTCGCACAGCCTTAGTCTTCAGCCTTCCAACCTTGGGGATACCTGACCTGGCCTCTTCCTCCATTTTAATTCTAATGAATGTGAAGGGGCCTACTAATGAACTTATTTAAGCTACTTTACTGTAGTTCTGCCCAGTCCCTCCCCCTGCCAGCCCCCAACCCCCTTGGTCACTTCCCTGCTTGGCCCCTTCCCTTGCCAGCCCCCCCAGACTCCCCCATCACTTCCCTGAGCAGCCCCTCCCCCTGCCAGCCCCTCAGATTCCCCCCATCACTTCCCTGCCTGGTCTTCCTCCACCACCAGCCACTCTGACCCTCCCAAACCCTGCCTTGCCCAGCCACACCCACTCCAGCCCACCAGTCTCTCCCCGATGCCTGCCCCCCCCACAGCATCCCCATAATTTTAAGAAGGACAACCCCCCTGGCACTTACCAGCAGTCTGGCTGCTGTCTGGCTCATTGGAGCCCCGCCTGGACTGTCGGAGCAATGGGACAGGCCCAGCAACCCAGCCTGGGCCCTCCTGCCCCCCCACTGCCCTGTGCTGCCTGGGGGGGTTCTGCCAGGAGGCCCCAGAGCACCCCACCCCTGCTTCTAGGGTAAGTAGAAGTGCTTTTTTCCCCATTTTTTCCTTTTTTTTCTTTAAAGTG
>NW_017728913.1:28180640-28190651 GCF_001723895.1 Crocodylus porosus | reverse complement strand
GGAGGATAGGACTGTGTGGAGCAGCCATTGGGGGGCTGCAGCAGCAGGAAATGGGGCTAAGTGGAACAGCAATTGAGTTCACTTTATTATTATGATAAGAGACATGCTTTAACACTGTAGATGTATCAATAAAACATTGTCCAACTGATTGCTATCTCTCTCTCTCTCTCTTTCTTTACAGTGGTCTTTTGTTTTACTTGTGGAGGAACATGGATTTTGGGATATTTTACACACTGACATTTGGATTTTTTCATCAGGGATTCTTCAGTTTTCAATAGGGAGCACCAGAATTCCTGCTAGGACCCTGTCTGCTCAGAGGTGGCACTTTTGACCCAGCTGGCTGTAGCTGACCTCCTGGCCAAATGGGGCCAGGAGGACATGCATTGACAGCTCAAAGCAGGCCACCACACCCGGAACATCTTCCAGGTGATAGCTGCCCAGATGGCCAGGCAGGGGGCAAATGTGGCAGTAGTGCCGCACAGAAGCCAACTCTGCAGCCACAGCCCACTGGCAGCTGGCTCAGAGGGGCAGATGCCTCTACTGGCTCTGCAGTGCCTATCCGAATCTGGCAGGTGCACAGCAGGTCACAGCCAGGCAGCAGCCCTCACTGCCAGACTGCTCCACTAGTTAGAAGGTGCAGGGAACTCTCAGGGCTGCTTCAGCAGTCCAGCTAGCACAAGGGATAGTGTCCCCAGGTTCCAATTGGCTGGGCCCCAGAAGCTCCTGAAAGCTAGTAGCCCAGAGCTACTTGCCAGCGTGGCTTTTTATATTGATGGAGACAGCAGAGGTACCGGCCCCGGACTTTAGCTCCCCCTGGCTGCAGATCTGGGAGGAGCCAGGCAGGGTTATTTTGCCCCAAGTGGCACAATTTGTTCCACAACAAAGTGAATGTCCGAGCATGTGTACTGAGGCAAAAAGCTCTGGCTCAAATTTGCACCACTTCTATTTTGAGCTGCTGCAAGCATACATGCTTGCAAATGTGGATGCACCCTATGGTTTCTCTTTGGTCAAGCTCTAAATACTTGATATCAAGACAAGACCCACTATGGAGATCAGAGTATTCCACATCTCTTTCTTGGGGGTTTCTTACACTTTTCTCTTAATCACTCACTGTAGAAACTGGACAGTGAACAAGATAGACGTCATTATGATGCAAATTCCTGCAAACTTATTTTCCTTAATTACCTCTACTTATTTGCATATCATGTGCCCCTGAAAAAGATATGCATCTTGTTTTGGGAATGCAAAATAAAGAAGAAAAGATTTTTGTAGAGTATATGTTCTTACCTAGGACTGGCCATATGGGCTGGGTACAGTCATTACACATAAGTGATCAGAAATGTGTTTAAACTTGTAACAGACCAGATGTTCAGTGCACATAAACCAGTTTGAAAATGGCTGAAACTGGTTTGAGATAAATCTGTTTGAATGTAATATCAGACTTAATTGATTTGATTCAAACCTGTTTATGCAACTTCTGTCCCAGACCCCTTACTGGTTTAGGCTAAATCAGAGTCCACCAGCATCCTGGCCTGCTCTTTGGGCTGGGCAGGGCTCTCTGCTGCACAGCAAGACTGGCCCCTCCCCTCTGCTCCCCGGCTGCAGCTCCAGAGACTTGCAAGCTGCTCCCCCTTCCAGTTCCTGCTAAGCAGGAATTCCCCCCTCCCCACTGCATTTCTGAGGAGGTTCCTGTGTATTAGCTAGCAGCCCACATGCTGGCTACAGTTGGTGCTGAATCCAGGGGTAGACTCACCCTGCAGAATCAACAGGTAGCTGGTAATGTCCTTCTGTTGTTTTCTTAATGGGGTGATAAACATTGAGTTAGGGGTGATAAACACTGTTATCAATTCCCTGCTGAGCTAATTAGAGCATTCTGACAAGGACTTCCCATGCCACACCTTTCTCTGCCCCCATCTCAGCATTGTGGAAGGAAGGGAGAGCTGCTTTAACACCTCCCTAGCTTCTTGTCTGAGCCACTGCAGGGATGTGCCTGCATTTCTGGGATGTCTGTCTGGTTACAAAACTGATTTAGCCTAGCCAGGTTACACTAACCTTCAAAGATTGAATCAATTCAGGCTCAGGCTTTTTGAATCTCTGTCCTTAGCCATGAAGTTGGGGTGGAGTCCTGCTTTCAGTTTCACTCTGACTCCCCTTGTTGCCCAGCCAACAGTTACTATACTCACTGCATCTGTTGTAAGAGTATTAGACCTGTAGATATTGCAGGGGGAGGGGAAGTGACACTCACAAGGGAACTCTGCCCCCCCTTCATGTGGCCCGAGGGTTCAGTCATAGGTGAGTCAGCCCCCTGTGGCTATTACAGCATTCCCTTGCCCCCATTCTGATGCAGAAATCAGTTTCCTTGCTTAAGACTTGCGTTCCAACTTTTGAGTAGAAGTGTAGAAAATAGGTAATATAAGGTTAATTTTCAGGAGAAACGTGTGTATGGTATGTGAATAAGTACAGTACCTATTGAGGCAAAATACCAAATTTCTAATCTTTAGTTGGGGGGCTGTTCAAATATGGTTAATTATTTTATTCTTAGGACCTTGTCACACCTTATGCTGAATGCTGCACAAATGTTAATTGGCTTAGTGCTGATTGGCTTAGTGGACCAGTCACATGTTATGGTGGAAAACCTGCTCTGACTGCTGTTCACTTGCACAGCTGTGACCTGCCACCAGAGGCTTGGTGAGCAGGAGCAGGAGCAGGAGCAGGAACTAAAGGCAGGTTTTGCTTCTGCTGGGCAGAGGAAGCTGTTCTTAGTAGCACCAGGAGGTACTGCTGTTACTGGGGCTGCCTCACTCTGCCTGAAGGGAGCACAGCCAGTTCTAGCAGTGGTAGGAGGCACCACTGCTGCTCAGACAGATGAAGCAGAGCTGGTCCTTGTGGCAGCAGGAAGCATCATGGTTGCCAGGAGCTCTGGTGCTCACTCTCCCCAACATCCCCAGGGAGTGAAGCACTGTGCCTGGCCCCGTTGTGTTCTGGCATCCTCACTTGCCCAAATTCAGGATGTGCCACTACATCCTGGGATGATGAAGGACTCAACCTGGGCAGAAAAGCTGTCTGGAGTGGCCACATTTTACAGGAATAGGAGAAAAATTAGGCAGATTAGAGCTAATCCTGTCCTGGAGTGGCATATTTTTAAATGAATAATAAGTGCTTTAAGCCATTTAAAGGTGTTAACATGTAGTCAATCCATGGATTAAGAGTTCCAGAAGCCACTTAAATTTACCATGTAGCAGCACCCTTACTGTAAGTCATCTGCCCATTGTAATCACCTTTCTACCTCTCTTTTCCCATTTGTAAAATGAGGTAATATGAGACCTCACTTCATAATGTGCTTGAGGAAGTTTAAAAAAGTTCAGTGAAAAAGGAGAGCCTAGAATTAACATATTATATTTTTAGCCCAAGTGCTGGTCTTTTTGGCTAAAGAATGTTTTAGCAGGTATAGTAAGAAATATGTGAAGGGAAAGGGCAGAAGAATGAAACTCTCTAGAATAAAACTCTGTATCTGCTTTAACCTTTTGAATAGCGGATCTGGATATTTCACAGGAGTCTAGAGGTCAGCGTATACTTTTCATGCAAGGATATTTTAGCCAATCCAAAATAAATTTCCAACAAGATAATGCATGTGCAGTACTCCCTAGTGAGAGTTGTTTTCACAGTAAATCGTGACTATCAAATTTTGACAATTTTCAGAGCAGCAGCAATAAAAAATAATTTATGATCTTGCAAATTTTAAATTAGCATATATAAATATGAATGTTTGTATGTACAACATCAGATCTAGGATTTTTAAAAGAGGGGTGTTGATGGTGTAGCATATCATTGCGTATAACACAATGAATATATTTCTATCTATGGTGCTGTGCTGCATATAATATTGGGCTGCTCTAAGTCTCAAGAATGCCATGAAGCCTAATGCTGACACCAGCACAGCATATTAGTATGAAGTTGGTTTGAAAGTTTGAGTGGAGGAGAACTGAATGGGAATTCAGCCACAGAACTACAAAACCCTTGTATCTGCCTCTATGTGTGTAAGAGGGGTAATGGCAGAGTGGCTAAGGCATCTTACTATGGATGTGGAGATGTGAATTAGTAATACATTAGTAATACTTAAACTTAAGCCACAAAAAATATAAGATGTCAGGTAGCATACTATGGCATGGTAGCCTGTTTAATTTTCAGTGTTGAAAAATGAGAGAATTTCATCATGCATTTAGATTTGTTCTTAGAGAGAAAATTAGATAAATACAGTGCATGATACAATATAGACTCTGTGATGACAATCCAAGGCACAAAACAAAGATGTACAATAAAGTTTTATTTCATTATACAGTCTTTTAACACAAAAAGTAAGTGAAATGGGTTTCTTCTTTACTTTTAGTTCTTTCATTAGGAAAGTACTGATCATGTATGAGACAAGCTGTGCTTCTTTGTCTAATGTCTTACTTTAAAAAAAATGATTTTTGTAAGTGGTTACTAAGTGGGTATATTTTTTTCTTTATATAAAGCAATATTAGTTCTAAAGATATTTGTGGTTATGAAAAGCACAATTAAAAGCTGCATATAAAATTTCTGGTATTAATGAATAACGCAATTCGTTGTGTAAGTCTCTGATCTTTCTTCTTTTTCTTTCATCGTTTTGGGTATTAAATAATGGATTATTCACAAGATTAAAGTAATGTACTAAGAGTGATTTGGAAAAATATGACTAATTAGTTGTTTACATGCATTTAATGTATTCATAGTTGAGGCTAAGCTTGTGTTTCGGTATTTGACTTTCACGTACATTGTGTTGTTTTAAAGGACACAGGCCACTGCTCAGAGAGCACAACTCGTACTTTCATGAAGTTCTTAAACTTTAATGATTACATGTCTCTGGGCATGTCTACACATGCCCCTATGGAACCATTGTTACTGTGCCATCTACTAAAGCGTAGTAGAGGGTTTTACTGAGCCATCATTTAGTACTTCCAAAAAGAAGTACTTTTAGTACTTTTTGGAAGTACTAAATGATGGCTCACTAAAACCCTCTACTATGCTGTGCTGGTGGCGCAGTTATTTTTAGCTGCTACATAGCTATAACAATGTGCTATACTGATGGAGTGTGTTGGTATGGTGACATAGCTGCAGCATCACAGTTTCTACTCACTGACACTACAAAGCTGTGGTACGTTGCTATGGCAGTGTAGTGTCACGTATAGATGCACTCTCTCTGCGGTAAAGATTTAGAAGCCCATAATGTTTCCTTTCCTCTACCTATTTTACAGCTCTCAGAAGATGCAGAAAGTCCTTTTGGCACAGTACAAGTAGCCAAAATATGAAATGTGTATTGTTAACTACCTCAATAGGAGATATATCTGTGAAATGTATATATATCTGTTAGCTAACAGTTCCAAAACACTGTTATTGTCATGTGGCAAAATCTCCCAGAACATTGGAAGGTCCAAAATACCAAGTAATTAGAGGCGCACTGGTACATCAGTCCAATATTGGATCGGTACCAATATAAAGAAAATTGGGTGTATCGGAAATTGGCCTGAAGTGGCTCATAATTTGACTGATAAATGCCTGTGCATGCATGCAGATGCAGAGCAGTACATAGTCTGTGAGGAGAAGAGCCCAGCAGCGTGCATCTGGTAAGTCTGTTGTGGTGGAAGGGGAGGGAAGGGGCATGGGGGTGCAGATTAATGCTCCCCATAGTGAGGGAGGGAGGGGGCAGGGGTAGGTGCTGCCCAGCTGGGGTGGGGTGGGCGTGGAATAGAGCTGTGGCTCTCACTGCTGCTTGCACCCCTAGAGGGCACTGGGCAGGGGGGGCATGTGCCCCCAGATCCACACAGGTCAGGACAGGTGGGCTGCAGCTGTGGGCTGGACCCCAGGCTAAGCTGGACTCTTCTCAGTGGAGGTCGGGCTTGGGATGGGTGGCAGTGGCTCTGGGAGGAGGGCTACAGAGGGGGCTGCAACCACCCCAAATTTCACTGTAGCCCCAGTCCCAGTGCTGCTGCTGCTGCGTGCCCAGCACAGCCCCAGCTCTTCCCGGTATTTGTGGGGAGGCAGGGGTTGAGCTGGGGCTGTGCTGGGCAGGCAGTGGTGGCACTGGGAGCAGGGCTATAGTGAAATAAGATGTGGCTGCAGCCCCCTTTTTAGCCCCCCTCCCAGCATTGCTGACCACTGTCCTGAGCCCAGCTCCCACTGAGAAAAGCCTAGCTGCAGCCTGCCCACCCCAAACAGATCCAGGGGCACACACCCAACCCACCATGCCCTCCTGGGGTGCATGCAGTGGCAGGAGCTGCCCCCACCATGAGCCGCAGCTCTGTCCTGTGCCCCGCCCCATCCTGGCTGGGCAGTGCCTGCCCCTGCCCCTTCCTCCCTCACTGCAGGCAGCCTTGCTCTGACTCTCCCCTCCCCTTCCACCACATAAGACTTACCAGGTGCATGCTGCTGTATTGAAAATCAGATTGGTATTGACCGATCTGCTTACTTAAATATCAGCTACCAAAATCTCTATCAGTGCAGCCTTGTAGGTAACTGTATGATTTTCAAATATAAGCTGATCTGTGGCTGGCAGATATAAGCTGATCTGTGGCTGAGGCTAGTTTAAGCCTCAGTATGGACCCAGTCTAAGAGATGATCAGTTGATTGTTGGCCAGCAGGAACTATACCAGGGCCAGTTGGAGCCCTGGTGCAGTCCTGGATCTGGCCAATAAACAAATGATTTTTGGCCATTGGGGATGGTTGGAGACCCTGGTGCAGTCCTAATATAGCCACATGTTCAAGTTAAGGTGCAGTAGAAACCAGATACACAAATACTGTGCGTATTTTATGGAATATTTTTGTGGCTGGTTTCCCTTTTTGTGCTGCCATTAATTGCCTAAACATGTGGCCAGGTAACTATTTACAATGTGATTAAGAGACTAATCGGGTGCATTGAGATGAGCGCGCATGTGCGCTTTGCGGTGCTTCAAAGACTTTTGAGGTGCTGCAAAATGCACATGGTGCAAGTGAAAAGATTCTCAGCATGGAGCCAAAATTAGATACCTAGATATCCCAGGATCTAAAAATACCCATGCCATAAAAGGGGGGGAGGGGGCGCATGTGGCTGTAGAGTGCACCACCTGAAACTGGAGCCTTGCTGGCTAGAGCCATGCTCCGGCTGCTGGCCAGACTCTGTGTGCCTGGATCACCACTGCTGCAGCCCTGGGAGACCCCCAGAACCCCACATAAGGCTGCTGGGACCAAACCAGGTGCTGGCCCTACTCTACTCTGAACAATCTGCTGCATGCCAGAGCATGTGTGCAGGGGTGTTCCCTGGGGACAAGTGGCAGGGCCACTGCTATGTGCCACTGCTGTTTGTCCCTGAGGAAACACATGTGTGCATTGGTCTGGACAGGCCCATTGTGTCTAAAGTAGGACATCTCCCAGGGGCTGTAGATACTGATTTAATCAGGTACCAGAAGTAGCATAGCTACACTAGTACAGTGCTCTTCTTGTATTAATTAGAATTTCTTAAAATTCTTAAGAACAGTTATTGAATTTCTTGTAGTAAAAGTCAATAAATGTAACAATCTGAACAACTTCTAATTCTGTACATATATTGGGTTTCAGAAAGGTTGTTTGGGATTCTAATGGAGTTTTCTAGCTATTGATCTAATGTTTTATCTCAATGTTGCGCAAATATAATCTACTGTTAAAGTGTTTAGATAGACTTAATTTTTTTCAGGTGTTTACAAGTCAAAGATACACCCGAGGAAATGTTATTTTTCCAAAGTCATGTTAAGTTCTAATAACATCAGTTGATTGGAGGGAAAGGAAGGAGTGTAAATACAGAATCAGTAAGCTATATTCATAGTAAGTTAATTTTGTGGTTTCATACACATTTAATATAACTACACCTGGATGCAGATGTAAAGCAGACAGCAAGCTTAATCTAAGCTATCAGTTACAAAATATGAACAAAGATATGTATTAAACGTTTTTCCTTTTTTTGAGATATTTACTGTACTTCTCAAAAAGCATCTATCCCAAATGGCAATAAGCAGACATGTGTACCTTAACTAATATGTGGCTTATAGTATTTTTACAACTTGCATTATCTGTTTTTGAAAGAATAATGCCTCAATAAGACCTGAATGACTAGGTACAAGGCAGGCAGAGGATGTGGCTTTAGAGTTATGTTTAACTAGGAGGCAGAACAGATATCACAACTCTGACTTCTACTGTCAGCCCATTTCTTGTAAGAAGGGAGAAATTTTTTTCCAGAGAAGGACTGTAGCTGTATACAAGTGGGGATTGAAAATTAGTTGGTCCAGCATCAGGGGGCTTCAGTCAACTGGCACAGCAGTGAGGATGGAAATGACAATAGGTGAAAGTAAAAATAGCTAATGGTAAGAAAGACAAAAATGAAGCCTGAAACTGGGGCCAATAGATCAACCTACAGAAAAATCCAAGAAGATTCATAGCTAGCTGGGTGACTATTCATACCATGGCAGAAGGCACTATCACTCTGTCAAAAGATACAAGGTAACA
Source organism: Crocodylus porosus (assembly GCF_001723895.1). Lineage (NCBI taxonomy): Eukaryota > Metazoa > Chordata > Crocodylia > Crocodylidae > Crocodylus > Crocodylus porosus. The sequence goes on along the minus strand of NW_017728913.1, from coordinate 28,182,122 downwards.
GAGCAGAGCTTTTTATCATTTCAAGCTTCCACTATAAGTGCAGTAAGGTACTTTGGGAGTACATAAATGGAGCAAAGGGGATATTTGAGCTCATAACATGAGCAGAGAGAATTAATTTGTATATTAGAGTGTTAATAATTCCTTGTGTTGCATTATTGTGTAATTCCTTCTTTGTGCTTAATTGAGTTTTGTCTATGCTTTACGGCTTAGTATAACACTTACTTCTGGTCCTTATTTCTGCATTCTCAAAGTTTGTAGAAGAAGGCCTGGTAGGTATCCGTTTTTCTATTTATCATTTACTTAATGAAAACTGGCCAAACTGGACTTTTATTACCTTGAACTCTTAGAATACAAGCCTGGGTGACACAGAGACTGGGTTCCACAAAGTCTTCTACATGGCTTGGTACAGTAGCTCTCTGGCTCACATTTGCTATTTTTTGTTATTGACTTTTCTGACTTATTTAAATCAGCTGGTCCGGATGATCTCCACCCCAGAGCACTAAGGGAATTAGCTGAGGTCATTGTGGGACCCCTGACATGGCTTTACGAGCACTAGTGGTGCTCTGGTGTGGTGCCAGAGGACTGGAAGAGGGCCAATGTGGTTCCCATCTTCAGAAAGGGGAGGAAGGAGGACCCGAGGAACTATAGGCCAGTTAGTTTTACCTCGATCCTGGGTAAGCTTTTTGAGAGAATTATTCTGGCACATGTCCATGAGGGGCCAGCAGGGGACGTTATGCTTAGGGGCAACCAAGATGGGTTCATTAGAGGCAGGTCCTGTCAGACCAACCTGGTGGCCTCCTACGACCAGGTCACCAAATCCTTAGATGCAGAAGTAGCAGTGGACGTAGTCTTCCTGGACTTTCGGAAGGCCTTTGACACTGTCTCTCACCCCATTCTCATTAACAAACTGGGGGACTGTGATGTTGACACCTACACAGTCAAATGGGACGCCAACTGGCTGGAGGGCCACCCCCAGAGAGTGGTGGTGGATTGGTCATTTTCAACCTCGAGGGATGTGGGCAGTGGGGTTCTGCAGGCCTCGATCCTTAGGCCCGCACTGTTCAACATCTTCATTGGTGACTTGGAGGAGGGGATAAAAAGCACCCTGTTCAAATTTGCTGATGACACTAAGATGTGGGGCAGATGTGGGCATGCTAGAAGGGAGGAATAGGCTGCAATCAGACCTAGACAGGTTACAGGGGTGGGTGGATGAGAATAGGATGGGATTCAACACCGACAAGTGCAAGGTGATGTAGCTGGGGAGGAAGAACCAGCACCATACCTATGGGCTGGGAAACTCCCTTCTCGTCAGTGCAGAGACAGAAAAGGATCTTGGAGTCATCATTGATTCCAGGATGAATGTGGGCTGCTAGTGTGTGGATGCAGTCAGGAAGGGCAGCTGCACCTTGTCATGCATCCACAGATGCATCTCGAGCAGGTCCAAGGAGGTGATCCTCCCCCTCTATGCGGCACTGGTCAGGC
>NW_017728913.1:28170536-28180104 GCF_001723895.1 Crocodylus porosus | reverse complement strand
GGGGGGGGGAGTGGGGAGGGGAGGGTGTCTTTATTTATCCTTGTTCATACTTACAGTCTTTCCAGGAGAATAAGACCCGAGAAATGTATTTTCTTCTAACTCGTCAAACTAGTGTGTCTTGTTGTTTAACCAGATTTAGTTCTAGAGATTTCCCCTCTATTCTCTCACGTCAGTAACCATTAATTGCTTTTTCAACAATTTTCTTGTAACCTAATAAAATCTACAAGGGAAAGAGGGAAAAACACATGTAAGTGTAGAACATAATTTTGCCTTTGAATGCGTATGCCGTCCTTCCGAACACGCTCTACCAGACTGTGCCAGACAGTAGCTGTCTACACACCCTGCATGGCTTTTGTGTGCTCTATCTCCCAATCTGTTAGCACTTTGCCTGTCTTTGTGCAGTGCCTGCAGAGATGCTGTCAGCATTTTCTCTTAGAATTGCAAAACCACAGCTACATTGCTCCCAGTTCGTGAGCAACATAGTGTGTCTGCTGCCTGGCAGGGAAATATGTGGTGTAGGTATGACTTTGGATTATCTCTTTTGACCTCCTGAATAACACAGACTGTAGAATTTCACCCAGTAATTCCTGAAGTGACTTCATCCTACAGCTATAAACTTCTGATCTTGAGGTTTTCATTGAGAGTGACAATAAAATGCAGCAGAACATGTCTGCTTCAGCTGAAGTCTTACGACTCCATTATGCTTCCATTGACTTAAGTGGTGCAGGGATCATGTCATTGATATGATAAACTAGTAACGATCCAGGATTAGATCTGAAGCTGTTGCTCACTGAATATGCTTCTTTACATATTCACAGGAAGTGAATTTCTGAAAAATCAATAATCTTTGAATGAAAAGTAATTCCTCAATGAAATTTCTGCTAACTGGTGCATTTAGTGTGACCTTTAGAGCTGAACACAGTGTGCTTATGCCTGCAGTTTTCCAACACTGCATCCCTCAGTGCCTTAGCAAGATTCATTTGTTGACTATATGATGAAAAATATGAGGTATTTTTCAGAATAATTTAAATATCAATACGTAGTTTGTCTTTTGTTGAGTTATGCTGTGTTAACTCATGCCTTCAGCATTTAGAATTTCACAACTGGCAGCAGTTTGTCTGGCAGCAGGAAAAAAAGTCTGTCTCCTAATTATTAATGCATTCTTTTTCAACATATTTTAAAGACTTGTGTTTTATTTTTAATAAGTAATCCATCCACATGATCAGTCACATGAGTCTAGTCAGAATTCCACAGGTTAGTACTGGTAAATCTTTTCTATCTATGGAAAAATCACACTGGCACGTTTCATGTGGGTACATCTTGACTTCTTTTGGTTTGTCATCACAGAGGCTGGACTTTGCAATGCCTTTCATATTTCTCCATGCTCAACCCATCCTAATGAGCCAGGGATGGTGGGAGCTGTGCTGCCTCTTCTCCCTTCTCCCTGCTCTCTGCCCCCTGCACAGACTGGAAGGACCTTCTCAGCAGCTTTCCACTGCCCATGGAGCCTGCTCCCTTGCCTGGCAGGGGAGAATCCAGGCTATCAGCCACTGGGCTTTCCTAAGGGGTGACCTAAGGGGCAGCCTTCTAGTGCCCCGGCATAGGGCTCTCCTGTGTAGCTCTCCAGCCAGCGTGTTGTAATGCCTGTACATACCAAGACCTGATGTATTTTCCAGCTCTAAGCATTTCATAAAAATTCTTAGTACTGGAAATGCATGCCTGCTCATACACTCAGCCTTTAAGCTTTCCAATGAGAAGTCCAATTTGCTCTTCTGAAGCCAGTAATTTACTCTACTAGTCATCTGTTCTGAATTTCATTGTTTTGCATACTAAAAAAGAAATATACAAAGGACATGAGGCAATAACAATAAATACTATACACAGCACAGAAATAACTACTACTAAATTGAGATAACATATGCCTGCCATTTAAAGGTAAAGAGAACTTCATAACATTTCAGGAGAGGAAGTGAGGGTGATACTGGAAATCAGAGATGGATGACAGATACAGTAGGAATGCAGTAGAAATTTGTGTGAAAATACAGGCAGAATAAGTGTTGTGGGAGTTTTCATGAGCACAAATGGACAACATCTCTGACACATGATCATTAAATAGTGCAACTATATCAATTATTACCAACTGAACATTAAGCAACATCATGCTCTCTAACATAAGTCTGGGTCATTGGTTTGATGCTGGCTCAGCAGGAATAATGATAATTCCTGAAATCCACAGGATATTTGGGGAATTTCCTAGGTAATTAAGGGTAGATAAGAATTGGAACGGTTTTCTTAGGTTACAGAATCTCCATCACTGGGATTTTTAAGTGCAGTTTAGATTAAGATGTTTTGGAATGGTTTAAACAAGGATATTCCTGTGTCATGACAGGGCTGGACTAGACCTGTGGTATCCAACTTTTTTTGACAGGTGTGCCACAAGTCAAGCCCTCCCCCCTCCCCAAGTACCACTATGATTGTGTGCCTCGCCAAAGGTGTGCCTAATAGTTTATGCCCTGAGGTACTGGAATGGAGGCAGGGGGCTTGAACCTTCACCTATGTGAAGCAGAGTGGGGGCAGGATGCTGCTATAAGAGGTGTCATGGACAAAAGCCAGGTTAGCTTTTGCCTGGCTCTGTAATTGCTGCAATTTTATATGGTGAGCCCTGAATTTGGCAGGGGCTGCAGGCTTGGGAGGGGTTAATCTAGCTTTTGGAAGTGACACCTTATACTTTCTCTCCTGGCAGTGTCCTGCCCTCATTCTCCTCTATGTGGCCAGGGGCTTGAGCCTCCCTGCCTCTACAGGCACCCCCTGCTTAATGTTGTTTCACTTAGCACTATTTCACTATAACGCTCATTTGAAATTGATACCTGATTTCATTTAGTGTTCAATGAGGTTCGTTATAATGCTTGTGGTCACAATCTTGGGTCATCAACAATTGGGGTCACCAACTTAGGTCATCAAATACATTGTTTCGCTTAACACTCGTTTCACTTAATGCTCGGTTTTATAGCAACACATTAAGAGCGGTAAGTGGCGGTGGCCTGCGTTCCAGTGCCTCTTTACTGAGCAGAAGAGGCTTGCATGCCATGCACAGCAGTTGCCACTAGTGGTATGCATCCCATCAGCTGGCCTCCCCTGGACATGATGACCACACAACGGACCTTCCAGTCTCAGTTTTCTATGATTCTGTGATTTAAGGGGTACCCCAAAAATGCACAATAAGTCATTACATCATCTAGCACACACACTAAGGTACAGGATTTGCAGATTCATGCATATATATACAGATAAAATATAGATTTGTGTATGAAAATAAATAATTCCCCAGTTTCAGTAAATGTACTGTATATGAGTTTTTATGAATACACAAATTTTGTAAAAATATTCTAAGCTCACTTGTCTAAAACCATAATTTCTCTTTCACCTTTGAGCAAGACTTTATCCTCCTCTTTCTAGTGGCATTTAGAGAACAGCTGCTGTACCTATGCATACTTCCTCACTCATTTGACTACAGTATAGTGCTTTTAAGGGGCTTAAACTGTTGTCGGTTGTTGTTGTTATGTAGTAATTACTGTTATTATTGGTAATCACTTTATTCATATATTATGAAATTAATGACTGTTTCAGACAAAACATATTTTCTATGTTATTCTGTTGGGAGGACCTGGTATTATATCCTGCATTCATTTGTTAAAAGCTTGCTTTATTATTAAAGTACATGTATTGCTCAATGGCACACTTTCTCTCATGAGCTTCATTATAAAACCAAATGAACCATCTTAGATCTCTAGATGTACTTAGCTCTGGAACTCATTTTCTGCTTCTCTGATCTGATATTTTTTAATTTGAACATATTTATGATTACTATTACCTTTTCTGACTTTCTCTATTCCTTGAGTACAGTGCCTGCATCACTTACAGGATTAACTACTGTTTTTCCATCATTCCTCTGAACTTTATCTTGTGCCTGTAATGTACTGTAAAAGGTATTAAAAATGAAATAGCTTAAGTATGTATTTGAGTAAGCTGGGGCTGCATATATAGCTATAATCATAATTGTATGAGGCATGGTCTCATAGTAGTGAAGAAAAGTATTTCTTCAAAAGCTTTACATGACTACAGTAAATATTTTTTCATCTAAATATTTCATATCACTGGGTCACAGGTGTTTACATGACTGGAAGTCACTTTCCTTAGGTTAGAAGAGTTTCTGTCAGTATTCACATCATGTCCCCTTGAATTAAATAATGCCATTGCTGTTTAGCAACCATAACTACAATATATCCAGTCCACAGGACATTGGAGACAAGCAAATTGTTGACACAAGGTATTCTGAAATATAAATTAAAGATCATTTCTCTCCAAAAGATTATTGAACTACAGTATACTAGAGTACTTTGAAAATATTTCATATCTAAACATGAACATTAGCAACATGCATGTGTTAGGTAACTTTTCAATAGTACCATTTTCAGAGTGCACCAATACATTTTTTCTGCTGTACATTGCTAAATCTGTCATAGATTTTCCATGTAATCTTTGGCATATCACTTAATCTCTCTGGCTCACTTCACCATCTATAAAATGTGGATAATACGTTTTTTGTTCTATGCTTTATGCAGCTTTTTTAGTTAAGCTGTAAACTCTTTGGAGAAGGGATTCACTATACTTATATTTAAGTGAAACATCTAGCATAACAAGGCTCCATATGAATTCAAGAATATTATCTGCTACTGAAATAAATAAAAACATAAATCTATATTTTCTAAGATCTGCTAGTTTAGAGCTATTGTGTTCTATTACTATGAGAAATTCTAACAGAATGTTTTAAAATAAGTTGCATGCTTCTGAAATGTAAAGGACAAACTGATTTCACAATGGAAAAATAATCAGTGGAATCATATCTGTGTACAGGGTCAGACATCTTTTAGATCTAAGATACATGTCAGTTGACTTGCATCAAGTGTCTAGAATTGAGTGCAATTTGACAATATGTTTTTCAAATTTGTTTTGAATTCATCAAATAGTATTGACTGAAAAAGGCATTTGGATTTATGGAAGTTCAGTTTACAGAGATAAAACAAGAAAAAAAAAGAAAGAAAAAAGGAAATGAAATATTCTTTATTAGATGGTGCAAGCCTCTTTAGTTAATGCTCAGTTTTGTTTTGTTTTGTTTTTAAATTTTTGCGTAAAATGAACAGTGTTCATTTTGAATCAAAGTTTTATTTGATCATCAAACCAGAAAAGCAGTCATTTGCACAGCTTTATTTACACCCATTTATGCTGGGTCTCAATTTGACTGTATTTCACCAGGACTATTTCTTATACACAGCTAGTTTTCCTTCACTAGAAGCAACATGGCCACTCCTTTGCTGGTTTAATTTGTATTTACCCTCTGAGCTCTTTTCTCATTTTCTGACATTTATATTGGTAAAGCTTTCATATGTAGACTTGGCCTAAATCAAATTTATCCCTTGCTACTCTGTCCCTGCCTCTCCACATACAAGCCAAGAATAACTCTGGGTATGCAACAATTAGCCAGTGAGCAGTTATTACAAGTGATATATAGCTGATATTTTGTTACGCATACTATTTAGCAACATGGAAGACATTTTGTTATGTTTTGTCAGGAACTACTATGGGAAATGACTGTCAAAATTAGTAAGAAAGTTGCACAGGTGAAAGGCAGTTATATATATGACAGGTAGGAATTTTTAAACCCACTTAACTCTATTTCCAGCTCTAAATTTAAATAGGTTCATGAAGATGTCAGCATGCAACAGACTGGAGGAACTGCATCCATCCCAGCAAACAATAGCACAGAAAATATTAATTATCCATTTATAATGACAATAGACCATTCTTCATTGTCTGGAGTTATTAATGCAAACCAGTTTTGTTTTCTAGATCCCCATCAATATTTTTCCCTTCACCAATGAGTTATGAGAAGAAAAATACTGCAGAGAGTCAGATATTTTTAAGGACTGTTGAGAAGAGTTAGGCTCACACTTTGCAAAATGTGAATATATATTGACTTAATGGCAAGATTTGTTATTTACCATAGGTCTGTTCTAAAAGTCACAGGTTTGAGTTCTCCTTCTGTATCACCTCATATATTAGAGCAAGGAGGGATACCAATACAACAAGGATATTTAGGGAAGATTTTGAGCGAAGGTATTCACATGAAGGACTCCCTACTCTCAAGCAAGGAATGATTGTTGGGCCTAACGGATTCAAAGATTCTGTTATGTTATCATAATTCATTAATGCCAAGAAAAGAATGTAAAGATTTCTGTAACCAAACTCAGGTTAATTTAATAAGTAAAACAGCATTTTGGTTCATTTAAAACACTCCTTTTGACAGCAATGGGATCAGTGTGTGATTCAGAATGAAAGCAGTAATACTTACTCAGCTGAAATAAAAACACTGAAACGTTAAATTGCTAATCCAGGGGTAGGCAAGGTTTTTGGGCTGGAGTGCCAAAACCCAACCTAGTGCCTACCTTGGAAGGTGCCAGAGTGCCAGCATGCCAGAAAAAGAAAATGAGGGCAGGGGGTACATGGCAGGATGCTCTGCTTGTGCCCCTTGCCCCCCACCCAAAGCCCCTGCGCCCCTGCCCCCCAGCCCTGCTCATACCTCTTGCTCCCCACCCAAAGCACCTGCCCCCCAGCTCAGGCTCTGTGGTTATCAGCAGCTACCCAGAACCTGAGCCAGCTGCAAACAGCTGCTGCCTCCCCACCCTGGCCCTAGCCACAGCTGCCTTCCAGACGCAGGCCCCCAGAGGAGGTTGGTTGGGCTCTGCCCCAGGCTCTGGGAAGGCAGCAGATATAGGTGATGCTGTCCTCGCTGCTGTTTCTGCAGAGCAGCACTGGAACCCCGCATGGCAGTGCACAGTGGGGGCACAGAAAGGTGCCTGCTGCTCCAAGCTCCCCACTGTCCTGGCCACACTTTCCCTGCAGGCGGGTGTTGCCGGCACAAGGTGCCCGAGGGAGGCAACAATTGGGTTCATTGCCTGGTGTGCGTCGCGCCAAATAAACACACTGGGGGGGAGAAGCAGACAGAGTTTATTTGAGCTCAAGTAAAAGACACAGGGAGACTGTATGGTCTCAAATCCTGCGCGCTTAACCCTGCAACAGTGGAATTTTTTATACCCTGGTCAGTTTACTATCAATGATTTTCCACCAGCTGGTCCCCGTCTTCCTCCCCTTTCCCTCCTCCCTTCTCTCTCTGAGCGGTGCCCTTGCATTCCACAGATAACAGTTTTAGCTCGCCTGTTTTCCAGAAGGACAAGAGATTGCAGGCGCCATAGAAAGGGTTACAAAGGTTGGGCAAGGGGGGGTCCTGGCTTGTCTGAGCCCAGAGCAGAAGGACTTCCTCGACGCTCGTGGTTTTCCATCCCTCTGAGTTACCTGGAGTTATGCCCAGTGACACCAACATGGGGGCAGCAGCAAAGTGCACAACCCTGAGTGTTACCCACGCTGCTCCTGTGCACACAGACAAAGTGTGACCTAGGCAGTGCAGAGCTTGCAGCAGCAGGCAGCTTCCCTGTGCAGCCCCTCTGTGTGCTGCTGCTCTGGGTCACACATGCTGTGCTCTGGAGGGCACAGGGGATGGCAGCAGTGCCAGAAGCGCAGGGCCAGAATTCCCTGCTGCACCACCTTGCATCACTCAACACCAGACCTGCACTGCATTACTCCCCCACAGCTGCCTCACTACATCTGATCCTGCTTTGTCATTCCTGGCCAGGGCCCACCCTAGGGGGGTTCCCAATCCTCCTACCCCACCACCAGGGACTAAGGGCAAGGACAATGGGAAGGGTTCCTCTTTATACTCCTCCACAGCTGGGGCTGGGAAGGACAAGGGCCCCACCCTCAAGCCTAGACCACTGGTACCTGAGGGGACCAGGTGCACTTCACCAGCCAACACACCTACTCAACCTGTCTCTGGCCTTAGCCATGGCCCCATCAACATGGCCTCCCATCAGGGGAACCACAGCTATGCATAGGTAGCTGTGGGGTGACCTGAACCCATGGGCTTGGACCTTTCACCATTGGCCTTTCCAGCTTGGGTTATGGGGCCCCCTTTCTGGCACTCACCTGCAGGCACGGGGTGAAGTGCCAACTACCTAAGTGAGAGAACCTGAACTTTGAGACCTGGGTGCAGGTCCTGACTCAGGTAGCACTGGCCCCCAAAATTGTGGTGGCCTCCCACTTTGATGGCAAGGGGGTCTTCTTCCTTGTCTTGGAGGCTGCTACACGAAAGGCAGTGGAGAGGGGGCTCATGGTGGAAGGCAAGTACATGACTGTTGATCCCCTAGAAGAGCTGGGGACCATGGTGGTCCTCAGCTCTGTCCCTCCTTATATCCATAATTAAGCCCTGTTCCCCCAGCTCCAAACCCTGGGAAAAGTTATCTCCCTGGTGGTGGCCCGCTCGCTGGGTTGTGGAGACCACAGCCTCCATCACATGTGCTCCTTCTGTCACCAGGTCATGAATCAGTTGGTGGTGTGATCATGGCTAGAGGCTGAGGACTGCCTCATGAATCCTTTTCAGGGGGCCCTAGTAAGAATTTTCTATACCCTGGGGGACTTGCAATGCTTCTGGTGCTGTGCCCCAGGCCACTTGCATCACGAGTGTCTCGTAGACTAGGTGGGGAAGGCATATGTGGGTCCCACTGGTGAGAGGGTTGTCTGTACCACCAGCATCCCTCCCCCCTCAGCCTCCCCTAGTACCCCAGCCACAATTCCCAGCCCCATCATGAGCTTGGGGACCCACCTCCCAACCAGGTTTGGTGGAGTTCTGGGGAGGGGCGTAGCAGCCAGGGGAGGAGAGGGAGCAGGGTCCCCTCACCCCTAGCTGTGCCCTTGCTGTAACTGCCCCACCCCCCAACCCTCACCTCCTACTGCAGCCTGTCCACCTGAGGACACCTGACACCATGGCTGACTGAGTGCAGTTCCCCTCCAGGTGCAAAGCCAAGAGGAAGGCCCGGGTTCAGCTGTGTATCCCTCTGACATGGAGGGATCCTTCCTGCCTCCCAAGACCGCCACATTGTGGGAAGGAGTAGCCCATCTTCGACCTGGTACTGGCTATGGGGGACGACCTAATCAGCAACCTAGTGATTGATGGGAAGCTGGGTGACAGCGACCACGAGCTGATCACCTTCACCATCCACCGTAAAGCTGGCAAGTCAATCAGTAACACAAAAGTCCTTGACTTCAGAAAAGCCAACTTTGACAAGCTCAGGAGGCTTGTCGGTTAGGCCCTTAGGGACCATGACCCCAGGGAGATGGGAGTTCATGAAGAGTGGATGCTTCTCAAGGAAGCGATCCTCAATGCACAAGCTAAATTTATTCCAACACAGAGGAAAGGCAGCAAGAAGCCACATCAGCCCTCCTGGCTCTCAAGAGACCTAATGGACCTCCTACGGCTAAAAAGGAAAGCCTACAAAGGATGGAGGACGGGATTCACCTCCAAGAAGGATTATTCTGCACTGGTCCAGTCCTGCAGGGAGCAAACCAGGAAAGCCAAGGCTGCAACTGAACTCCAACTAGCTTCAAGCATCAAGGACAA
>NW_017728913.1:28149601-28170436 GCF_001723895.1 Crocodylus porosus | reverse complement strand
CTGCAAGACCATTTCAGGCTGGACATAAGGAAGAATTTCTTTACTGTCTGAGCCCCCAAGGTCTGGAACAGTTTGCCAGCGGAGGTGGTTCAAGCACCTACATTGAACACCTTCAAGAGTAAACTGGATACTTATCTTGCTGGGATCCTATGAGCCCAGCTGACTTCCTGCCCTTTGGGCAGGGGACTGGACTTGATGATTTCTCAAGGTCCCTTCCAGCCCTGATGTCTATGAAATCTATGAAACCTATGAAATCTTCTGGGGGCCTCCCTGGCTGTGCCTGACACCTCACTCCTGTGAAAGATCAAATGGGTGAGTTCTGGCTGGCCTGGTGGGAGCAACAGGCAGCTTTTCTCTTGGTTCACAGATGGTGGGATGTGGGGATGGTGTGCCTCCAGCTTTTTTCTTGCAGCTACACTCAGAGGCACAGCTGGCAGAATGAGGCAGTCTGGGAGCAGCTCGTGTGGAAAATACTGGAGCTGGAGAGGCATCTAGCCACCGACCCAACCAAACCATCCCTCTGCGGAGAGTATTGGGAGAGGTGGGAAGAGATTCGTGCTCTGGACAGCCATTGCACCCATGGTGCATTTGTCTGCTTGCGCATCCAGCTTCTTTGGAGATAGACCACGGCTCCTTCTTCTATGCCCTGGAGAGGAGGCAGAGAGCCAAGAAGTACATCACCTGCCTTTTGGATCCATCTAATGGATCCAGGAGAGATGTGCTGGTGTACATAGGCCTTCTACAAAGAGCTCTTCTCCCTGGATTTGACTGATGCCAAAGCCTGTCAGACCCTGTGGGAGTCTCTCCCACAGGTTGGTGCAGGCAGCTGGGAATGGCTGGAGGCTCCTCTCACGCTTGATGAGTTTTCAGCCACCCTCCTCCTGATGCCTGGCACCAGGCATCAATGAGCTGACCGTGGAGTTCTACTGGGCCTTCTGGGATGTCCTTGGCCCAGACTTTGCTGAAGTCTGGGCCAAATCCAAGGGAAGTGGGGAACTACCCTGTTATGCTGAAGGGCTGTTCTGACCCTCCTACTGAGGAAAGGGGATCCCCATGACCTGATGAACTGGCATCCCATGTCCCTCCTCTGCACAGACTACAAGGTGGTAGAGAAGACCATCTTGCTGTGCCTACTGTCCATGCTGACAGATGTGATCCAGCCCAATCAGATGTACATGGTGCCTGGACATTCTGTTATTGAGAACCTGTACCTGGTTTGGGACCTCCTGGAGCTAGTTCACTGGGAAGGCCTGTCTTTCACACTCTTACCCCTAGACCAGGAGAAGGTGTTTGACAGAGTGCATCGCGGATATGTCACAGACACACTGCGGGCCTTTGGCTTCAGGCCCCACTTTGTGTGGGCTTTCCAGGTGGTGTATGCCTCTGCAGAGTGTTTGGCTCAACTGGACCCTGATGGAGCCCATCTTGTTCAGGAGAGGGGTGTATCGAGGCTGACCACTGTCAGACCAGCTGTACATCTTGGTTCTGGAGCCCTTCCTTGTTCTCCTGCAGAGGCGGGTGGCAGGATTGATGCTCCAGGGGCCAGAGGGGTGGCTGGTCCTGTCAGTGTATGCGGATGACTGGGTCAAGAGCTTTGGCCTGATGGTGGATGACAGTTGGCAGGTGGGTTCACTCCTACCCACACTCCGTGGGATCCGCTGGAGCGTGGGCTCACTGCTCTACTTGGGGGTTTACCTGTTCCCCAAAGACCCCTCCTTGCCAGAGAACTGGCACCAGCTGGAGGCAAGGGTGGTGGAGAAGTTCTGGGCATGGGCAGGGCTCCTGAGGTGTCTCTCCCTGAATGGGAGAGTGCTGGTGCTGAACCAGCTGGTTCTGTCCATGCTTTGGCATCGCTTACACACCCTGCCTGTTCCCCCTGAGGTCCTAAAAGAGCTCCAGAGAGGGGTGCTGGAATTTTTTTGGCTAGGATGGCACTGGGTTGTTGTAGAAGTCCTGAGCCTCTCCTTGTGGGAGGGTGGCCAGGACCTAGTTTGCCTATGCAGCCATGATGTTCTGCCTTCAGGCCCTGCAGTGACTACTAGATGTACTACAGATACTAGACTACTACAGTAGCCACACAACATGGGGCCACCTGGAGCGTGCCTTCCTTTGCCACTTCTGGGGGATCCGGGGCTTCTTTCTATAGGACTGCCAGTAGAGAGGCTGCCAGATTTCTACCAGGACCTCCTCCAGGCCTGGAGGCTGGTTTCTGCCTCTTGGTCCCATGCAACACTAGCCCAGCGCACTGATTTGCTCGGGCCCCTCCTCTGGAACCCCCCTGCTAGAAGTGCCAAAAAGCAGAGGTGCCTCAGTTGTAACAGAGGTTGATTTTGGCTGGTGTCACCCATATCAGAGACCTCCTGGAGTATGATAGGCAGGAGTGGGTGGACCCCGCTGTGCTGGTCCAGCACATGGATCTACCCATGGTACATGCGACCTGCCATCTGGTCCAGGAGGTGAAATCTGCCCTATCTCCCAATGCCCTTGCTTTTGTTGATCAGGTGCTGTATGGTGGCAGTCCCTGCCCCCCGTGTCCTCCAGCCCACCAGAGTTTGTCGTGGAATTGGTGCCTTGCCCAGCATTGCAACACTCCCCACTCCACCACCTGAGCTGGCTGGGGGACAGAAAACCAGTTCACTTTTCCACCATCCATCATCACCACTTTTACGTGCTCGTGCACTGCATGATCCATCATGCTGTCTTTGCATTCTGCCCCGACACCAAGTGGCGGGACCTGCTTGGTGAGGGCATGTCTGCGGCACCTCAGTGGCTGAGCCTGTGGTCCACCCTCATTCCATGAACCATTGGGACCTCAGCTGGTGGCTCCTCCATGGAGTCATTGACATGGGTGTGTATGTGATGAACTTCACAGACAACCTGTTTTCCTGCCCCTTCTGCAGGCAGAGGGAGACCCTGGCACACATGACATTCTAGTGCACCAGGCTGGAGCCCCTCCATCTCCACCTCCAGAACCTCCTCCTGAGGTTCTGGTTGAACATCACCCCCCGCCTTTTTATTTTTGGTCACCGAGTCCCAGGACCTCCTAGTCAACCTCCTCCTGGTCCTGAGCAAGTGGGCTCTTTACATGATCAGGAAGGAGGCTTTGGCCAGGAAGGTGCCTGAGAACTGCAGGGCTGCTTTCCTGTCACTCATCCATGCATGTTTCCAGGCAGAGCACCAGTGGGTGGTGTCCACTGGCTCCTTGGATGCAGTGGTGCAGAACGGGGTGCTCTGCTCAGTGTCCCCCTCCAGAGAACTTTTTTTTCACATTTTGAACCTTTGACCCCCCATGTCACTCCTATGCTTTTCTTCCTTAGTTGTCCCCCAAAATAAATTATATATATATATTAGCCAAATGTTGAAAGGTACAACTTATATATATGGTACCTAGGATCCATCTTGTGCTCCTTTTGATGGCCTGCTCTAAACTGTCAAAGAGTGTCCTCTTGACCCCAAATGGCTGAGTGGTCAGCCACCTCATCTGCTCTTCAGCTGGGTTCCCAGTGCTGGCTCTGGACAGGCTCCTCTGCATGGGTCTCATGACTTATCTCACCAGCAGAGATCCTGGTGTTTCCTGTTTATGAATTACAAATTGTCTGATAAGAAACCCAAATTCTCACATTAAAATACCCAAAATAGCGTTCTTCCATTATTAAAATGAAACACCAGTGTATATAGAAAGAACAATGTTTTATTGATATATTTGGACAATGTTGGGCAATGTTTTATTGATATATTTCCAAGTGTAAAGCAATGTGGAGTGGGAGGGTTTGTGGGAGTTTGTGGGGGTGAGGTTTCAGGGTATATGGGGCTTGTGTGGGGGCTTGGAGTTTGTGTCTGGGTATATGGGTGAGGGGTTTGTGGAGGTGGCTGGGGATGTGGGTATTGTGAGGGGACTGTGGGTATTGGGGGGCTATGTGGGAGCCCCCCCCACAGGGTGTAGCCCCCCCACCAGATGCCAGAGTGTCCAAGCCCCATGCCCTGTGCCGCTTTTCTCTGCAGCTTTTTTATTTGAAACCTAGAAATGTAGGTATCAAATTTTGAGCCCATGAACATTTTTTCATTCTCAGTGTGCCTCTTGCAGCATCTCAAACTGGTCTGAGATGCTGCAAGAGGCATGTGCATGCTCATCTGGATGCACCCTCCATTTGTTCAGATGGTATCTTTTGTTGAATGCTGCTCTTCACACCTTGTGTATGTAACTCCTTGTTTGCTTTCATATTCCTTTATGAAAACATCTGAGGTTTTGATGTCCTGCTTTATTTCATCTTCAGTGTTGCAAAACAGTATTAGGGCTTCATTATGTAAGCACATTACATTAACGTGATGTGAATGCCTTTATTGTGATCTTATGAAGTGGGTAGAATCTTGAAAACATCATGGAAAAAGATCCTTCAAAGAGCTTTCAAGCAAAGCCTGTTGCTAGGAAACTATACTTTCTTTGTGTATCTTCAAAATGACTCGATCATTTTATGCCTGGCTTCAAAGAAAAATGGAGGAGAAGAGAGCCAGTAAAGCACATAAAAAATAAATCCATTCAGTGACTTGAAGAGTGATGAGTTAACATGCCCATGGAGTTTATGAATAAAATGACTTAAAGAATATAGCAATGCATTTGGAGAGCTCATATTTCTTTGTTTTATCTGTATACAGGGGAGCTACACACTTTATAGCTTCTGTTGACTAAGTGCATGGCAGGAGCTGGGGACCCCACATGTTTTTTCTTCTCTTGAGCTCTTTATAGATACTGCTTAGAAATCTCCTCAATCCCTTCTCTTCATGTCAAGGGTTCAGTTACTTGTCCTCAGCATACCCACTCCTTTCCCCCTTTTTTATTATGCTCTTTCATCCCCCTTTAATGGGGAACAAATGCCATATTGGCCAGGACAGGGTTAATGATGACTTGTGGGCCGAGTCAGACCTGCCCTGCTATGGTGAACTAAGTGTGAAGTGCGAGTAATAGGAGAAATCTTAGTTCAGTTGTGGCATGATGGATGGCAATTCTTTGTTTCTCCCTTTGTGAGGAAAGTCTGGTTCCAGTCAGGCCTTTGAGCCTGTCAACTGGTAGATGAGTCTCTTTAGGGCAGGGGTGGCCAACCTGCGGCTCAGGAGCCACATGTGGCTCTTTAGAAGTTAATATGTGTCTTCTTGGATCTTTGCACAAGCACAGTGACCAGCTTCCATAGCCATTACTGTAGTGATGAGGGTTTGACTTTGGAGGCAGTCCTTTACAAGGGAATGTCTTATAACATGAGGAATTTGAACATGATCCTTGGAGGGGAATCCAGATGGAGGAAGCAACATGGTGTATACTGGAGGACCACTGCGCTGTGGTATCATTAAAGGTCTGTTCTCTTCCTCGTTCATAGCTGTCGTTGTTCACTGTGGGACCTAAACTATTACAGTTATGTCACATTGTGTGCTTGTGCAAAGATTCAAGGAAATGTATATTAACTTCTGAAGAGCTGCATGTGGCTCTGGAGCTGCAGGTTGGCCACCCCTGCCCTAGGGGGTTGGGAATAGGTGACTGATTATTTGGAGACCCACCTTGAGCTGAAGTATGGTGTCCTACTGAAGGCTTGGTGGATGACCTTTCTGAGTTTCTTGTTTTGAGCCCTTGGTACCTTCAGAGGGGTGGAACCTGAGATTGCTGCAGGTTGTATAACATAAGAATGCGAAATTGATACAGTGGGAGCACTGCTATGTTGCCCTAAAATGGGTGTCTTGCAGGAAAACTCTGTAATATCCTCATGGCGGATTTTGTTACGCTCCAGTTTTCTGCAGCTGTGTGTCCATGTCTGCTTTGGATTTTTTCCCCTCAACTTACCTCCCCTTTACTACACGTAGATATTTGATTTCCCTCTCAATTTCAGTTTCATTCTGAACACTTGCTTTTCCCTGCTCTCCCCACTTTGGGTACCTGGTCTTTTGCAGCTTCACAACCTTATCATTATCACCATTCCCCTCCAAAAAAACCCCATTCTCTAATGGGTCTTTACATTTACAAATCACTCTTGCCCAGGAACATGCTTATTTCCTTACCTCTCTGTCCCCCATTTGCTACTGGCCCTGCTTTATCCTGCCCTCCTTTATGCTGTCTGGTCCCTCTGGTGCCCGTTGTTTCACCTCAGCTAATCCTCACTTCTAGCAGGGTTGGTTAGTTAATTGGCAACTAACTGCTTTGACTACAGTGTATAGCCCAGCTACCTTAAACTTGTCTGTTCAAATATTTGGTGGCAGTGTATTTGCAGTATCACAGAACTCAGTGTGCACTGCAAAACATATCTGAGAAACTGAATATCCTATTATCTAGTTCTTATCTGGTGCTAAGTATCATGTTTTGTTCTGCCCTGCCTAGCAGGACCCAACATAGCTTGTGTAAATTTAAATGCGCTGGAGTGTGGAGAGATCCTTAGAGTTCAAGCTGCAGATTATCCTTGTGCAGCAAGTTAAGGCAGATAGCAGCAAAGACAGCATCCTATGGTTGTTTGCCCAGACAGTGGTTTCTCCCTGAGTTATCTGTGAATCAAACTTTCCCAGTATCCTAGCTGGCATCAGAATAATGGGTTTGTGTTCACTGATGATTTAGAACACCTCCTGAAAATGGTTTAGAATCCAAAATATCATCTAGAATGACTATCTGTAAGACATTACTTAGCTTAGGCAAACATGACCTTGGTTGGACCCTCTTTATCCATAATCTTTCTCTGACATGTTTAAATCTGTATGCATATCTCATATATGTTCACATCTGTATGCCTGTCTCATGCATACATCTATTTTGGTTGTATATACTTCGTAAAAATGAGCATGAATAAAAGTCTGTCTGAATGCGTTCTGAGAGCCTATGTAGTAATACTTGCATACAAGTACTTTTGATCACAGTGGGTATGCTTGCATACCCATCTTGAATATCCTCTGTACTGACCAAATTCATTCCAGCACTGAGATCTCTTCAGTACAAGAATGAGGGGGGAGAGTCAGGGTAATTGGATAAACTCACTTAATTGCCCACCTGCCCTTCTATTACTTTGGTATAATTTAAAGCAGCTTTGTAAGTTATATTGGGTGTTTTTAAAGCTCTCTGATGCTTGTGGGCCTTATAGCTTCCTTCCATTCAGCCTAAATAAGACCTCTGTAAAAGTCAAAACAACCAGGAGAGGGTTAATAATGCATGCTGCCTGCTGTTTCCTTTGCATTGAAAAGAGCAGTTTCTGCTCCAGTGCCAAAGATTGGATTTGGGGCTGTGATCTGAGCATCATACTAATTTCTTTCTGGGGCTTGAAAGGAATTGTTATGTATTTGCCAGAATGACCTGGGGTGGATGGCCCAGGTCCTTGGTAGAAAGTAATTCCAAATAAGGAATTTTGGTCCCCTGATAAAATTGGAAGAAGGTTACAGGGAAGAATACACTTAATCTGGGCCTTTAAGAGGCCGAGAAGTGATTGGGAAGCAATACAGAAGTTTGGGAATTGGATCATGACTCCTAATGCTGGGTATTCTGAGGAAAGAATACCTCTTTAATCCTCATAGGAGGTGATATGGGTGGTAGGGGGAGGTTGGATAACACAGGGGTGGGCAGTTATTTGGGCTGGAGGGACACTTAGCTCATTTTGATGAGCTGTTGTGGCATGGTGGTGGGGAGGGGTGCTGACCTGGCCCAGCAGGGAGGGGGTTGCTGACCCAGCCCTGCATGGTGAGCGGCATGAGGCGGAGCTTATACATCCTATCCAGCCCCAGGCCCAGGCACTGTAGGTGCTGGATGGAGCAGGTGGGTCAGATCTTCATGGAGAATAGCCTGGGACCCCTTGCAGGCAGGGCACACTCAGCTGAGTAAATGGGATGGGCAGGTGGGGAGCAGTGTCTGGGAGCAGGATGGGTGACAGGGGCTGGGATCGCAGCGTGGTGACAGCATGGGGCCAGGTCTCAGGGGCAAGCCACAATCCGTTCCCTGTATGCCCTTGCTCCAGGTGCTGGTTCCACAGGCAGGGAGGTGTGGGGAGCAGATTGTGGTTCTGCCCCAGGTCCTGGCCCTGGCTGTCACTGCCTCATGTTCCCAGTCCCAGCTCTTGTCCCCCGGTCTTGCTCCCAGATGACACTCCCTGTCCACGCATGCCCGCATCCTATTCCATCTGCTCTGCCAAATGCACCCTGCCCATGGAGGTCCCAGGCTGGTCTCTATGGAGACCCCACCTGCCCAACCACCCGAGTCTGGTGCCCCCTAGCAGTGATAGCTGGGCAGAGTGAGCTGCTGCTGTGGGGGCTGGTGGGAAGCTGAGTCCAGCTGCTGCCCTGCCTTGCCCTTCTGCGCACCCTGGGATGGCAGGACCGGCTGCACACAGTGGCTGGGATGGCAGGACTGGCTGCCTTGGCCCCTGGGCCAAGGTACTGGCTGTGAGCTCAGATATCCAGCCCACAGGCCTTATTTTGCCCACTTCTAGGATAACAAATATCCGGTACTATTGGGTCTTATTTAGCTATATTGACATATCTAGTGTCATAATAAAGCCCCAAAGGATTATTGGCATTGTTACCAGGACAAAAATTAAATACATTGCCTCTCTATGAAGAACAGAACTGATGTATTTCATAAAAGAGCCTATTAAAAATGCAACCAAGAGATTCTGCCATAAATAAAACATCATTTTTGTACTGCTGACTGAGTGGAATTCAGCAGATATAAAAACTTCAACTCTTCAACCAACGTGCCAATTTTAAAAGCCAGTGGTGTTACACCCAGGATGTTTGGGGAGTCTAAACCCTACTCTCACTGGGCTTAGAAAGAGATGGCAAAGGACTTATGTTTATCCACTGATATGGAAGCCCACTCTGGTTTTCAGTATATTGATCTAATGAGTGATGAGTTTAAGGATAAGGACATATAAAGATTTATTAGTAACAAACAAGGAGAACAGCAAAACAGTAACA
This sequence comes from Crocodylus porosus, assembly GCF_001723895.1. Classification (NCBI taxonomy): domain Eukaryota; kingdom Metazoa; phylum Chordata; order Crocodylia; family Crocodylidae; genus Crocodylus; species Crocodylus porosus. Next base: position 28,161,508 of record NW_017728913.1, on the reverse strand, counting down.
GTGATTTCAATGATTTTAGAACTAATGAGGCAATCCTTTCAGTCAATACAGTATCAGCAGCCACTCTGGGTCCACAGAAGGAATACAGCAGACAGCCACAAAGTATGTTTCTTTCTTCTCACCATGGAAAGGTGCAAATATGAGGGTGACTACCCTCCCACCAGTGCTGAGATCACCAGCTTCCAAATGGTTCCACAATAAAACTAGCTACTTTACCATGGAGGCCGGGAACTTTACCATGAAGTGGGAACTAAAAACTCCAACAGAGGGATACATAGTCATGAAGTTTAGTGGAGTGGACAAATGTGTTTTCATTGGTTGCATCCATCTAATAAGGATAAATTCCACTTCATTCATCAAATGTCTAAATGGATTAATTATATTTCTTGAAACAGAAAGTTGCCTTTCAATTGCATAAGTACTTCCACGTGCAGAATTTGTTTCTTGGCTATTAAACAAATGCACTTAGCACAACATAAAAGCTAGAATTGCTAGTTATGACAGTAATTTAAACATGTGGAATATGCAACAAGGATATCTTGCCTTATGCAACAGTGAACTGATATGGTAAAGTGCTGCTCTATTATGATTTTGCTGAATAAAGGGAAATCATGGTCTTAATTTTACTGAAATACCATGACTGTTTTAAAAGCCACTTTCTTGACTTTTCCTTCCCACTCCATTAATTCATCACACACACCTTTTTCTCACAAGAACCCTCCTTACAGCTTTTGTTGAATGTTACCAGATTTGTATAAAACTTTCTTCTGGGTCCCAAACATAGTATATTCAATTTAGAGTGTCTCTCAGTTGAATGAACTTTGCATAAGGTGAATTCCCCTACTTTTCCACAAGCAAAGGAACATGCTGTATGTATTTATCAGGGTCATATTTGTCTGTAAAATGTGCTAACTGTGAATCTCAAGGAATGAGGTAGGCCCAAACAATTAAACATAGGTTGAAATGTCGTGAAACAAGGAGGCCACAGGTGTGACCAATACAGCTTTATGGACTTTGTGGCATCAGTAGAACAGTTCATAGGTCTGAAAAGGGCTTACATTTTATGAAAGAGACTAAAAGTGTTTTACACAATATGTCCAGGGATAAATGGTTGCTTTTCAGGATGCACTGACTGAAGAAGCATTTTCAGTCTGAATACTGAATCTGTGAAACTTGACTGGCAATATTTGGGGGAAAAAAGGTAAAACTTTATCATAAAGTCGTGGCAGATGGAAGAAACATGACAAGAGCTGAATTCCTGTCAAATAATTTTACAGTATTAGCACTAAATCAGGATTGTCCCTTTTTCAGATGAATGCCTATTTCTAATTCTTAAAAATCCATCTTTGTGAAGAAAAAATATTCTTAGTATTCAGGCAATATCTTGGCACAGCTGTGGGGGTGAAAGGTAAGATAATAGGAAGAGATGGAAATATATCTGTGGTCATTGTCTGCTCCAAAGAATTTCTTGCCACATTGTCTTACTGCATTATAAATCCTTCAAACAGTAATAATATTGCTTGATATTCCTTAGATGCCCTCGTGTTCTGGCAGACAACAGCAGCCTGGGAAATTATATCTATCCATTTTAATCTTCTCTGGTTCGAGATCATTTTATCATTTAGACCAAAAGGTCACTCCTGCCTTAAAGCTAGGGTCTCAGCCTGGCCACACAGCCACACATCTTGGCCTTCCACTCTATGGCTGATTGTCCAGACTGATTCAGAATGACCTGAAGCTTAGAGCAGTGCCTAACCCTCTGCCTGCTACCTGTCACTGGAGTGGTTGGTCAGGGTCAGCTGACCCTCCTCCTTAGTAAGTTGGAGGAACAGAAAGTGGCCTGGCAACAGGGACCAATCTGACCCAAGACCTTTTTGCCTTTCCTTCTGGCTTGCTCCTCAGCTCCACTCTCTGCTTGGTTTCCCAACTTCTCAACTCAACTTGTTCCAAGACCCAACTCAAAAAATGACCTCTTGGCTTCCTGATCTGGTTTGTTCTTTGATTCTGCTCCCAATTCCTGACCTTGGTTGTTATTTCAATTCCCTAGTGTCCCCAGACGTGGCCGCCCACCTCCCAGTGAGACATTTTCCCTGGACCACCCTATTCAATAAAGAGGGCTCATCATGGAACCGAATTCCATGCCAGTGCTCTTGGTCCCATTCACTTTGGATGCCACAGCTTAGGGCAGGGGTGGGCAATTATTTGGCACCATGGGCCACATAGGGAGTTTTGCTGAGCTGTCATGGGCTGGGTTACCAAAACTCCTTATGTGGGATGGAGCCATAGACAGGCAGGCAGGGAATAGTGTTTACGACTAGGACAGGTGGGTGAGGCTGGGATCATGAGGTGGGATTGTGAGGTGGTGACAGTGCTGTTGCCCTGGGCAGAGCTGCAATCCATTGCCTGCTCACTCCTGCTGTGGATGCTGGTTCTGAGGGCAGGAGCATGCAGGGAGCAGAGTGTGACTCTGTCAGAGCTCAGACCCCATGCTGTCACCACTCCAAGATCCTGGACCCAGCCTCCCGTGGCATCAGCATGTCCACCTGCCCATGTGGGTCTGGCTGGTCTTTATGGAGACCATAGGATCACGGGGTGGTGACAGCATGGGGCTAGGGAGGGGGCAGAGCTATGATGCAAACCCTGCATGTCCCTGCCCATAGAACTAGGGCTCTGCCCTGCCTTGGCCCTGGCCACTGCCCCACAATCCCAGGGTTCTCCATGGAGGCCAGCTGGGAGCCACTCCACTAGGTGAATGTAATGGGACCATGGGCAGGCAATGAGCTGCATCTGGGGCCAGAGCCAGGATCTTGTGGTGGTAACAGCATGGGGCTGGGACAGAGCTGTGATCTGTTCCCTGCATGGCCCTGCCCGCAGAACCCGTGCTTATCGCAGGGTTGTGCAGGCAGTGGACTGTGGCTCTGCCCCGACTCTACACTGTCACCACTCCAAGGTCCTGGAGTCTTCCTGGGCCTGCCTGAGTACGTCACTCCCAGATGCTGCTTCCTGTCTGCCTGCGGCCCTATTCAAGCTGCCCAGCCAAACACCCAGCCCAGTTAGCTCTGGGTGCAGGGTAAATGGGCTGGGGTTTCCAGGCAGCAGGGCTGGGTCCAGCAGCTGCAGCTGCAGCTGGAAGGAGCTGCTGCCACTGCTGGAACACCTGGAAAATGCAGTCCAACCATCACACTACCCCAGCCCTGCTGTATGGTTGGCTGTCTGTTGCACCTGAGCTAGGTGGGACTGAGGGATCTGCTCTGGGCCAGATAAAATTTCTCAACAGGCTGGATATGGCCCAGAGGCTGTATCTTGCCCACTCCTGGTTTAGGGAGATACAGGAGTAGCTGAACCAGCTTGTGTCTGCCTGGTAAGTCCTGTAAGTGTAGGTGCAGCAGCTGCTGGCTGAGAAATAACCCCTCCAGTAGACTAATTTACTGTGCATCACTGTCTACATGTGCACCATGATTAGGGTGCAGTAGATTAATTTACTCCAGTGTAGTATAGTTCCATCAGACTGTCTGTCAGCGGAATAAATTGTGCTTAATAATACTGTGCTTAACCACATGTGTAGACGGCGATATTTATTCAGTTGCATTAACTGCACATGTAGATATGGCACATGTTTACATTTGTAGGAATACTTTTGAATTGCTTACCTGTGATGCAAGATGAGTAAGTGATTGCAAAGTGTTCTAACAAATGAAAATGTTCATTTCCTTCCTTTCCCACCCTGCTCTGTGGGTTAAGAACAGGTCATTAAGAAACAGGTCTAGGATTATGTGTCTTTTAAATTATATAAAAGTTTTCTTTATTAAAACTTTAAAACCTTGGAAACCTCTTAGGAAGGAAAGGAAGTGACTTTAGGTTTGTATATTTTGATTTTTTCATCCGTATTAAATATATCCCTGCAACACATGAGTACAGCTTCATATTAACAAAACTGTACTAAATATTGGAAGGACATTCTCCCCTGTTAGAAGCTGAACTCATTGCCTTATGTATCCAAGCAGCAAATTACAAATGTCACACAGGGTGCAAAGTAAAGCTGCCTTCCTTTTATTACAAGGTTATATGGTGTTTCATAACACAATTGTTGTCAGCATAGGAATGAGTAACACAGACACTTTGGGATAGGAATATTTATTTTATGTTTCTTTTCAGAAATATTTGTATTTAAAACTTAATTTGCTGTGGAGTTTGGGAAGGTTCTTTATTAAGGACAAAGAAAAGCAACATGCATCCCATCAATCTACTTTCTACCACCCTGATTTTCCAACAGTCCTCTTCTACCTGATAAAAACCAAAAATCTCCCTAGTGGTCAGTATATCCACATAGAGTTTAACATTAGCAAATAAATTCTGCATTTTTAACATTTATAGAGTGCATTTTTAAGCAGTAAAGTGGAAAGGTTTATTCCACCCCTCCCCATTGCTACATATCTAGTGAGTTTTAGGTGCCACCAGGGTTACATACATCCTATTTTTAAAGTTGCATTTTAAAGAAATGCAATGCAGTATAATAATTGTAGTGAAAAGACCTGTGAATCATTTAAAAATGTTTTTGAAATAAATATTTGAAACCTGCATTAGCATGCAAAGCTTTGGGGGATTTTTTTTCAATTTAGGAAAGAGAACCCCATGTATGTAGAAGACAGTGAAATCTATTTATTTCCTAACATCATGTTTACGTGCATAATAGAGTGAATCCTACTTCTTAGCAATTGTCGCCTCATAATAGTAAAATGAATTGGATATGGTTCTATGAAAATTGAGCATAGTTGTCTTGATTAATTTACCCCTGTAATGCTAAATCTTTTCTTGCTTAATTGTGTACAGCCCCTGTTTACGTGTGTGTGTGTGCACATGCGCGCGCATCAATGATTCTTAACTAGGGTGCTGTGGCCTTAAGGTTCTTTTAAGTGTGCTGTGGGGTGTCATGCAGTGTTAGCACTATTACCTGTATAAGCATGATTCGAAAGATAAACCTGGAGATTTTGAATAGGAACCTATAGTGTTAAAAACATTTTGGCCTGTTATGATCTTGTGAGTCCTTTGCAACAAAAAATGTAATATTATTTTTTCTGGAGTCAAAAAAGGAGGGAAAACTAAAATCTGCTTTTCTCAGGGGTGCCTTGAGTCTAGGCTGGGTGCTTTGAGACTGACCACGCTGAGAAGCAGGCATCAATACTTGTATTAGCCAGAGTTGTTTTGGTGTATCCTCCTTTCCTAGGCAAAAGAATACCTGCCAGACTGTGTGGTATTTAGAGAGGTCATATAAAAAAACCCTGCTTTAACAATTGCCAGCTAAAAAGAAACCATCATTTCTCTTCTGTTGAGAAGGCATTGGCAAGCATTTCCTAACAGTAGGTCTAGCACTTCCCCTTCTTTTTCATCTTGTTGGTCATTGGTTATATGTTGTCGGGGTATGGCATGTGCACTGATATACAGTTTTAACAAATTTGTTTTTGAGTCCATAGGGCTTTAAAAGAGAATGTAGATGCAAAATATCAGTTCACTAAATACTATAAAAATATGACGATGGGAAATTAATCTAACTAAAAATATATGTATATATATATATATAATTCCAGCCTTAAAACTAAAAAATATAATGCTTTGTGTTATTGTTAATTTTTTAATGTGCGGATTCCATTAAAAATGTACAGCAAGCTACATTTAGATACTTTTCAGGTACAAACATTTCAGACACAGGCTATAGTATTACTATATTTAAATGTCATCTAGAATTAATGTAAGTAAACCAAGGCTGAATCTAATAAACAGAAATAACTGCTGCAATCTTTCAACTGATTTACATTCCTATTTCATGAAAATTCCTTCTTATCTGTGATAGGGATGTACTATGGTTGTGATCTGCTTTTCCAGTCTGAAAGGAAAAGATTTGTTAGTGTGACAAATGTGATTGTTTTGTCAAAAAGCTTTTTTGATAATCAGTTTTTAATGATATTCCTAGTACACTGTTACTATACAATTTAACTAACAGCTTTGCTGCCTTTGTGTGTAAATATATAAATGATGGACTAAGAATTTTGGAATAAAATAATGTAATAACATTACATTATTGTAATGTAATAACAAGAAAGGGGAAAATCCTAGTAATCCTTGTAAATAGGAACAGTTTTTATATGCAGGCTTTCACAGTTCACTCTTTGCCAAAAAGGAAGATTATAGTTGAAACTCAATAGAGCTTTAACACACAAAGGAATAAAGGTTTAATGTACTATCTCAATGGTAGCAGCCTGAATTTCATGTAATTGTATTGTGCAATTAAAGACGTTCTTATAAGCTTGAATTACATTCAGTTTGTATTTCTTACAGCAGAGTAAGTAGAGCTTCATTAGATGTACTACATGATGAAGAAAAACAAGCATAAGGTTGTCATATGATATTAAAGGAAGATTCTCTAAATATGGACTCTATATTTCACCTCTATGGAGACCAGTTTCTTCTAGGTTTGTTTCTTCTAGGTTCTACTAGGGCCTGGAAGTGCTTAGCCCTTCATTTTTTTCTTAACTTTTTAAGTTTACAATAGAAATATTTTAAACTTCTTTTGTTGGCTATATGTCTAAATTCCTGCCTCTACATATACTAAAACAATTTAGAGAAACCCATGAATGTTGATAGTTCTACCAAATATTTCTGTGTGAATTTTATAGGAATTTAAAGAACCTTAATCATTACAAGAAGCTATATTCATATACTTTTTTGGTACAAAATATTTCTGTGTGAATTTTATTTTATGCGTTTGTGTGAATTTTGCTTTCAGACTGTAAAATCATTACATACAATGCAAATTAATTGCATCTCAAGTTCCAGTACAAAAGACTTCATGTTTCAGTCTAATTAGTTGCAGTTGCTTTGTTCCTGATAACTATAGCTAGAAGAGGGGGTGGCAGCCTTTTGCCACTACTTATGACTCAACTCCTGCCATGGACCATAAATCTCTGCACTCCTTTGTGATCAGTGGATACTGTGGACAGAATGGATGAGGAAAAAGGCAAGGAGTGGGACCCTAGGGATGATCCCCTGTTGTAAGAGAAGAAGTAACCTGAACAGGGAAGGGTGCAGGATCCTGTGGATGTTTCCTCTGACTGCAGTGTGCTAGCAATTATCCCAAAGTTGCTGTGGGACAGATTCAGTTTCTTCACAGGTTGGGTTCCACTGAGGGCCGTAGGTTGCTAACACCTGTGCTAGGGCACACTTACAGGAAAATGTTCAGCATAACTCACCCTCACATTTGATTCATTTTCATATTTTCAGGAATGCTAGCTGGTCAATGAAGTCTATTTGCATAAATAGATCTTTTTGTGATTCTTCTGTCCAATCAAAGAGTCAGCAAAAGAAAAATAGCTCTGTGTCTTATTGGCTAGATTATATAATATGAAACACAGATTCTTGTCAGTCAGATCAGGGACTTGAAACATTAGTCTCTGCCATTCCAGTACATTCCCTAATTATTACCTAATACATTTTCTTTTGCATGATCCTGGGTGCATCTACATGTGCATTTGATCCAGGATTAGTTTACTCTCAAGTAAACTACTCAAGAGTAAATGCCCGTGGGCAGGCATCTACATGTGTAGTGTAGGAAAGCAAGAGCCGTTTACTAGGGCTGTGCATTTGACTTCAGTTTTGATGATTTGACGGAACAATGTTTCATTTAGAGTTTCATTTCATTTCAAAAGCACTAATCTGTTTCATTTCATCGAAACTGGTTTGCTGTTTTGATGCAGTTTTGATGTTTTACCCATAGGTTATTATGGGAAAACATAAAATGCAGCAGGCAGGCAGATTAGGGGCTCACCTGTACCCCCAGGAGGGATGCAGGGGCTGTGCCAGACTCCTTCCAGGGGTACAGGCCCCCAATCTGCCTGCCAGATGAGAGAAGCTGGGTGCTGCTGCCTGGGACCAGTGCTGATAAGATTGGTGCTGCTGCCAGTTCCAGGTGGCAGCACCCGGCTCCTCTCATCCCGGAGGCAGATCGGAGGCTTGCCCGCACCCCAGGGAGGGCTGTGGGGGCTGTGCTTGACTCCTCCCCGGGGTATGGGCCCCCAGTCTGCCTGTCAGATTACAGAACAGTGCTGGGCACAGCCTGCACCTAATGCCAGGCAGATCGGTGCTGCTACTGGCTTCATGTGGCAGCACCCAGCTGCTGTCACCTGGGATGGAGATCGGGGGCATGGACTCCTGGGAGGACTCTGGCACAGCCCTGCAGCCCTCCTGGGGTGGGTGAAGGTCCCTGCATGAGCTGAACTGCTCCAGCCCCATACTGGAGCTGGCTTGTGTGTGGTCCCCACATGAGCTGATGTGCCCCAGGCCCATACTTCAAAGAGGGTGCAGAGTCTACAGCAGATCAGCTTGTGCAGGGACCCTCCCTGCCCCGGGATAGGGGCAGTGGGTCCGTGTAAGAGCTGATCTGCCCTGGCCCCACTGCCCCCAGGTGGCAGCACCCTGCTCCTGTCAGCTGCCAGGCAGATTGGGGGCCTGCCAGCACCCCCAGGAGGACTGCAGGGGCTGTGCTGGAGTCCTCCCAGGGGTGCATGCAGCTGATCTGCCTGCTTGGTGACAGGAGGTGAGTGCTGCCGCCTGGGGCCAGCAGCAGCACTGATGTTCCCAGCTGTGGGTGCAGGCTGTGCCCAGTGCCAGTCTGTCATCTGGAAGGCAGATCTGGGGCCTGCACCCCCGGGAGGAGTCTGGCACAGCCCCTGCAGCCCTCCTGGGGGTGCTGGTGGGCCCCGATCTACCTACCAGACAACAGGAGGTGGGTGCTGCTGGCTGGGATCAGCGCTGAAGCCAGTAAGCCTGGCTTTGAAACTTGAAAACTTTAGAAAGTTTTGAAATATTTTGAGTTCCCTTATTTCATTTCAAAGCTGTTTCAAAGACTTTTGTTTCATTTCAGTTTGGCTGTTTTGAGCTTAAAATGCATTGAAATAGCTTTGAAATGAAACACCAGGCGAAATTTCCCACAGCCCTACAGTTTAAAGCAGTTTCCTAGTAGCAAGGTGCTCCTGCTTCCTGGGGCCTTGCAATGGGCCCCTGCTACCACCAGGGGGAGATGAAGGCTCCAGCCTCAGCTGTCTGCAGCTGGAGACCCTCTTTAAAAGTCAGTCCCACTCCCTTCTCCCTGGCCAGCCACTTCTCTAGACAGGAGCAATGTGCACAGCATGGAGGCAGCATGCAGCAGCTCTGTCGCTGTAGCTCCTGCCACCCCGCACCATGGTTGTTTCAGCCCCTGCCCCTGGCAGCAATGCCCTGTGCCCCAGGCTGCTTCTGGCCATCATGCTGACTGCCATCTGGCTGATAGCAATCTGGGCCCTGCTGACACCCTGATATGCAGCAATCACCTGGCTGGCCTCACCATGACATCCCAGGTTCCCCACCACCGCACAGCTTCCACCATGACCCTGTCCTGCTGGCTTGACCCTGGCAGGGACACCACTGATGTGCTCCTGGATGCCACCACTGAGGCCGTGCATGCCGTCCTGAGTCTCCAGTCCTGCCACCTCTGGGCCCACCCAACCAGCCAGTACTGGGCCAGTACTGGGATGATGAGCAGTGACTGGAGGCATTCTGTATGACCTGGACCACCTTCCTGGACCTCATGGAGCAGCTCTGCCTGCACCTGCATCAGCAGGACACCACCATGTGGCAGCCGCTCTCTGCAGACACCCAGCTAGCCATTGCCCTGCTCAAGGTGGCCACACCTACCAGTCTCCACTATATTGGTCACCTCTTTGGTGTGGGAGGCTGTTCTGGAGGTGTGTGACATCCTCCAGGACATGCTGGGGCAAATGGTCCTCCACATTCATGACCCCGTGGTGGTGGCTGGGTTCCACACCCTAGGATACCCCTAGTACATTGGGGCCCTAGACAAGGCCCAAATCCCCATCACTTGCCCACCACATGACTGCTACTACAGCTGTAGCAAAACCCCCAGATTTTCTTTTTTAATATATATATATATGTGATAGATATGCATTCCCTCCCCTTCCCCAACCATTTCTGACTTTTTCTCTCCCTCTCTATTCCCTATATATAAGTGAGCTCAGACTTAAGTTTTCAGTTTTGGATAGCCACAGTTTTATATTGTATAATTATTAGGTTTGTATTGATTTTTACTGTTGTATATTGTATTATTAGCATTTTTGTATTGATTTTTATTGTTTCATATGGATACTGTATGGTTTGGGCCTGTGTTTGTAAGTGAACCAAAGTCATGTCAAGTTTCCATTTTATATGGCAAGTCTCCATCTTGTGTCCTCTGCCCGGGCATCCCCTGTGTTGTAACTGTGTGACTTATGTACCCCTCCTATGTAAATTGGTTCCTGGATGATTGGGAATGATTGAAATACAATGGTAGCAGGCCTCTACTGAATGGCCTGTAATGACTGGGCCATCACCTCACATTGATTCATCCAGGAACCATGGACCTCATCCAGGAACAGAGTCAAGAACCCAGCATTTGAAAGACAAAAGACCCTGCAGAACCAGCAACTCTACCATCGTACCCCACCATTACAGACACCCAAAACTGCACATCCCTGCATGGAGCACACATGCTTAGTATGCCAGGGGCATGCCTTGCTTGGGCATGCCTCCTGTCACTAGGACCACACAAGGTCTGCCCCTATAAAAAGGGGCAGTGAAGAACAGACCCAGTGGGAACGCCATTTCCAGCAGGACCAGATCAGCTTCACGTCACCTACCCCAGAGGCCCTGCCGGTGACTCCCCTCTGGACAACACCAAGCTGAAGGAGACCATGACTGGCCATCGAGGATCAACTTCCAGCCTGGGGTAGGTAGATATTACCTGCACGCCTCCTCCTACAATTTGGACTCTCTCTCTGTCTCTATCTGTTTCTCTTCTCATGGACTTCAGTGGACTTCAGCCCCTGCACCAGGCCTCTCTAACCCATGCTGCCATTTTGTGTGTGTGTGTGTGTGTTTGTGTGCATGCAAGGGAACCAATAAGACATTGTGTCACCATCTCCCCTGTTCAATAAAACTACTGTCATTTGCAAACCTGAGTTGGGTCATGTTTTACTGAATCCCAGTCCCTTTCCTATCTTAAATTCCAGCCTTGTTCTCTCTCTCTCAGCTCCAGCCCCACCCCCCCGCTAGTTTTCTGATATCCTCCCAATTCCGTCTCCCCTTTTCTGCTACTTCTCAGCCTCTCCTTGCTTTCTTGCTGCTCCTGCTGCCTTTCAGTCTCTCTTGCCACTTTTCCTGTAATTTTCTGCTTTCCCCCTGCTCCTACTGCCTTTTCCCTGTGACTTTCTGCTGCCTTTTTCTGCTTTCCTGCTGCCCTGCCACCTTTCAGTCTCTCCTGTCACTTTTCCTGTGATTTTCTGCTGTCGGTCTCTCTGTTTTCAGGCTTCCCCTGCACCTACTGTAGTCCTCCCCCGCCCCCGCAGCTTCCCAGCTCCCTGTGGCTGTCCTGTAGTTTTCTCCAGCAGCTGGAGCCTTTCTCCAGCTCCCAGCACCTACTGCCACTCTGTGCAACTTCTCTAGCTGCCCCACAGCCATCCTCATACCCAGAAGCCCCTCTTTAACACCCACACTTTCCCTTGGTCCCACTTTCCATCTCCCCACCTACTTTTTCAGCTCCCCCGTAGCTCTGGCTCCAGTCCCAGCCTCTGTGCTGGCATCACTCCCCTGTTCTGCAGGCTTTGGGCATTGTCTTTTAATCAATTGAGATCAATTAACCTAAAGTTACCCCCAGTCTCAGTTCTTAAGCCCAGGCCTCTGTAGTCTATGACTTCTAATCCTGGTCTGATAACTTTCACTCCCAGCAACTTTCATTCCCTATACTTCTATTTTCTTACCTTAACCTTTCCCCAGGTATCCCATGTACACCAAGAACAAACATACATACATACATACACATCACAG
>NW_017728913.1:28136735-28149501 GCF_001723895.1 Crocodylus porosus | reverse complement strand
ACAAACATACATACATACATACACATCACAGCACCCAACTAAGGAACTCACCTGTGTGTATGTGTAGGTGGGTGGTATGTGTGTGAATTAGTGAACACACACACATATATATATATATATATACACATACATAGATATCATTGTATGTGTGTGGTATATGAATTAGTAATCCATGTATGTGTATTGGATGTGTGATGTTGATAGCTGATACTGTCTAAATTTGGTGTGTGTAGCATGTATGGGCTTAAAGTGGTGATAGGTGTGCATGAACCTAGACTGGTTATTTTGAATGTGTGTGTATCTGAGTTGCTACTGTGAGTGTGTATGCCTAGTAGGGGTGTATGGACCTAGTGAGTGCATGTGTGCTTAATTGATTTTTATGTGTGCGCATGCAATTGTACACCATGCCCTCCTGTCTAACAGTGCGGTATTGAGATCCTGAGCATTGGCCTGACTCCTCAGGGCAACAAAACCAGCAAGGATTCTAATCCTTCATACTCCAGGCCATCATTGACCACCATGGCACCTTCATAGACATGAGTGCTGGCCAAACTGGTAGTGCCCATGAGGTCCATGTCTTCTGGAACTCTGCTCTGCTAGCCTGGTGCACAGCAGATAGTTTGCACTAGGCATGCCAGACATTCATCTGGTCGTTGTGGTTGTCCTACCCCTCCTCACTGGAGACCCTGACTACCCCCTCCTCCTCTGGCTTATGCAGCCCAGTACCAGCCAGGTGGATCCCTGCCAGACTCTCATCAAAAGGTGCCTGGGCTGGACCTGTGCCTGTATGGAGTGCTCCTTCAGCTGGCTGATGGGACAGTGACACACCCTCACTGCCTACCTTGAGTTTGCCAAGGCCAACATTCCTGTGGTCATCATTGCAGCCTGAATACTACATAACATCTGTGAGGCCTGGGGTAAGCTCTTTCATGAGACTTGGGTGGAGGAGGCACAGCGGATTGAAGATGCCTGGCAACAGGAGCACCAGCTGTGGTGGCAGTGATAGTGGTTGGCCCCCTCTGGCTGAGGCCCTGGGCTGGGGTGGGGAGGGCCCTGCCCCCAGTGTGGGGCTTACCATGTGGCAGAGCTGGTGTGCCCAGCTGCTCAGGTTCAACCCTGCTGGTGGCAATGGCATGCGCTCCCAGCAGTGTTCTCAGTTGAAGGGGAATGACATGTGGCTACCTGGGCAGGGGGTTCCCTGGGGAGGAACTGATACTGCTGGCAGCCAGTGGTGACATGGTGGGCTGGGCCTCATGGCTGTGGATGAGGTTGTGGAACTGATGGGGAAGGCACTCGCCCAGGCTCCTTGAGCTGCTGGAGGACACTGGGCATGGGGATCTTGTCGGAATGGGATGCTCACAGGCCAAGAGATCCTCCCTCAGTGACATGTCACTATGGGTTCCAGGCCATAGTAGGGTCTTGGGCAGGTCACCCATGCTGCAGTATACAGCACAACTGTGGCCTAGAATCCAGGGTGCAAGAATGGCATCCAGTTGTTGCATAAAGGGCATGGACTTGGGGGCAGTCCCTAACTGATAAGCCACTGTGCTCACAAGGCCTTGACTTTTATGCAGCACTGCCATGCTGACTGATCATGCCTGTGCTCCCTCATTCTGCCTGACAGTCTCTCATAAACAAGTGCATTGGAGAGCCTGCTCTCCGTGAACTGTTTCTGCACCTCAACTTCACTCCACAGCACCAGAAGGTCTCCAGTCTCCTTCTGTGACCAGCTGGGGCCCCAGGAGGTGGTGTGTGGCATTGGCAAGGATGCTACCATGACTCCTGCAGTGGCTCTCTGGGCCTCCACACAGCTGCCCTTGTGCTGCTGGGCCTGGGCAGCTATCTGCAGCATCCAATGATGCTGCACAGCAAGGCAGTGCCACACAGCACCTGCAGGGTCTATTTAGGTTGCTAGGGGTGGCCTGCAATGAGCTGGAGCTGGCAGTGGTGGCCACCAGCTGGGCCTGGGTGCTGACAGGCCTGGCAGGTGCCTGCAGCACTCTGAGGGGCTGGATGGCACAGATCTGCAGTGCCAAGGGGTGGTGCCAGGGTGCAGGCAGACTGAAAGAGCTGTGCTGTAACCTGTGCAGGGGGATGCAGTGCCCAGGTGTGGCCACAGGCTTCCTGCATGTGCCCCAGGGCTTATAGTGCCTGCAGGCTTTTACGGGCCTGGGCCTGGGGCTGCCATGGATCCGCCCAGCCCTGGGGCAGGTGACTTTCCCAGCCTTGGGGCCCTGATGCTAGTCTCAGGCTGGCCCCTAGTGGCAGGGCTGACTGGGAGCAAATTTACTCCCAGTTGGTATCTACATGTGTATTACTGTGCAGTTACTATTTGCAAGTAAATTTTCTACTTGCATTTGCCATTTACTTGTCTGTAGAGTGGTTTACTGCTCAGTAAGCATGTGCACGTGTAGACATGTACGCTTACTGCACAGTAAATTTCTGTACTGCACACTAAGGTGTCTCATGTAGATGCAACTCCTGTATGTATTATCTTCAGGATACAACTTTGTTGTTGACACAGAAGAGCTTTGATATTAGCAGAACAAAAGACATTTTTCATCGCCTTGTTCTCAAGTAATTATTCTCCCTGTTTCTTACCCTATCTATAAAGACTGTCTAAGTAGAGATGGGCTAGCATGTATTAGAGTGACACCTGATCAAGAAAATTTTGCCTTTCCATTACAAGTAGAGGCTTGTCATGTATTAAAATGAGCACACCCTTGTTAGAATGTGAACGTGGCTGGTGTATGCTTTAGAAAGATACGGGATGAGAAGGCTATTAAAAGGCCTTTATATTGCTAATTTAACAACTTCTACCTTAACTAAATTGCAATGGTCTTGTCAACAGTTTTTCTCTTCTCATCTTTCCTAAAGATGCACAGATCACTACCTGCTGATAATGGCTAGGCAGATGGCAAACTACCCTGTGTGATTGTAAAACGTAAGTGGAAAAACAAGGTTGTATGACAGTTGCTTCATCCACCAGTCTCCCCTTTGCCTAATTGGTGCTATATCTTCTCATTAATGTAAACTGTCAGTTGTGGGACTGCCTTTTATTATGTTTCTATAATGCCTGGCACAATGGAGTGCAGCTCCATGTATAGTTTCTTGTCATTACTGTAATACGTCTACAAATAAAAATACAAGATTTTATTCTACAGGCTTTTACATTTTTTCTTTAATTATTTAATGGCAGTTTGAAAAACATGGAGTCAGCATGTTCACAAAAGACAGCACAACTGCCAGCTGCAGTGTGACTTATACCTGTCTTTCTTTTTGCATTTTTTACTATCAGTAACTGGACATCTGAATTAAGCAGCCCCTCCTTTTGCACAAATAAGAATAGTATTCAATGGTAACTGAAAGAAACTTAACTTCATTAAGGATTTATCACACATTATCTGTTATAGAAAGCTGCTTTATTCTTAAGTCTCTGGCAGACATATGGGTAAAGGTAAAGGCACAATGGGATCTGATGCATGGTCCACACAATCATGCTTCCTTCTGTAGCAACCAGGTCGAGTGGTCACGGTCTGGGCCAACACAATCGAGTGGTGGAGAGTCAGGCGGCTAATACTCGTACGGTTGCGGAAAAAGGAGTTTATTTACTTATGCTACCAGACAGTAGCGTAGCGCAGGTTGGGCTTGGTTACAAATGACAGCTGCCGAACCAGTTGATAGCTATTAGGTGGATGAATTGCTAGTTGGGTTGAATTCGAGCAAGCAAGGGTAGGGTACGCCGGGAGATGACGGTGGCGGAGAGACGTTCACAAGTGGCCGGCTTGTGAACTAGCTCAAGGCGTGTTTTGGCGGGTCTCTGCTTTGGGTGGAAGTGTGCTGACTTAAATATGTTTTGGTTAGCCAATTACAATGCGAATTGCGTGGAATATTCTAGTTGATCACGCACCGGCCGTGTGCGCTGTGCATGGCTGAGCACACGCAACTTAAGTTGCTTACTAGCTGGGACTTTCCGCCTACTGGTTGGGACTTTCCGCCTATTGTTTACTTGTCTCAGCTTTTAGCTCTGTGTCATTGGCACCCATGGCTATTTCTGGCCGAGCCACCTTCCATGACATGTGTATGGAAGGAGATGTGACTGTGGAACTGAACATCAGATCATATCATGCCTTATTGCCAGTGCAAGAAGAACCTGGAATCACAATCCCAGATTTCACCTGCACTTGCAATTAGCAAGCTCCTGTGGCTGGGAGCCCCATTGACTGATCTGGATTCCCAGCCATGAGGGCACACTATGCTCTCCCAAGGCTGGAAGCCTGCAGCTGATGGGACTCCCAGTCATAGGGCCACACCTGGTCATGTGTTAAATTAATGGGATGATAGGGATGAGCTACAAAGTTATTAAACTTTTTTTTGTGGAATAAGTTTGTGGCTTATTCCTTGTTTTATGACTCTGTTAATGGCTTTAATGTGTGGCCAGGTCACAACTGAGGATGTGACTCACTGGTTAATCACATCTTAAGTATAGTATACTGTAGGGGTCTTAGAAACATTTGTGGTGTGCTGCTGTGGGAAAGGACAATTTAACTACTGCCTACTTTGTTTTGGTCACTCTTCTGTGTAATATCTGCTTGAGCTTGGCTCTTGGGGTTAGAAAGTGTGTGGAGGAATCCCATAAATAAAGTCTTTCTTAATAGTCTTGCTACTTTGAAGTAGAAATCCTATTGACTGTGTTGAAACTTTACTGCTGTTTACTACATGTAGCCACTGCAACGATTCCTTCAGATTCCCCCATATAGCAAACTTATAGTGAAATAAAGAAGTAAATCAATGAATAAATTCCTGTATTGGTGAGAATTTCAGCATGTCCTCTTAATATGGCAACAAAACCTCACAATAAATATGTCTGGATCTGGTCTACTATCAGTGCACAGAGTAGGCATCTAAGAATTTTGAAAAGTGTTCTTTTTTAGTAGCCTTGAGGATGCCAGTTACCTAAAAGGGGAAAAAAACAATAAGAGCTTGTTGGCTGTCCCAGTCAGTGGAGATAACCATCCATGGAGTGGCTATGCTTGCCCTAAATCTGAGTAACCATTTTTTCTGTCATCCCAGTATTCCTGCTTCAGGTGGAGTGGGCTGTGGCTTAGGCCCAGGCAGCATTCAGTCCAAAAAAAAAGTGGATTATATTATTCTCAACTTCAACCTTGAGGACAGACCCAATGAGATAGCAAGCACATTTACAGTCTCCGAGAAGCCAGGCTGAAATTCCTGTAAGTCTGAAGTATAATGAAAATCAGTAACTTGCTAAAACATCACACATCTGTGGTCACCAGGGAGAAAATGAAGTTTATTGTTAGCCTAATGAGGACAGAAGGGGGGAAAGAGGGAGTTCTCTGCCGCAGATAGATTTTTGTCACAAGTGTAATGAGAGGAGACAGACCAACAATAGATACGGCTAGTAGTCACTGGAATGCAAAATAAATACAGTTATTCCATGCCGTCATTCTCTCTGAGTCTACAGTGATGACATTTTATTTGGCTACAGCTCATGTATCTACATTGACTAATAAGAATAATTACCTACGCATTAATTAGGCAATCTTGGCTTAAAAATGGGCATCAGAAACTTAATGGGGAGTTAGAAAGCAGCAGACTTTGCAGCTGAAGTTGAACAGCGGTAATTCTGATGAAGGTAGATCAAGAGTGTGTGTGGGAGGAGAGAGAAATATGTACACATATGAGAGAGAAAAATCTTGCATCGGCACAAAGATGGATTAAATAGATTCTGCAGATGGAAAATTTAACTGAAGGGTGGTCCTGAATATTATTAAGGGAATAACAACTGGAAATTGCCTGGAGTGAAAAAAAATCTATAAATTCCAAATTATGGGAACTTTCAGGAGCAAGCCAGTGGTAATTTTTATTACTGGTAGCGAAGAACAACAGCATCTTTTTTGCACTGAACTGTCAACAAACCAAAAAGTGCAGTTCTAACAAAATTAAGCATTTATTATGCAATCTTTCAGGTCTGTAGTGATAACATTTGATTCCTAAGTCTCGAGGGTCTAAGTTAAATTCCTAATTTGAATGATATCCATGTCAGCAGGTGATGATCATGAAAACTTGGCTGGACCTACACATGAAATTTAAATGACCAAATTAAAATAACAGTGCATCTTGCATAAGAATGCTTCTATGTGAAAAGAAGCAGTCCCAATTGCTTTACTCTCTTGTGCTAGTTGCAAATGTACTCTATGTTTTATTATGCTTAACCATTCATAAATAACTGCATTTCCCTATGCGACTGTATCCTCCTTGTGGATATGTCTTCCCTTGATCAAGGCATATTTCTCAGAACAGGCATTCACAGTCTGTTTGAGATTTTGTGAATGTCTCTGCAGACCATAACCAGTTCAGAATATGTTGAGTTCTGCCTCACTGTTAAAACAGCTACTCAACACATTGTCCTGTAATCAATGTGCTAAGGTATCCATCCAGTCAATCAAGACCCACCCTGTTTGGGTCTAAGTGTAACCTCTGGACTGATCAAAAACAGGTTTCACAGCTGGACAACCCAAACCAGAATACGAGGAGTTAGCGATTGTAATAGCGTGTGACCACCATACCTGCTTGTTTGGAATTTAATTGGCCAACTAGCAAGGAGGAATGCTTTGAAACTATACAATTGTAGAGTATAAGAATGAAACGGAGTTGCTAGCAAGATGTGCACTCCAGGAAAGAGAGAGACATCACTGCAGCATTGTAACCTGTGCCCAGCTGATTCTCCCCGATGGATCCACACCCAGTGATGGCTACAAAGACTGAAACACATCCTGCCTACTTTGGTGAGAAACTATTGCAGCTAACATATACTAGGACTTTTGTAATAGCTCATTTACTGAATATTGGAAAGGAGTCTTTTTCTGTCGTGTAGTGTTATAGCTCATTTGTGGTATAGTTATTACAGCCTTTCTGTCATTAATCAAAGGAGGTGTCATGTCAATCCTTAACTGCACTGGGTTCAAATTCCGCTTTTGATGGCAACAGCGAGTGCTGGAGAAGTAAAGGGAAGAGGAAAAATATTGCCCTCTCCTAAAATATTCTATGAAAGCAATTGCTGAAATTTCAGACCTAAGATACAAAGCACTACTATGTCAACCCTCCAAAAGATTATCATATAATAAAATAACACTTGCTGGCTTCAGATCTGCTGACTAGCTTCAGAGATATGACATGGCAAGCTGTGTTCCATGGAAGGCCTGGAATTGCTGTGATATTCTCTAAGTGTCAGCCTTGTTTTTTTAGAAAAAACCTAATAACACTGTTTCCAAACAAGGTCTCAATCTGTCATTCTGTTGATAGCTCAACAGAGACATATTCTCAAGGTGTTACTAGCAGCATAACAACTTTTTTCTCTGTCCAGTTCCTGCTCAAATAATCTACTGTCCATTCATAGATAAGAAGACTGACTTTAAAATCACAGGATGCTTGCATTGCTTGGGACTGATTAATGCTTTCTGGGTTTATTGGTTAGTTCATTTTTCAGA
The DNA here is from genome assembly GCF_001723895.1 of Crocodylus porosus. NCBI lineage: Eukaryota > Metazoa > Chordata > Crocodylia > Crocodylidae > Crocodylus > Crocodylus porosus. The sequence continues at coordinate 28,141,993 of NW_017728913.1, read as the reverse complement.
AAAGGCTACTAATTGTGATTTTGCTTCTGAGATAAAGAGAAAGGATCATTCCACTGAAGGTGGTGGTGGTATTTTGGTTTTATGCTATTTTTGTTTTATTTCTGCTGTATAATATGTACTATTAACTTATGAAAATTTTAATAGAGAGGAGAAAGAATACAGTTCTTCCCCTGCCTCCAAGGTTTCAGGATATTTTTCAAAATAGTGTATTTAGTTAGTTATATTTTATATAAGGGTCTTTTCTCTAGATAATTGTATGCGGTATTGATGAATGTTAACGTAAGCTTAGCTGGTTCCTTAAATGCATAATTGGTTCTAAGTTTGGCATTTGTAGTAGTATTTATTAGCCATTTGATGTTAATTATTGTCACCGATTATGAAAGAAGTTCCATCATAATAAACTTCACTGGATTTTCTTCCTATGTTAACTGCGATAGAATGAATGTTCAAATATCAAACAACCATCCTTAATTCATCCTTAATTCAAACAGGAATTCACTTTGCTTTCTTTAAAGTCAGTGTGAGTCATGTTACTGATTTCTAAACCACAACTAGGTGAACCTAAACTTATATTCAAAATAAAAAACAAGTTTTAAGTTACCTTTGCAGCTTTTGCTTTGATTTGGAGATCAAGATTTTTTTATGCCAAAAGCAAATACAGATGTTTCTCCTTATTTGGCCGATCTTTCTCTGTTAGCAGGCTTTCTTCCCAACTGTCAGAGCTGAATACATAATTAAAAATACAGCAGTGACTATAAAGTGGCGTCTCTGTTCTCTCAGTGCACTGGGTAGTCAGGAATCATTGGTTTCATACATCATTTACAACTTGTTGCTGCAATTCTAAAAACATCAGTTGAATTTAGAAATGGTTGAGAGAGAGAGAAGAATTATAATTATGAAAGTTTGGTGTCTTTTGCAATCATTGGTCTGCTGATATATCAGTGTTGTAGACATGAGGAGAACAGAACCTCTCTATTTGCTGCTCTACCCTAAAAAGCCAACCAACAATAAGCCTTGTTGTCGTTTTTAGTACACACCTTTTTAGGTTTGTACAGCTATAGAATGATAACCGAGTGATGCATGGCAGGATTCAGAACTTTCTTTTATCACTTTGTATTCTCTGATAACTTTTTTGTGCTTTTGTTTTTCAAAAATGGAAGGGAGAAAAGTATGTTCTATTTTAGTTTATTGCTTGTGTATTTAAGAAATGTTTGGCAAAACTGGTTAATAGAAGAACTGTGTTTGTACATACACTCATATTCCATCAAATGGTTCATTAAAATAGAATTAAGCTAAAATTTACACAGCTAGGGAGTTTGACTACTTCTCACACCAATGGTGTCTTCCAAATGCTTTCACTTTACTTCTTGTCATTTACAACTTGCTGCCTTGTCACATTCTCCAGATATTCAAGAGATGCTACACAGTGTAGACAGGAGACTTAGGCATTTTGAGGGCACTGAAACCACTTCTGCAGTGAGCTTGCCTATTAGTTGACCCTACATTTGTTTTGGAAGCTATACAGGTCAATCCCTAAAAAGCACATCTAGGTCAGGTGTGGGCAAAATATAGCCTGTGGGCCGGATCTGTCCGGCCAGCAGATTCAATATGGTCTGTGGGTGAATGGCCACCAACTCATTGGATATGGCCTGTGGGCAGCCAGTGGCTCCAGCCTCAGTGATGCTCTGCAGACATCAGCTGTGGACCTGGGTATGGGCAATACTGATAGTTTGCATAATTACTGGGCATTATGGTATATCAGTGATGACCAGTCTTTAAAAACCAGTCACATTTAGCAACTAATTACTAACTAGGGCAATAATTCTCAGCTAGGTGCTATGGCAACCTTAGGATCCTTTTAAAGGGTGTGAGAGAGAGGAGGAGCCGGCAGGCTCCAAGGCTCCCGGGCTAAGCGGAGGGACAGTGGCCCCAGATCCGCAGCCCCAAGGAGCCCGGCAGAGAGTTCCCTTACCCAGGTGTGTTGGGAAGGGCGGGGCCGGTATTTCCCCCGTCAGTATAAAGGAGAGGCCGGGACCGGAAAGGGGAAGCAATGCAGGACCGGAAAGAGCACGTACGCTGCAGGGGTCGCTGGAAGCAACGCTGAGTGCTGGTAGGAGCCTCTGGCAGAGAATAAAGCCCCAGCCGGGTTTTTGAACCCAGTCTGCTGGCCCCTGCAGTGGCTAGGACTGTTTGTTTACCGGCTGGAGAAGGGTACCGTAAAAGCCCTAGTAGAAGGGCACTATTGACTTTGGGTACCGTAGGCGCACTTCACTTGTGGACTAAAGCTGTTGAAACAAAATCTTGTCAGGCCCCACAAGGGGGCTCTCCAAGAGCCAATAAGGGGGCTCGGCCCCTTGGAGGACAAGTTTGGATTGGAAGGCGGCTACAGAGGGCCGGAGCAGTGGCCAGATCAAGGGAACCTTCTTGGTCGTAGTGCTTGTTTTGATTTTCACTTTTTGTTCGTGGATTATCTGAGTGGACATGAGGATACGTGGCTGGACCAGCCAGTTGGCCACCACCTGGTCGAATGGGGGAGGGTGTAGGGGTGGTGGAGCCCTCAGAAATGTGGGACCTCGTGAGATGCTGGTGAGTCTCATAATTGGATTACACGTCTCAGACATCTGAACCAACTCCGTTAAGATCAAAGTCGTGGCAGGAGAAACGTACGCATGGGACATCCCAATTATAGGTGAGGACACACTAGGCAACTGGCCAGTGGCGTCTGTTCGATCCGTGGGGACCCTGGGACCCGACAGGGGGTTCCATGGGGTGCCATGCTGTGTTAGCACTGCTAGCTGTGCAAATATAACTCACAAGATTAGAAGCAGAGTGTCAAATAGGAATCCAAAGTGTAATAATATTCTGCCCTGTTGTGATTTTTCTGAGTTATTTCCAACAGAAAAGTTGTTCTATTATTTTCTGTAGTTAAAAAAAAGTGAAAGACTGAAACTAAGAGCTATATTTTCTGAGTGTGCCGTGAGTCTAACAAAGGGTGAACCTGGTATCATATTTTTTTATCTCATACTAGTGGACAGAGGCTAGATTCACATAGTCTGCAGCATTTTATGTGGTCAAATCTTAAGTGACATTGATTTGCTTCACAGTCTCTGTTTGGGATAACTCTACAATCGCTCCAGTCATTCTTTTGCAAAAGAACCAGAGTAGCAGTGCCCAGCAGCTTCTGATAATTTATTAAACCATGCCAGAATTAGCAAGCCTTTTTGGTAGAAGGACACTGCTTCTGACAACCTTGTTCACATTTTAATAATAGTTGCTAGGGATGTGTGAAACAGCACCATTTCGCTTTGACTTAAGTTTCGCTATTTTAATGGGAAAGGTTTTTTTTGTTTTGATGTTTTGTTTCATTTCAAAGCACTGTTCTGTTTTATATTGTTGAAACTGTTCTGTTGTTTTGATGCTGTTTCAATGTTTCGCCCATAGGTTATAATGGGGAATGATGAAACTGCCTATAACTTTGTCATTTCTTGCCTGATTCAAATGAAAACAGCAGGCATGGTAGCCCCTGCTGAGGCCACAAAGCCTCTCAAGTTTCAAGGAGATAGGTGCATGGGTGTCTGGGAAACTGCACCTCAAGCTGCTGACAAGCAAAACTTGTGATGTGTGACTTTGTGCGTGTTAAGGTGTGCCCTCACTGGGCACATCCACACATGCAAGCATGTGCACTTGCAGCAGCTCTAATAGAAGCAGTACAAATTTGAGCTTGGGCTTTTTGCTTCGGTGCACATGCTTGGACATGCACTTTGCTGTGGAGCAAATTGTGCCACCTGGGGCAATATAACCCTGCCTGGCTCCTCCCAGATCTTCAGCCAGGGGAACCTCCCCAGCAGTATAAAAAGCTGCCCTGTCCTGGCCCCATCAGTATAAAAAGCCACCCTGGCAAGTAGCTCAGGGCTACTAGCTCTCAGGAGCTTCCAGGAACCAGCCAATTGGTACTTGGGGACACTACCCCTTGTGCCAGCTGGGCTGCTGAAGCAGCCCTGAGAGTTCCCTGCACCCACTTCAGCAGTCTGGCAGTGGGGGCTGCTGCCTGGCTGTGACCTGGTGTGCCAGACTTGGATGGGGACTGCAGCGCCAGTAGAGGCAACTGCCCCTCTGGGCCAGTGGACTGTGGTTGCAGGGTTGGCCTTTGTGTGGCACGACTGCCATTTGTGCCCCCTGCCTGGCCATCTGGGCAGCTATCACCTGGAAGATGTTCCGGGTGTGGTGGCCTGCTTTGAACTGTCAAAGCATGTCCTCCTGGCCCCATTTGTCCAGGAGGTCAGCTACAGCCAGATGAGTCCAAGGTGCCAGGTCTGAGCAGGCAGGGCCTTGCCACTGGCCTCCCTATTAGGAATTTTGGTGTTCCCTATTGGAAAACTAAAAAATCCCTGATAAAAAAAATTCTCAAGTCACTCTGTAAAAGATCCCCAAATCCACATTCCTCCACAAGTAAAACAAAAGACCACTATAAAGACAGAAAGCAAGACAGAGCAAGACAGAGACAGTGATCAGTTGGATGATGCTTTATTGATATATCTTACAGTGTTAAAGCTAGTCTCTTATAATAATAGAGTGAACTCTAAATACATGTTTCATGAATACATGTTTTGCTGCACTCCCACACAGCAATGGCACCCCCAACAGGGGGTTTGGCCTTCTCACAAGGGGTATAGTCCCCAACAGGGTTTTCAACCTCCACACAAGGGGTATGGGCCCTCAACAGGTGGTTCAGAACCCACACAAAGTGTACCGCCTCCCAATGGTGGCCAAATGGCCCCCACAGGGGCTACCACCCCTCTTGCAAGGCCCAGATGCCCCACCCCAACCCCTCAATTGCTACCCCACCTGGCCCCATCCCCCACCAATTGCTGCAGCCCCCCCAATGGCTGCACCACCCAGCCCAACCCCTATTCACTCAGACTTCCCAGTGGCTGCCCCACCCAGACTCACCCCTGCAACTTGCACCACCAGGCTCCCAAGCTACCCCCAACAACCCCAGGCACCAACTCTTAAAAAAAAAAAAAACAGAAAAAAATGGGGGAAAAAAAGCCTCTGCTTACCTTAGAAGCAGGGATGGGAACCTTTAGGGCCTCCTGCCAGAGGTCCCCAGGGCAGCACAGGGCAGTGGGGAGGGCAGCAGGGTCCAGGCTGGGGCTGCTGGGGCTGTCATCCTGCCCTGCACTGTGAGGGAGGGGCCCCAGTCAGTCAGATGCAGCAACACTGCAGGTAAGTGCTGGGTTTTTTGTTTTTTGTTTTAA
>NW_017728913.1:28127907-28136623 GCF_001723895.1 Crocodylus porosus | reverse complement strand
GGGGCTAAGGGAGTGGGTGGGGCTGTCGGGGGTCCCCCTCATGGTTCCCTCCCCCATCCTCCAGCCCCCCCAACCCCTTACTCAGCAGCACCAGAGCCCTGTTGTTGAAACACCTGGCCTGGCCTGCCATGTGTTTCAGCACCAGGGCAAGGGGCTACCATAGAGACACTCTGGCAGCCAGAGTGGTTGCCTTAGGGCACAGTTGGGAACCATGCTCTGCCCCACTTCTTTATACTTTGCTTTTTTTAGACCCCTGGATATCCAGGGGTCTAATTTTTTCCCCATACTACAAGTTTGCAGTGCAGGGAACAATTTTTTGTTTCCACACATGCCTGTTGCCCTGCCTCAAAGGGGTTTGAGGCGGGGCAAGAGGCATGTGCATGCTCACATGGACACGCCCCATGAGTTTCTGTACCTAGGAGGTTGAGGAAGTACAGTTCATAGGCTTGTCTGTTAAAAGTGGTTTGTAAATTCAAATAAGCACTGAAGCTCGCTAACCTCATCACCAGAAGCCAACTTCCTACAGCCTGAAACACACTGAATGGATCCAGGCCATGTCATGACACGACATGCAAAACCTGCCAACAGTATCTTCTGTATGGGGATATCTTTACAATACAATACATATGGAAAATATGTAGGAGACACGAAGCAACAATTGTGCACCAGAATGAGCACACACCTAAAATCTATCAAAGACAAGAACAGAACACCACCTGTCTCCAATCTGTCAGGCCTGATCCTCAAAGGGAATTTACAAACCACTTTTCACAGACAATTTAATGAAGTGCACTTCATCAACCTCCTAGGTACAGAAAGCCGTGGAACTAGTGGAAGCCTGCTAGTTGTAGGAAAGAGACTGCATCTCAATTTGGAAGGGAGTGGGGAAACTTACAGCACTCCTACTCTCTCTTCTACCCCTTCCTGACTTTCTGTGTGTTTTAAGGCATGGTGGGATGAAACCAGCAGGGATGGTGGCCTGTAATAGGGGCTCTTCCTGATGCTCAAGCAGAAACACCTCACACGTAGGACAGAAAGGCTGTAGACAGAGGCTTCTGTGCTGTTTCTATGTCTCTCCCCCAGAGCACTGTGATTGGAAGGGGACTCAGGGAAAGATCACAGTCACTGGCCAGCTACAGATGTCAGTCTTTCCCCTCTGCTCCTCCTCCCTCTTCTCAGTTTCTGTTCCTCTGAAAGACTGCCTTCCGAATTGCCAAATCTTTTTCTGAATCAATTTGGAGGTGTTTTTGGATTTGGTGATTCGGCCTCTGAAACAAGCCAAATCTTCTCTGAATCGAATTAGTGACTGAAGCTTCGCACATCTCTACTAACTGATTTTAATTCTAAATGATTATTAAAGCCACAGACAGTTGGGGATCATGGTCTTTTCTGTTTGCTTAAATTATTATATATTCAAGTTCTCACTGAGTTGAATAAAGCATTATGATACCACAGCAATAGACAGTAGATATATGATTTAAAAAATTAATTCTATTCTCACCTTTAGTGCATTAACTATTAAAAATGTTTCAGAGTCTGTACACAAATAGGCTGTGTCTTTATTACCCTTGTGTGCTACAGATAATCTTAATTGACTTGGATTTTTCTGGTTCTATTTTTTTTTTCTTTTGCAGAATATTCCCCTACTGTTTGGACTTATGTTAGCCCCTTCTTTAAACAATAAAAAATTATTTTCACATTCATCTGTTTAGATTATCATATTAATTTAGTACAAGAAGTTCAATTCCAGGGACACTCATTGTTGGAATTATAAGAATAATTCTGAGTGTTAGGGACTTAATTGAAGAAGACTTTGGCTAGGGACAGACATTACACACAAACTGGTTTATGTGATCAGAAACCGGTTTAAACCTGTAACAGAACAGATATTCAGTGAAGATAAACCAGTTTGAAAATGGCTGAAACCAGTCTGAGATAAAACCTGGTTGAATGTAGTATCAGACTTAACTGATTTGGTTCAAACCAGTTTATGCCATGTCTGTCCCAGACCCCTTGCTGGTTTAAGTTAAATCAGACTCCCCCAGCATCCTTGCATGCTCTCTGGCCTTGGCAGGGCTTGCTTCTGCACAGCAGAGCTGGCTCCTCCCCTCTGCTCTCTGGATGCAGCTCCATAGAGACTGAAGGCATCTGCTTGGCTTCTGCTCCCCACCCCCTCCACTCTAAGCAGGGATTCCACCATCCCCTCTGCTTTAAACAGACACACATCATTAGCTAGCAGACCACATGTTGGCTACAGTCCATGCTGTGGCAGATGGGATAAAGGCAGAATCAACAGGTAGCTGGTAATGTCCCTCTATTGTTTTCTTAATTAAGTTACAAACACTGAGTTAGGGGCAATAAACAGTGTGTTATCAGGGGTGATAAACACTAAATCCCTCCCTAATGACAGCATCCTGCTGGGTCCTGGCCATGGCCCCCTCAGCTCAGTACTGTGGAAGGGGGCACTCTGTAGCGCTCCTCGGCCTCTAGCCTGAGCCACTGCAGGCATGTGCCTGTATTCTTTCAGTCTAAAGGGGATATCTGTGCTGTTACAAATGGGTTCAGCCTAGCCAGTTAGATTAACCTGCCAAGATTGAATCAATTTAGGCTCAGGCTTTTTGAATGTCTGTCTCTAGCCTTGTAGATCATCTGTTCTGAATCTAAATTCTATGTTCTTTGGTATTATAAGTTTAGAAGTGCATATTTATTTTTATTTTTATTTTTACCACTTTGCTTACATGCACAGGTTCCTTTCCTTTGCTCTGAATACTATATTTCTATTAGCCACCTCATGACACTTTCCCACCTCACAGGCAGGCCCCACTCCCCAATTGCAATTGAAAAGAGGGACCTGGAAGCTCCCTGCTGCTGGGACAGAGGGACATTGTCTCCACTCAGGCTCCACTGGCAGAGCCCATCCCAACAGCAGGCAGCTCCCAGGGACAAGGAGCACTCTCTCACCCCCTGCTGCCCAGCTGACCAGGAGCACATTTGCTTCTGGTTAGCTGTCTATATGTGCTGTACTATGCAGTAAGTAATTGGGAATAAATTAGCTACTTGCATTTACAGGTAGCAAATTTTCTCATGATTAGAACAGATTACTGTGCAGTGAGTGCATCTACATGTGTCCCTATGGCACCATTGTTACTGCACCGTCATTTAGTGACTTTTGTACTTTTGGAAGTACTAAACGACGGTGCAGTAACAGCCCATACTGTGCCCTACCAGCAGCACATGGTTATTTTTAGCCTCTATGTTGCTGTTAGAATGTGCTATAACAAGGAAGGATGTTGCTATGGTGATGTAGCATCACAATTTGTGTCTGCTGGTACTACATCATTGTAGTGTGTTGCTCTGGCAATGTAGCGTCATGTGTAGACACGCCCAGTAAGCATCTGCATGTGTAGACAGTGATGCTTACTGCAGTGATAGTCTAATCTTGAGTAAAGCATCTTGTGTAGATGCACCCAATAACTATTAATGCTAATAAAGTGATAAATAATTTGATTGAAAAACTGTTGCCCTCAATGTCTGCATTTTATTGAGCTGCAACACTCAAAACTGCTATGTCACAGGTATATATTTGTACTGGAAAAAATTAAATCTAATTTGTTGCACAGTTCATGAGGCTCAACCACAGTTTTTTCTTGTAGTGTAGTCTAACTCCTGAACAGTATTTCAGAGCAGCAATTACTGAACCTTTTGATTTTCCATTGGTTACAAATATCATAGATTTTTATACACTTTAGGGCTGGAAAGGACCTTGTAAGATCATCGGGTCCAGCCCCTTGCCCAAGAAGTCAGCGAGGGGCAAAGCATCCTAATGAAATAAGTATCCAAATGTTTCCTAAAAGTGTCCAGTGTAGGTGCTTGCACCACCTCTTGGGAGAGTTTGTTCCAGGCTTTGGGGGCTCAGACAGTAAAGAAGTTTTTCCTTATGTCCAGTCTAAAATGCTTTTGCAGGAGTTTGTGACCATTAGACCTTGTCGTCCCTTGGGGTGCTCTGTTGAACAGTTATTCCCCCAGATCCTGATGCACACGCCTTATGTACTTATTGACTGCCAGAAAGTCACTCCTGAGCCTGTGCTTTTCGAAGCTGAAGAGTCCCATAGCTCACAGCCTGTCTTCATAATGCCTGTTCTCTTGCCCTCTGATAATTCATGTGGCTCTCTTCTGGACTCTTTCAAGCTTCTCCATGTCCTTCCTGAATTGTGGAGCCCAGAATTGGATGCAGTACTCCAGCTACAGCCTCACCAAGGTCAAGTACAGCAGGAGGATGTCATTCTGGGTCTTGCTTGAGATGCATTGGTAGATGCATGCTAAAGTTTTTTTCACTTTGCCAGGTGTGGTATCTCATTGGTGGCTTATGTTCTGCTTGTGGTCAGTCATGACCCCCAAGTCTCTGTTGGTCATAGTGCTAACAAGTGTAGCATTGCCGAGACTATAAGTGTGATGTGGGTTTTTTCCCCCGATGTGAAGCACCTTGCATTTCTCCCTATTGAATGCCATTTGCCCACCTTGCAAGCCTGTTGAGGTTGGGCTGGATCACCAGCCTATCCTCAAGCGTGGACACTCTTCACCAAAGTTTGGTGTCATCGGTGGACTTAGCTAGTCCACTTCTGACACCAGTGTTCAGATTGTTTATAAAGACATTAAAGAGTACAGGTCCATGAACAGAGCCTTGGGGGACACCACTAGTTACTGAGTGCCATGTTGATTCAGTTCCATCAACTACCACTCTGTGGGTCTTACCTCGGAGCCAGTTCTCCAGCCATTGGACTGTGGAGCAGCCGAAGCTACTGTTGCCCAATTTTTCCATGAGGACATCATGAGACACCAGGTTAAAGCCTTCTTTAAAGTCCAAATATATCAACCTCTTCCCTTTTGTCCAGGTGATTATATCATCTGGTTATAGAAAAAAATGAGATTGATCAAGAAAGATCTAGCTGCAACAAACCTGTGCTGGCTGTGCCTCAGAATGTGGCCTTCTGTTAGCCTGTCAAGAATGGTTTCTTTTAACATTTTTTCCAAGATCTTCCCAGGGATTGAGGTCAAACAGATTTGGCCTGTAGCTTCTCGGGTCTTCCTTCCTCCCTTTCTTGAAGATATGCACCACATTGGCCCTCTTCTAATCTTCAGGTACTTCACCTAAGTGCCACAAGTTCTCGAATATCCTTGCTAGTGGGTGCACTATGATATCTACCAGTTTCTTTAGCACTCTTGGGTGCAATCTATCTGGACCAGCTGATTTGTGGGGTCCTGCCTCCCAAATGATCCCTCACAAGATTGACGACAATGGTGAGCATATAATCACCCTTACCCTGGTGTAGCAGGGCACTAGGGTGCCTGCTACTGAATAGTGATGATATGGGCCTAGCCGCCATTCATTAGGGCAGCAGGTGCCAGTTACTATGGATACTAATTGGGTCAGCTGACCGCCAGGGGGCAGGGCCTGGCCTTCATAAACAGAGAAGGCTGAGGCCAGAGCCAGTTCCCCTCTGGCAGTGGGAGAAGCAGCAACTCTGCTGTGGAGCAGAACACGGCTTGGCCGTCTGACTGACTGAGAGTCTACCTGATGAGACGGGGAGGAGAACCCTGACTGGAGTGTACATTCTAGCTGGTAGGCTTATTGTTATGTTACAGCCGTGTGGCTTGTGGTTCTGTTTAGTTATAGTTACACCGGAGGACCGGGCGAGGCTGTAGGGGTGGAGGAGGCCTCATCAGGAGCTCCCCAGTAAATTGGGGGAGTTCCTAGCACCACAGAGGGTGCTGCGTAGTAGGGTGTCCTGACCCCAGCCCAGTGGGGGCAATATCAGGACGAGCCCCAATTGGGAAGAGCCCCAGTGGGGCATAGGCCCGAGAAGGCGGGTCTGGGGGCCAGGTGACGCTAAGGCCGCCTGAGCCCCAACCTTGGGAAGCCCGAGTCAGGCATAGAAGGCCCGAGTGTGGGCAGGCATGCAAGAGGCACAAATATAGGCCTGAGGGCAGGCGGACACGTGAGGAGCGCAAGCAAAGACCCGAGAAGGCGGGTCTGGGGGCCAGGTGAGGCTAAGGCTGCCTGAGGCCCAACCTTGGGAAACCCAAGTTGGGCATAGAAGGCCCGAGTGCAGGCAGACATGCGAGCACAGGCCCCGGTGGGGGGCGGAGAGAGCGCGATGAGTTCGAGCACAGGCCCCAGTGGGGGGCACGCATATTGGGCATTGGGCAGGCCCAGTGGGGCACTGCATGTGAAGGGGAAGCCCGGAAGAGGGCAAGCCCGGTGGAAGGTCCCGGAAAGAAGGGCGAGTCTACTAGGGAGCCCGAAGAGAGAGCGAGGGCTACTTAGAACAGTCTCAGAGACAGGCCGGCACAGGGAGTAGCCCCGGAATCGTGGTATCAAGACCGGCCCCGTGCCAAGGGGGCAAGAAGGCAGCCTCCCATTAATAATATAAGATCAAAGACATGGCGGGCGAGGTAGAGGATGCGTTCAGGACCCAGACTTGGGACGGTAGGCAAGGGCGCTAGGGGAGGTCACGGTGCCCCTAGGGACAGCCCTGCCACACCTGGTCATGGTACATCATGTCCCGAAGGGTGGTCCCTTTGGGCTGGTGAAAAACTGACACAAAGTAATCATTAAGCAGATTGGCTTTTTCCTGGGTCTTGGTAGTCAGCTGTCCCAACTGGTTTAGCAGGGGTCCAATGTTGCCCTTGTTTCTCTTTTGACTCCCCACATAGCTGAAGAAGGACTTTTTATTGTCCTTGATTCATGTAGCCAGTTGGAGTTCAGTTGCAGCCTTGGATTTCCTAGTTTGCTCCCTACAGGTGTGGACCATATTCCTTCTTAGTGGTGTTTCCTGTCTTTCATCCTTTATAAGTCTCTCCTTTTAGATGTAGGAGATCCCTGAGTCCCCTGTTGATCCAGGGGGGTTGTTGAGCTCTTTTACCAACTTTTCTAGGGGTTGGTATGGACTCCCCTTATGTTTCTAGGATCTCTCTGAGCATCTTCTGAAACTGTGGAGAAAATAGATTTATACTCTAATGGCAGTAATCTTAGAAAGGATTCAAAGCTGTATTATTTGTCAGCAGGTTTTATAACATTACTTTCAGTTATTAACTAACATATATGCCTTTATGATGGAAAGGAATGGAAGTTATCCATACTTCAATATACAGGTTTCCCTTGCTTTAGGTGGGTTCTGTATGTGTGAATTCACTCTGATGCAATGACCCTTTTTATACCAAAAATTTGTTATGTGCAAGGTAAAGTCACTCTTAAGTGATTCGTGTGGTGGAAGCCAACAGTTAGCTGCTTTGTGTGGTGCATTGTGGTAGTGACATGCACCAAAATAGAGTTTCCTGTGTGGATCTTTGCTCCTCACTCGTGTTTCTGTAGTTGCCATCTCCATTATGATGGTACCCTGTGCTTGTGTGTATTGTCTGCCGTTGGTGAGTATCACAATTGTCTTGTAATAGTGGGAGAAATGGCTCTGGGGGTCAGTACAGTTGAGGTCTTGGATCGTATCCTTATTTGTTAGATTATAAAGTGGGATCCCCTTATGCGATTTTAAGTTATGTGCCATTTTCCAGGAACGCATGTGCAGCATAAAGCGAGGGAAACTTGTAAACTTAAATTAACATAGGAATCATGTGCATCTATACACGTGCTCTGGAGTGAGGTCAGGGGGGCACTTTAATTACAGCAGCTCTGAGCCACTCTAATTAAAGCGCCAACAGTGTCGCATGTAATCAGCATGCCATACTTCAAAAAGGTGATGGGGTGATTTAACTAAAGCTTATTCAATGAGCTTTAGTTAAAGTGCCCCTGCCACCATTTTGAAATTTGGGGACACTGAATACACTTGAAGTGGAGTCTGCTGGAGTGCATTAATTAGCATGCTACAGCAGATTCACAGCATGCCCCAGAGCAGAGCTCTGTCACTGTATATAGGTGCCCCTTCACTCCAAAATTATCATTAATCTGTTTGGAGTTCATCATTGACAGTTCCTCAATTCAAGGATGATCTCTATCATGGCTCATTGATGGGTATTGAGGTGATTCAAGAGCATGAATGCTGCATGCCCCTGGAAGCTGGGGGGGCATGGCGACTTCCCACAGCTGGTGGCAGTGGGGGCATGGTGGTGGCATGGGGAGGTCCTACAGGCAGCTGCAGTGGTGTTGGCAGCAAGGGCAGGCCGAGCAGGTAGCTCCCACAGGCGGTCATGGTGGTGTCAGTGGCAGGCGGTGGGAGTGCCAAGCGCTGACCAGCAGTCAGTGACCACCCGCAGATGCTGCTGGCAGTGTTGGCAGCACCCAGTGGCTATTGGAGACTGCCCACAGATGCCACTGGCAGTGTTGGTAACATGGGAGGGGGGGCAGCAAGCAGTGATCACCCACAGGTGTCCCTGGCAGCATCAGCAGCACTTTGTGTATGGAGTGCACCACCAATCTCAGAGGGTGTATGTGCACCCCCTATGCCTTCCCAAAGAGTCTAAACCTTGAGCCCCAGATCTGTCTGCAGAAGTTGTAGGTGTTTGCATAGGGAAGAATAGGTCATAGACTGGGATTTCTCTTATTTTCCTTCTGCTCTCCTCTCTGCTTTGGGGGCAAGATATTTTACCTTCATAGATTTCATAGACATTAGGGCTGGAAGGGATGTTGGAAGATCATCGAGTCCAACCCCCTGCCCAAAGGGCAGGAAGTCAGCTGGGGTCATAGGATCCCAGCAAGATAAGCATC
>NW_017728913.1:28118983-28127641 GCF_001723895.1 Crocodylus porosus | reverse complement strand
TAAGGTCTGTTTTCCTGACTGCTGATCATGTGTGTGGCTCTTCTCTGGACTCTCTCAAGCTTCTCCACATCCTTTTTGAATTGTGGAGCCCAAAACTGGACACAGTACTCCAGCTTGAGAAGCATCTATGGATGCAAGCCAGCATTTTGGTTGCTTTACTAGCTGCAGCATCACATTGCAGGCTCATGTTCATCTTGTGGTCAATCATGACCCCCAAATATCTTTCTTAGTGCTAGTCAGTATAGACTAGCTGCTGAGCCTCTAAGGATGCTGCATGTTTTTCTTCCCAAAGTGGAGATCCTTGCATTTTTCGGTGTTAAACACCATCAGGTTCTCATCTGCCCATTTGCTGAGCCTGTCCAGGTCAACCTGGATCACCCTCCTGTCTTCTAATGTGGATGCTTTACCCCAAAGTTTGATGTTATCGGCGAACTTAGCCAGTCCGCTCCTGACTCCAGTGTCTACATCATTAATGAAGATGTTGAAGAATATGGGTCCAAGGACAGAGCCTTGAGGGACCCCACTGGTGACGGGGCACCGTGATGATTGACTTCCATCAATTACTACCCTCTGGGTCTGACAAGGGATCCAATTTCCCAGCCAGTGGACTGTGGTGGACCCAAGGCCACAATTGGCCAGTTTTGCCAAGAGGTGATCATGGGATACCAGATCGAAGGCTTTTTTGAAGTTAAGATATATGACATCAATCTCTTTTTCCCTTGTCCAGGTGATAAGTCACCTGGTCATAGAAGAAAATGAGATTGGTCAAGCAAGACCTACCCGCAACAAACCCGTGCTGGCTATCCCTTAGGATGTTGGAGTTGACCAGTCTATTTAAGGATGGCCTCTTTAATAAACTTTTCTAAGATCTTCCCCAGGATAGAAGTCAGGCTGATAGGCCTATAGTTAGCAGGATCCACTTTCCTCCCTTTCTTGAAGATCGGCACCACATTGGCCTTCTTCCAGTCTTCGGGCACTACACCAGAGTGCCAGGAATTTTCAAAGATCCATGCCAGAGACTGAGCTATGATGCTAGCCAGCTCCTTGAGTATCCTGGGGTATAGATTGTCAGGGCTGGCTGACTTGAAGGTGTCCAGCTTCTCAAGGTGTTCGTTCAAGAGGTCAGCGTTAGTGGAGGGCAGGGGATCTCCCTCATCCAGACCTCCGTGTCCCATAGCAGGCATGGGCGTCCCATGGAACTGATGAAAGACCGACACAAAGTAGCCATTTAATAGGTTGGCTTTTTCCTGGGCGTCAGTTGCCCCATCTGGTTCAGCAGGGGTCCAATGTTGCCCTTGCTTTTCCCCCAGCTCCCCACATGTCTGGAAAATGACTTTTTATTGTCCTTGATGCTCAAAGCTAGTTGGAGTTCAGTTACAGCCTTGGCTTTCCTGGTTTGCTCCCTGCAGGACCGGAGCAGTGCAGGATAATCCTCCTTGGAGGTGAATCCCATCCTCCATCCTTTTGTAGGCCTTTCTTTTTAGCCTCAGGAGGTCTGCTACATCCCTGGAGAGCCAGGGGAGCTGCTGTACTGTCTTGCTGCATTTCCTCCAAGATGGAATAGAATTGGCTTGTGCATTGAGGATCACTCCCTTGAGGAGCAACCACTCTTCTTGAACTCCCCTCTCTCTGGGCTTGTGGTTCCTTAGGACCTCACTGACAAGCCTCCTGAGCTTGTCAAAGTCAGCTTTCATGAAGTCAGGGACTTCTGTGTTGCTGACTGACTTGCCAGCTTTACGGCGGATGGTGAAGGTGATCAGCTCGTGGTCACTGTCACCCAGCTTCCCATTGATCGCTAGGTCATCCCCAGTAGCCAGTACCAGGTCAAGCAGTGCTTTACCTTTCATTGGCCCATAGACTTCTTGATTCAGGTAGAGGTCATCCATGCACAAGAGGAAGCTTTGCGACTGCTTGGATTTGGCAGAGTGATCTTCCCATGAGATGTCCAGGTAATTGAAGTCACCCATGACAACCATGATCCTGGAGCATGCAGCCTCAGCCAGTTCCCGGGAGAACTCCTGGTCAAGCTCTAGACTTTAGGTGGGAGGCCTGTAGTAGATTCCCACTATTGTGTCCCCTGTGTCATGTTCCCCATGGATTTTAACCCAGAGGGTCTCCAGTTGTCCACCCTTGAAGCAGGCTGATGCTTGGTGGAGGTTGCAGGACCAATGCAGTTGGTTAGCAATCAGCTCCTCCCAGTTCTTGATGCTTGCATTCATTTTCTTCAGGTATGCCATCAATGAGTCCTTGTAGCATTTCCTTTGGCCCCCACTAGATCTTGGGCCACAACTAAGTTGGGAGTAGAGCACTTGTTTTGGGAGTCAAGAATTGGGCATCCACTATGATGTCTAGTTCAGCGAAGTTGGTGCTTGAATATCTCTGACACAATGCTGGTAATATTGGCTTTAGTAAGGATTATGGTGTTTTGTATGGTAACCTTCCCTTTTTATGCAGAGGATTTTTTGGATACATTTTTGGTGATAGCTCTTTTGGCTCTTGAGATGACAATGTGGTCACCTATGTTTCACATATGTCAAGGAGAGTGGGGATAACGACTGAACTGTAGGCCTGGATCTTTCTTTGCTTTTGCCACCTTGAAACCTAGAGTCCTTTAACAATTTGGGGATGCTGAGACTGATGATAATGAATCCTATAATCATAATGCATTCTTCTTTTGGAAATCCCATCACTTTGAGCTACAGTGATTTAACCATTCTTTTAAGATATTCCTCACCTCTTTGGTCTCAAATGAGACTCAGCCTTTGCAGGACAGATTATGCAGTATAAAGATAAAATGGTTGTTGGAGAGGGGTTGTTGGACCTAGAAGGAATATAGCCTCCTGTGAAGCTTTCACTAGGAAGGTAGTCATGAACTGGGAAACCTAGCCTGAGGAATTTCAGTGCTATTTAGAACTAAAATAGATTAGGTCTAGTTCTACATTTTAGATTGTAGATTGACACATTTTAACATTGATGGACTCTACATGCGAAGTCATCTTCTCTAGCCATAGGAGGATTCCCTTAGCATAAAAGGTATGTTAAGGGACATAATGGCATAATAGTGGTCCCTGTTCCAATCCTCAGAATGAGTCTTGGTATAAAAAAGACAGATGTGAACAAAGGTCCATGGCCATAGACTTGTTTCTGACTTGTTTTTTTGTTTTGTTAAATCCAGAGTACCTTGCAGTCTGAATTTTCAGATGAGGCCAAGGGATTGGAGCAGGAAGAGAACCCAAGTCATAAAATAACCAGTGAATAAATATAAATTTGTATGAACTAATTAGTTTAACAAGTCCAGTATGTTTTTTTTATTAATATTTGAAAACAAAATATTGAACAACAAATCCCAAATACATTTATTTGTACCCAAATATCCCATTTATAGCTACTTATATATTCCTTTAATAATCCTATTCCTTAGGCAGTCAGTACAACAAATTTGTTTGTACAAATGTGTGATTAACTCATATCAGTACTCTTTTACCTAAAATCAGCCACTTGAGCATTTGAATGAATGGTCAGAACACTTTCATAAGTATTTAACCAGCCCGGAAGCTGATTAATCCCTACTTTAAAAGGAGATACTATGCAAGTTCTATAGCACAAGAATATGGAAATTTGGCATCTATCAGTAATACTGTGTTGGAAATGGATCTTTCATTTTATTGTCATGTATAGCTCAGAAATAAAATAGACACAGAAGAATCACCCCTGACCCTTTCTGGATTTCACTTACATGGTAGATATAAAATCCATCCAGTTCAATTTGTTGTTCTTCAGCAGTTCAGGATGACACCCTTCTGCCCCTCCTATTAGTTACCTCTGATACCAGCATAAATTGCAATGGCTATGAGACTAATATATATTTTAATATATATGGACATGCCTTTTGAACATGTTCTCTATAAACAGATAACAGTTCATATTAAAGCCCTCTCCAAGGTACTTCTCAGCAATATCAGGGTTTTAGTTACACAGCTTTGATAAAGGGGTAAAGACACTAACTATAGTTAGCAACTCCTTTTAAGCTTCTTCCATACAAGGATCAGAATAATGCTTTTGGACTGCTACCATTGGGCATACTAATGTAGAAAACAATGCACAAAACTGTTTGTTTGACCTTAGCCTTACAGCTCTGTAGACAAGCCAAGTCTTTTTCTTTACTGACCTGCACTGAAAAGCTAAAGAGAAAGGAAAGGACACCCTTTAAAATATATTATGTCTCTTCCTTCCAAACACCACCTGCCTCTCCCACCAAAAAATAATGTGATTTTTCTAGCACCAGGCAACTCACTTCTCCTTTTCCCTCTCACTGGTCCATTTATTTTTTTTCTTTTTTCCCTAGCATGGAATTGTGTATTTTCTTTCTGACCTCCTGAGAATTTAGGATGGAGATCAGCTATTACAGAGAGGTCGACAGTGGTGAAATTGTGAAGCAAAAGTTTAAGCTGCATCTATACTACAAAAAATCTGTGCCACTACTGTTACTGACTCCCCGTCTTTTTTTCAAAAAGGTTTTACCTTCCTGAGACCTAGCGAGTCACTAAGGGCTACATTTTGGGGTGGAACTAAATGGTTTTTGTTTCTTAGCTGTGATAATTACTCATTATAACTCTCTGAAGTGCCATTTTTGTGTGTCTTATGTCTTTTCTGCTTTAGCTGAAGAACAGTCCTGCACAGAGCCCCTCTTCCATCCCCATGGTAGCAGGGGTGTAGGGGAGGAGGAGGGTGACGAGTTCCCCCAGCAGCAAACAGAACCCTCCCTGCCCCACAGGGGAAGGGGAATGGGAAGGGGAAGAGTCCTCCTCTGGGGCTGGGCAGCCCCACACAGAGCCCCCGTCCCCACCCTGTGGTGGGGGGACAGGGAGAAGGGGGGACTACTCTGCCCCAGCTGCAGTCCCCCAGTGGGAGGAATGAGAATTAACTCTCTCTCTGCCCCCTTAGACTTAATGGGGTCATGCTGGAACAGCTGTGGTCCCTGCTGGTTAGACAGAGAAGGGGGAGAAAATAAACCCTCTTCTGTGCAGTCTGACAGAGACTGCTGCCCTTTCCCATCCCATCACTGCTCCAGCAGCAGGACATGGCCAGACACCATCCTGGCATGGCCCTGTTAAGGTGAAGAGGGCAGGCATGGGTTTAATTCCTCCCTTTGCCCCTTCTGCCCCCTGGGACCTCACCTGGGGTCTGCCAGCCTTGGCCACCCCTCCACCTCTGCTGCTCCCTGGCAGACAGGCAGACCCCAGCTGCAGTGGGGGGGAGGAGAAGGAGGGAAGAATTAACCCCCTCCCCACCCACTTTGCCTTAATGGGGCCATGCCAGCTGGCAGTGTCTTTCCATGTACCCACCCCTGCTCAGGTTAGAAAGCAGAGTGGTGGGGCCAGCTCTGCCCCACCTGAGTGGAGAGCCCAGTCTAGAGGGCATGCTGGTATACTGGGAGACTCTGGTTTAACTTAAACCAAGAAGGGGTCTGAGACAGACATTGCATACACCAGTTTGAGCTGAATCAGTTAAGTCTGATACTGCAGTCAACCAGGTTTATCTCAAACCAGTTTTGCTCATTTTGAAACTGGTTTATGTGCACTGAACTTATGTTCTGTTACAGGTTTAAACCAATTTCTGATTTCTTAAACTGGTTTATGTGTAATGTTTGTCTCTAGCCCTGGGATCACATCCATCCCTGGTATAAAAGCTGGGAGTTGCACCAAAAATGAATTTGGCTCACATATTGTAGCTGGAAACACTGAAAATTTGATGCAGTATACATGTCCCAGAGATAATTACTGACAGGCTTTCAGAAGTACTGGTTTTAAGGGGTGATTAGAAAGAAGGGACATTCAACATTTGAATTCCAAGGATAAAGGGCAGCAGGGAAGGAGACTTGGAAAGAATAAAGACTATGCTGAAATGCAAACTTGACTGTAAGAATAAACATTAAGAATACTGAAATTCTGGATGTTGCATAAGAAAGTAGAACCTAAAAGCTTTCTTATAGCTTGCATGAAATAAAGCTTTCATGTTTACCAAACTGCCTGAAATATTTATTCAAAGGCAGAAATCAAAAGCATGAATACTGTTTGCCAGTAGAAGCAAGAAAGCAAAATCATGCAGAACAAGGGGAAAGTCTGTTATTTTAAGGTGCTGCCTTATCTATGTTAAGGTACTGTCTTATTAATAACCATAACACTTTTTCATGTTCTTAGTTCTCTTGTGTTTATATTCATATATGTTCATCTCAGGCAGTGGAAATGAATATAGCTCATAGTCCTCTCGCTTTCTGTTTATCATGTTGTAAGAGCAGGTGAAAAAAATGGGAAACATTCAGATTTTAAAATTTTTCTTAATGGGAGCTCATAAAATGCTAATATGTGGTTTTTTGTTTTGTTTTTTCTTTGTGTTAGTCATCCCTCTAGGGATCCCTACCTCCAGAACATCCCTATACCTTCCCCACACCTATCTTGAGTAGAGCCAGAGAATGCTTTAGAGTGTTTATGCCTGTGGATCTATAATATTTTACTTTTTTTTCCAGAGGAGTGACTGAAGGAGGCTGGTAAGGAGGGAAAGTGGAAAGTATGTGTTTTTTGTATGTTCTAGAGACAACATCTTTCTCCTTTACCCACCTTATTTTATAAAACATGCCTTTTCTATTCTTTTTCACCAATACCTGCGTGCTTCAGAAATGCTAGTTGCAATAAGGAAATAAGGTGTAAAACTGTATTTTTAAAAATAAATGTACTTTGTTGCTCCGTTTCCTTTGGTCTTTTATTCCTGCGCAATTGGAATAGTGAAATGACAGTAATAGAGACAGTACTCAATTCTAAAATTTAGTCTTTGGTACTGAGAACTGGAAACAAAACTTCACAGATTATTAGGATATCAGGTCATAAATATTTATGATCTTCAAGGCCTTTAGTTCAGAACACTTCTGTTCAGAACGCATGAACTAGCACTGTTGGGAGGGTTTTGGAAAAACT
This sequence comes from Crocodylus porosus, assembly GCF_001723895.1. Classification (NCBI taxonomy): domain Eukaryota; kingdom Metazoa; phylum Chordata; order Crocodylia; family Crocodylidae; genus Crocodylus; species Crocodylus porosus. Next base: position 28,120,670 of record NW_017728913.1, on the reverse strand, counting down.
ATAATATCTTACCACTAAAACGTTATACCTATACCTTAGGTATTATACCTTAGGTTATATAAGCTTTTAGATTTATTTACCTATAATGATATATAGGTAAATTTATTCTTTCACTGACAAGTTATAGTAAATTGACACATCCTTCTGTACCATAAAGTGAGCAAACACAGTCATAGGAAGACAAATGTTCTTTTAGTGTCTATAAATTATCACTAGCCTCAAGTACATTATGAAGGAAGGGACTGACTAAAGCTCAGTGAAAACACTGCATAAATCATATTAGTGCCCTTGGGCAAAATCTCTGCAACCATTGCTGTTTAAGGCATTTGTGTTTTTCCATCTTCCTTAAGATCCTTATGCTCTTATATAAAACTGTAAGGTTATATTTATAACACTTCCTTTCTTAGTACAGTAATGGCCAGGAGACTGTTTACACATTGAGAATTATTTATATAGGGAAATGAACTGATTTAGGAAAAACACTTTAACATTGTTTAGTTGAGTAAATACTGTCATAATTTTAAAGGCATCTTATTGTAAGGTTTTAGGGTGTCTGTGTGTGTCACAATAGACAGATGAGAGAGAAGAAATATTGCCTCGAGGGATGTCTTTCTTTCACTGGGGAGATGTACATTCAGTTAAAGAAATTGCAGTTGGAAAAAGACCTTGGTAAATAGCTACTTGCATGCTCTGTAAGTGAAAAATTATTTTTAACTGCATTGTCCATTCTAACTTTAGGCGACCTATACCTAAGTAGTGCTCTACTACTTCGTTTAGAGAAACGAGAGACAGAATCAAAGCAATACAGTCCTCATATGAGTTCTGTACTCAGTCACTCTATTCTGGCTGTTGTATCAGAACAACTCTTTCAAATGCAGGATGCAAGTTAAGATATCATCTGTGGTGACCCATTACTGCACATTGTATTGTGGGACTTACCATAACCGAACCTCATGGAAAGGTCTATCGCTAACCTGCCTAGCAACCACAGCAAAAGAGCATTTCAGGTATTTTCAGGAGTGCATAGTCAGCTAAGTAGGTTAAATGGTGCCTGGTATAACACTTGAATCAGAAATCTCTATGGGAGTTTTCACCACTATAGTTAACATTAGCTACTTTGTCCTCAAATTTAGGATATTTTGCCTAATGGCCTGCTATATTGATCAATGTAATTGTTGCATTGTGTTCATAATATTACTAGAAACTACCTAATGCTGTACAGCTTTAAAAGCAGCATACACAAATTATTGAAGATGTTTTTATTAATTTTATTTATAGCTATTGGAAATACTTTTCTCCTTTTAAAGCAAGCTATCATAGGAATAAAGATGGAATGGGACCACCTCATACAGAGCCTGGGTGGGCACCAAGTAATAGATATTACGTCCAAAAGGGTCTACAAGAATATCTGCTCCACTCCGGGTACAGAATACAAGCTCTATTGACCAACCCTAAATTTTGGTGTAGTGTTTGGGAGTAATTATGTGCAATGGGGCTGCAGCTCTATAGTGGGGTAGTGGGCTGCCACCTAGTGTGTTGCTCAGAATTTCCTTGGGGTTGGGGAGGGAGGGTTGCATTTTTGCTCCCCAGTCTCCTGCGTGGGCAGAAGGCCATTAGTGAGAGGGCTTACCCCTCGTTATCGGAGTGCGGAGCCATTGAGCCTCTGTCATGGGCCTCCTGAAGACTT
>NW_017728913.1:28112263-28118883 GCF_001723895.1 Crocodylus porosus | reverse complement strand
GGAATGGGGCAGAGGGGAGAGACTCTGCATGTATGCTGTCTGCTACACAGCTGCATGCCAGAATTCTCTACAGCAATGGTCTTTCGCCTTTTTTTTTCATTTGTGGACCCTTTTGGAAATTTTGAATGGAGATCGAGACCCCCTTTGAATTGTAAGTGTGGGTATTCACATACTTTTGATTGATCATAGTCATCTTTCATGGACCCCTTAGATATAGTCTGCTTATCTCCAGGGGTCCATGGACCACAGGTTGAAAACCACTGAGCTACAGCCTAACTGCTAAGGGCAATTCTTTATGGGGGTGGGGAGGGGAAAGGCATAATGATGGGTCCATCACTGCTCTCCTGTTGGCTGTGAATCTAGCCTAAAAAACTGGAAATACAAATAATTACAATTAACTTTTTTTATTTTTTATTTTTTTTAGTTGGCCAAAGCTTTTCCATTGGTTCAGATATACATCCAAAGGCATATTTATATCCTATTTTATAAGGAGATAACTCAAGATATGGACAAAAAGCATTTTATATTGCAAAGGTATAAATATCCTCATATAAATAAGAGAGACATCTTAATAAAAGATGGTATCCTCTTGGTGTTGTTTTTCTGTTGTAGAGCTCAGATTACAGTCTAATTAGCAATCTGCCTTCAGATGTTTGTAGCTGAGGACAGTGAGCGGAGAGAAACAGGAACTGTTAAAAATGTAACTAAGTATTCTGTTTTGTAGAAGAAAAAAATGAGTAAATAATAGAACTGTTCTTTTTTGTCTTTTTCCTTGAGTTGAATATAGAATAAGCTCTAGTCTTTCTGCCTTACTGGTTGTGACTCTTTTTTGTTGAAGAAGCCCTGTTTCTAGATGCTTCACTGTTAACATGTGCAGACACTGTTTTTGGTGGTGGTTGTAATTTCAAAAAATTGTGAAGCAGGGCCCCTATTTGAACAGATATATTCAAGGAAATAACACTGCTGGTAGGATCGTTGCAAGAAGCTGAAATAATAATGTAGAGCAGGCTTAACATAACTGCTATGATGTCACTGCTATTGATAATTACAGTCAAAGATTGAAAGGACCATTTTAAATTCACACTATGCGTGCTGAAGTGAAAACAAAAATGAAGCAAAATATTGTTGACTTGATGAGGATGTAATATCTCTTGTACATGTTTGAACCTTTTGTTATATCTACAGACTTAATATTGTAATGATTTTTCTCTTTGTTCATATATATGAGGATGCATATGAAATTTTTGGAAGTTGGCTGCCTTTCCATGTAAAAAATAAAGTGTTCTGAATGAGTAGAGGCTTAATTTAAAAACGAAAAAACAAACGGTTTTGTGGAGTAATGGATCAGATTTATTTTTAAAACTAGCTATATGTCCTGAATGAGAAGTGGCGGAAATGGATTCTTGTCCATGCAACTATGTTGGATGATCCAAGAAAAGCAAATGAAAGCTCCTTGGGACCCAGATGATATATCCCCAGTATTGGAAATATCAGCAACATGTAAGTTAACATGACTGTGAGTCTTTGTTTTTACAGGCAAGCATGAACTAAAATAAGCATAGGGAAAGGAAATAAACATTGGTTCTAATGAAATTCTATAGTAAAAACATAACTATAAAAGGGATAAGCTCTTATCTGCTTTTGCTTACTCAGAACAAAAAACTTGGCTTGTGACATCTAAAATATTGTGAAATGTGTTTTGAATAGAATGGCATATCTACAAACATCTCAGAATTGAGACTTAGTGTACCTGCTGCAGAACTTGCCAATCATACCAATATTAACAACTAATGATTCCACATGTATTTAAAGTGCTGCTGTACTGAAAACACACAGACTTAATTTTTTTTTAAATAGGCAAATTTATTTGCTTGTACTCCTTTTCAAATATGCAGCTTTGCATGGTCCACAGCATTATCTGGGGAACTACTTTAACATTTCTGTGAGCTCAGAGTAGTTATGCTTTGCAAAAAATGTAAGAGATTTGGAATTATTGATGCTTGAGTTCGTACTCCCATTATCATGCTTCTTTGGAAAACAACATGGATCTGGAAATCAAAGTTATAATAAAATGCAAATACTGGAGAAAAGACTATAACACTTGAAGTGAGAAATGGGAGAAGAATTAATGTAATTGCTGTTGTTGTTTTACTATCAATCTCCCTGAGGAAGATGTATGTATTTATTTATTGAAAGTTGTAACACTGAGGGTTGTATGTGTGAGATTTTGCTACTTTGTTTTCTAGTAGAATTAGAACTTAGGGAATTTTAACCTTGACTCTGAAATGCTTAAGTTTTTTAGCTCTGGGACATTTAAACACATTTGTCCAAACCATAAAAGCCAGTATGCTGAATTGTCTATGGTGGCCATTTGAAAATTTTAGAAAAGTGTGGCTTAAGTCCTGGATAAGAGAAGGATTTAGGAGCCTACTTTTGATTTCTGTGATAGACAGTTGTCACTTCTCCTCCTGGAGCAAGTTGCTTAAAGCTTATTCTTTCAAAGACCAAGGAAAAAGAAGAGGTGGTGTTACTTCTCTTACAAACAAGAGTTTAGTGGTTAGGTGGGGCATATATGTTCAAAATACTTCCTCTTCCTGAGGTGATCTGAACCCACATTATCCACTTCCCAGGAAAGTGCACTTAAAACTAGGATCTGTTTTAGAACCATAGATGTTGGGATCCCCTCTTAGTCTTTCTTTTTAAAGCTCTTCTGCTTCATATGAAATATGTAGATATTCATTAGAGTAGGGACTAGACCTTGTTGTGTCCCAGGTGAGTGTCCTAACCATATTCTTTTTTTTAATTCAAATTCACTATATTATACTCTTTGGCTTGATATGTTGATAGTGGGCATGTCTACATGTTCATTATTGTGCAGTAGTTACTTTACATTTATTTTAGTACTTGCTAAATGAAGTATTACCTAAATGTGCAGTAACTAGAGTTACTGTACAGTAGCACCAGTGCATGCATTTTTAGTGATGCTTACTGAGCAGTAGCCTAATATTATTGCACAGTAGTGTATTAGCATGTTTTTTGCCCGGCACATTACTGAGCAGTGTTGTTAGGCTACTGCGTGTTAAGCGTCTCGTATAGATGCGCCCACTGAGCAATACAATCCAACACCAGAAGAGGAACAAGGAAAAAAAAAAATTTAAGCCTCTCCTTCTGACCTCTGACTGCTGCCGTCTTACCTCCTGTTGACATGTATTGGGGCTAAACTTCTTCTCACCACAATTCTGTATGTAGTCATTACTGGGAGTATTTCTGTACTTTTTTTGCTTTCTACTTTAATGACTTGTGTGTGTGGGGATGGTGGTCGTGGGGGCATTTACTCCAAAATCTGGCTTATGTGGTCTGCCTTAGCACTATGTGGGACATCATTCCTGCATCTTTAGAATTGATATTAATGTCTCTTACACATAAGGAACAGAGCAGAGCTCATATTTCCTTTAACACCCTTCCTTCGTTTCACCCCCCCAACTGTTTAAAAGATAAACACCTGTAATACACCTGTGTGCCTGTAGGTTGTATTATATAAGGGAAACAAACATAGAGCTTTCACTCCTCTCCCCAGAGAATTGACAGTCCGTGAATTAGATGAAGAATGGCTTCAATAAGAATCCTGACTTCATTCCCTGAAGGGATGGATGCCTGAACATTTATTAAATGTCTGTCCTCAATTTTTATACCTTTTAAAAAAAAAAAAGTCCCAAAACACCCCATATCAAATTCCATTCTCCTGAAACCTGTATCAGTAGAACATGAAGGTTACCTACTTAGTCTCAAGGTTATGCACTTCTCAGAACAGAACATCCTAAAATTAGGGGTTCGCTTACAACCTCACCGATTTAATTCTACTTTCGCGAGGCTGAATAATAATGCATTATTTATAAGATGATAAACTATTTCTCAGGGAAGATAATAACATATAAAGTTTGTTTCCGTATTCATTTGACCACTAGAGCTTTACCAATGGGAATATTTTTGAAAAGCAACTGCTACGTTTCAGTGATTAAATTGTGTCTTTTAAAAAAAATCCCAAATCTTGTTGTTCACTGCCGATACTTTACTTTATTCAGGCAATAAGAACAAAAAATGCCAGTTAACTGACTTGGGCACAGAACTTGAATTTTTAATATTTTTGGATAACATGCACACCAAGAACTAACAGAAGGAAAAAAAGAGGAATAATATCTAAAGTATTTGGATATTGATAATAAATTATTATAATTTTACAAGTTACGAACAGTTTTAATTTAGTCTCAATTACCAGTTAGTTGCTGAGATCCAGCAAGAATTCAAAGGCAAATAAGCTTTTAGTTGTTAACAAAACATTTCAAAATGCTTCCTTATTTATCTTTCAGGACTAAAAGAAAGAAGGTCTTTTACTACAGTTATCTAATGCATAAACCATGAACCTTGATGTCTGCTCTACAACTGTTGCCTTTGAGTGTTAATCCATAACCCTCAATGAAGCTCATCATCTTAAGGGCAGAGTTCACAACAATATTGAAAAAGCAGTCACCAGAAATTTGTCAGCCAGTATACACTAAGCAGAATTAAAAATTAAAGAGTTTGGTTAAAAGTTTGCTTTAGGAATTTTGACTAAAGTTTAACTAAAGCAATTGTTCTTTATACCTCACGTTTAAAAAAACTAAGCAGCAAGGAGCATCTTTCCTGGATCATCCCAGCCACAACACTTCAAAGCTACTAAAAAACTCAGGTATGTAAGATTTCCTAAAAATAAATAAAGTTCCTCACTTCGAGGACTCAAGTGCATCTCTCTCCACTTTCTATTCAGTAGAACTCTGTGAATCCTTTCCCCGCCCCCCCCCCCCCTCCTTCCTGTATTTAACATGGATCATTATTTGTTCTGCTTGTAAGGAATTTATCTTCATGTCATCCTTCTGTCGTCAGGCTTGCACAATGGAGCCCTTGAGTTGTCTCTGTAATGGGATTGAAACAATCAATTCAGGACAGTAGAGGTTGTATGACAAACCAATATGAGATTGTGATTTTTTTTTTTCTTCTTTCTTGTTCTGGTATTAGGGAGTGTAGTGATCATTAGGCTTAATAAATCCAGGCATAAAAACTAAAAAAATCAAGTTTTATTTGTGGAGCAGTAGATACACCTCTGCACACCATGGGTGCGTCCACACATGTAGGCATGTGTGTTGGCCTCAGCTGTATAAAAAGCTGCCCTAGCAAGCAGCTCAGAACTACTTGCTTTCAGGTATTTCTTGGAGGAAGTTGGCCATGCTCCTTCCTGTCCCAGGCTGCTGCTGACTTGCTCTCAGGAGCTTATGGGAGAAGTTTGCCATGCCCCTTGCTGCCTCAGGCTGCTGCTCCTGCTGCTGCCAGCTTGTTTTCAGGAACTTCTGGGGGCAGGCTGGCCATTCCCCTTCCTATCTCAAGCTGCTGCTGTTGTTGCTTCTGCTGCTACTGGCTGCTGCTGCTAGCTTGCTTTCAGGAGCTTCTGGGGAGAAGATGGCCATGCCCCTATCCGCCTCTGGCTACCACTGCTGTTGGTTTGTTCTCGGGAACGTTTTGGGGGAAGTTGGCTGTGCCCATTCCTGCCTTGGGCTGCTGCTCCTGTTGCCACCCCACTCATGGGTGGGTGGGGGGGAGGGTTCCTCTGCTGCATGCTGCTGCCCTTGCTTTATGGGGGGGAACCAACTGCACTGCACCACACCTCAGCACCACACCCCAGCTTCTGCACTCCTGTTTCAGCCTGCTACCCAGCCCGCTGCCAAGCCGTGGTCAGGGGACAGCATGGGGAGGGGACCTGTGCTACCTGTGGGCCCCTCCCCTCTACCATCACTGCCAGCACCTTGCCTGCCCCACCTGCTTCAGCAGACCGCCCCCCCCCCCCACCTTCATCTTCACTTTCACCTTTACCTGAAGCATGACTTAAGTGGCTGCTCTGGACAGCTGCTACCACCACTGCTGCTGCCACCGCCTGTACTACCACTGCCCCCACTCAGGAGAGGGGAAGATTCCCTGCTACATCACCTTATACCACCCTGCACCGCACCTGCACTGGATTACTTCCCTATTTAACATGCACTCCCCCACAGGCACTGCTTTACCATGTCTGATGTTCAACAACCTGTACCTGGTTTGGGACCTCCTGGAGCTGGTGCACTGGGAAGGCCTGGCTTTTGCCCTCCACCCCTTGGACCAGGATAAGGCTTTTGACAGGGTGGCTCATGGGTACCTCAGGGGCATGCTGCTGGCCAAATTCACTCTTTAAAGTACTCCAAAATCCATGTTCTTGCACAATGAAAACAAAACAGCATGAGAGAGAGAGAGAGAGATTGATCTATCAGTTGGGCAATGTTTTATTGATATATTTACCATTTTAAAGCAATTTGGAAGCCTACCATTGTCTCTATCATCATAAATGAGTAAATTCTAAATATCTCTATGCTTTGATGTTTGCTTTTGGCTTTTTTATCACAGAAAAATTAAGAGCTCCTCGTGATCCCTTCACTAACCAGGATGTGGGGACAGATGGCCCTGCAGCCACAGCTCCTGCCAGCAGGTCTCCCCCTGTCTGGCTGCTGGGCATGCTAGGTGTGTGATGGTGGGTTGTGAGGTTTGCTGGAGGGGGTGGG
>NW_017728913.1:28029816-28112000 GCF_001723895.1 Crocodylus porosus | reverse complement strand
GGAGGAAGGTGGGGGGATGTGGGGGGGTGTTGGGTTTATGGGGAGGGCTGCCACATGCCTGCGGTGCCAGCCAGGCTGTGCCAGCAGCAGTGCTGCCAGACCCATGGTCTATGTGTGGAGAATGCACTTGGTGGGACCTGACTCACTCCAGCTTGGCATGGGCTGCTAGTGTGCTTTTCCACAGGACTAGGTGTGGCTCTGGGATGCACTGCTCCTGTGCAAAAGTTCTCGCTAGCTGTGTGGGCCTGGCTGGGTTGCATCGGGTTAGCCAGGAACATTTTCCATGAGGTTCAGGTGGGGATGTGCCATGGCCCATGATAGGTGCAGCACTGTGGCTGTGCATTGCTGCCTGAACCTCATGGAGAACTTGACTGATGCAACCTGGCATGGCCTGTGCAGCTAGTGCATGCCTTTGCATAGGAGCTACATGTCCCAATCATGCCTCCCGGTAGGTGGGCTAGCGGAGGGGCTCAAGTGGGAGGCTGCCACACACCTGCCACCCCACCTTCTCCCGGCAGTGTTGGCACAGTGGGCACAGTGGTGGTATGGCACTGCATGATGAGGGCTCTGTGCTGCACAGACTCAGCCTGGTCTGGCCTGGCCTGGCCTGACCTGCTAGCACAAGGCTTTCCTGGTCCTGTCCAAAGCCGTGTTAGTGGGCCGGGCCAGGTTCTTTCAGCATGTGCAGAGCCCATGTCACACAGCACCACAGCACTGTTTGACGTGACTGGGCCATGGCCACCCTGGCTGCTGCTGCCAGCACTGTAGGGGGTGGGTAGGGGGCAGGCATGTGGCAGCCTCTGCTCAAGCCCTTCCACAAACCCAGCCACAGATGGCACATCCCCCACTTCCCACACCCCTTCATCCCCAGCCACCCCCCACATTTCCCTGCCACTCCTCACCCCCATACCCATAACCCCCCCCACCCTCATGTCCCTAACTTACTTGGGACAGCGCCCAGGTACCACAGGCTTGCCCTGGCCTTCTGCTTGCCCCAGTATGCTAAGGGTGTGTGCTCCATGTGCTGGGGCTGCAGAAACACCACAGAGACACTCTGGCCAGAAACCAGAGTGTCTGTTTGGAGCACCAGGTTCCAGGTTACCTCATGGCATGGTCTGGGACTGTGTCTTGCCCTGTTTCCCACCGCCCCTTTTTTTTGTCTTTGTTTCTTTTGATACCTGGATTTCCAGGTATCAAATTTTAAGCCTGTGCTGCAAATGTGCAGTGTGGAGAACATTTTTGTTCTCAGTGTGCCTCTTTTGGCATCTCGAACTGGTCTGAGACGCTGCAAGAGGCAAGTGCACGCTTGTCTGGATGCGCCCCATATATCTTTAACTAGTTTAATTGAGGGACCATCTCATCATTCTCAATCTCTATAGTCTAAGTAAGGAAGTGTATCTGCACTACAGCCTCTGTCACCAGAAGGGTTACCACTGAATTTCTATTCTCTTTGCTCTTTCTGTAAGGTCTATAAAAAATGTATCAATTTTGGGATGAGTATGAATAAACTATTTGTTCACTCTGCAAGCAGCATAGCCATATCCAATTGCATATAATTTATTTTTGGATTATGAGGAAATCTTTTTTTCCCCTCTGCGATGTATTCAGCTTTGCAATGTGTGTTCCTGAATGGACTTCTGAAGGGTCACAGGTTGCCATAGCCTGAGTTTTACAGGAGTTGATAAAGAAGAAGGATTCTAATTTGTCAATCAGACAACCTATTATTCTGGTGCTAGAACTGGTACCTCCAACAATCACTCTCTCTGGCATGTGAAAGCAAATGAGCTGCTTAGAAGATGAGGGAACTTTTGTCTCTCTTTCTCATAATGTCAGCAGTAACTCATCATTTTCTTTCCTTTCTTTTTAATATAGCCAATGTCTATTTTGCAAGGTCAGATTTAGTAATTTTAATGTTCTTATTTTTTTCCATTTTTATCCCTCAGAAATATTTTTCCCTAGCATACTCACTTGGAAATCAATTCATTGTTCAGTGGGAACAATTACCCATGAGACCTATTTAAACTAGGCTGAACTAATACACAGCCAGATTTTTTGCCAGTGACTGACCAACTCCTGCTGTATAAATTACATTTAATTTGGTTCTCTGAAAATACTTTAGACACAAAATTAAGATCTTTTAAGAAGACGTAGAAGTTAGTAATACAGGAATTGAAAGTATACAAATGAGAGAGGATAATTTTAACATGGGAGTGATTTGGCAAGGATCTGAAGAATAAATTGTGCATATTAAGATGTATTTTAAAGCAAGAGCCTACAGCTTTATTAGCATTAATTGGGATGGGAGGCACTAATAGCTACTAAAATGTCACAGAAAAGTTACTTGACTTCAGTGCATTGTTTCCATACCCAAAATCCAATATCCTGACTTGGCCTTCAGCTGTCCTAGAATTATCTTATCTCCTTCTGTGAAAAGGCACATGGGGGGCACACGATAGGTTGTCTTCTTAAAGATTAACAGAGTTCTGTACTATATACACTGGATCTCATATGGAATCATAGAATATTAGAGAAGTAGAGATGGAAAGGACTCTGAGAGGTCATTTAGTCTAGCTCCCTGCCTGAGGCAGGATCATCCCTATACAAACTGTATAAATCCATTATCTAACCTCTTACCAAAACTACAGTCACCCTGACACAATGTTAGTTATGCACTGGATTTCACGCTGCCATATAGATATGGAAAGTCTCCTACAGGACATTCTATATGGCAGTGTGAAATCCACTGTATAACTAACATCATCCTCTACAGGACTTTCAGGTCAGGGAGAAATTGCATAGTTTGCAGAACTAGCTAACTAAAATGTTTCCTAACTTTTTAGGAAAGCTTCTGTGGTCAGAAACAGATCTGAGAGCTAATGGAAAACAAACTAAATTCACTGATTTCCCAGTGGGCACCTTGTCACATACAAAAAAAGAAACTATATTGAGAAGAAAGGTATAAGAAATAACTTTTTAAATTTAGTATTAGAAATTTGGTGTCCAGCAATCCAAAGCTAGGGGAATGTAAAGGATGTGCAACCCCTGTGATATTCACAGACGTGAAAAGCATGGATTAATTCATAATCACAATATTCTTTGTAAGAAATTTCAGGCCTTTCCCATTTCATTACACTGTTGTCAGTGGATTTCTCTTAAGCTCTCTTGCATTTCTTCGTCACGAAATTGTATTAGACAACAATTGTAAAGTAACATCCTCATAGGTTAGGCTTTTTTGTTTACTTGCAAATGCCCCAAGACTAAGTGGCCTAGAGATTTATTCTCCTAATCATATGATCACATATATTACATTATATATAATTTATAATGTAATATATGTGATAATTTATAATAATATAATGTACTACATGCGCGTGCGCGCGCACACACACACACACACACACACACACACACGTGTGTGTATGTGCTTTTTATACCTAGTCTTATGCTAGTCTGTTAGCTTTAGAGCCACTCAAAATCTTGCCCTATAGCGGTTACCCTATGGGATTAAAAGGTGTTAAAAATTATCATAAAAGGTTACTACCCAAACTTGGGTTTATCCAATAAAAAAATTACAATGCAGCATTTTTAGATTTTAAATTAACATTATTCAACCCCTTTAGATTTTCTGACTATGCTTTCTTGACATGTGCTTTCCTGGAATGTGCTGGATGTGCCAGGTGGTTGAATCCAGTTTTTATCATCAAGGCTGAACTCTGAGCAAAAACCATTAGGTCATCTAATTTACAGCTATAGCTTCTCCTTTGAGGCTCAGTGAGTTCTACAAACAGTTAGTTTTATCATTTTGGTTAAACGTATGACAGACAAGTTACATTTGTGAGTTACAAACTTAAAAGCTTTATATTAAATAAAAATTCCAAATGCCTCCAAAAAGCACATATTTATTGCTTATTAATTTATTTGGTTCTGACCGTCGCACCAGTCGGACAAAAGAGCAACATAAAAATCTCACTATATTCTATTACTACTTTTTCTGCTTTTGCTTTTTTTGTGGGGACGAGGGTCAAGGGACAATGGATAGAATTGAAGACATTGAATAGAATAGAATTTAGAGACATTGAAAAAAAAACAACATTCTTCTTTCCAAGACTTTTGAATGGCATTACATGCAGTAATTGACGTCAGAAATTTTGCCAAAGGCTCCGTATAGTAAGAGCAAAACATTGTTTGTTTACATATATAAAATGTATTCTTTCATCTAAAGGATTCTCAGAGCATTTGGAATGATATAAACTATGGGCAAATTTAAAGAATTTGTATTCTGGTATGGTTTATTTAAATTTGCATAAATATATTACACGTGCTTTGAAAATAAAGTTATTAAGGACATCCAAGGCATAGATTAAGTATATATTCCTCATGTATTATAAAATGCAGTTTAATGAATCAAAATGCATAGACAATAGTTCAGTGTATCTGAAAGGTAGCTGCTGCTGAGATGTATACTACAATAGTTACACTGCTTTGTTGGGGGAGGCCGATTTTCAACCAGATCTGATTCAAAGTCTCAGTATGTGTAGAAAAAAAGTCAGGAGACTTCTAATATTTAGGGAAAGCAAATAGGATCTTGATTTTTATCATATTATCTAAGAATGCCTACCTGGTACCTGTATAAAACATAATGTTTTTGTTCTGGAAGAAAGAAAGGGTGATTTGGTACAAGTATGATATGAACCTTGGGGTTTGTGAGTAACAAGTGATGAAGCAAATATTGAGAGTAGCAGAAAAGTTATCTTTCTTGAGGATGCATAAAGACCTGAGCAACAGGCTGCAAGGTCTGTGTTTTCTTTGTAATAGCTTTCTTTATAATAGTTTGACCCAAACTTCATTCAGGAATCCCTATTATTCAACAAAATAGTTCCTTCCTCAAATAGGAGCCTCTTCCTCCAGTTCCACTCTACATACCACTGCTATGGTTTGGGAGAGTGTAGGTATTTGAAAAGAGAACTAGTGAAAGTGAACTTGAAAGTACACTGAAAAATTGCTAAAATGTTAAATGTTCTGAATAACCTATGGGGAAATACATTGACTACAGAAAGCTTGTATCATTAAACTGTATTTGTTTCTGACCTACAGAGAAAGGAACCTTAAGGCATTGCCTCAGGCTTTTGGATTTCTTACCCAAACCTCCATATATTATTTACAGTTTGTGCATACTAGGCCTGCCTGAACTGTAATTCAGCATTCCATTTTGCCTTTGTTTTCCAAGTTTTATACAGAACCATTTCAGGTTTTCACCTATTTAACTTGGAAGAAAACTGCCATCCTTCCTAAGAAAAAATATACCACCATTGTTAATTTTGTAACAATTAACACTATTGTTAATTTTGTCTTGGATAGGGACCCTAATTTTATTCTGAGTTCTTATACTAGAATTTAATTCCAGTGTGTAGTTGGAGTTTCTGGGGAATATAAATTTGCAAATAAGAAAACTGTGTAATCTTAGAATCATCGAAAATTAGGGTTGGAAGGGACTTCTAGTCCAACCCCCTGCTCAAAGCAGGACCATCGCAAACTAGATCATTCCAGTCAGGGCTTTGTTGAGCTGGGCCTTAAAAACCTTCAGGGATGGAGATTCCATCACATCTCTAGGTAACCTGTTCCAGTGCTTCACCACCCTCCTAGTAAGAGAGTTTTTCCTAATATCCAACTTAAACTTCCCTTCTTGCACCTTAAGAACAATGCTTCTTGTTCTATCATCTACCACTGTGGAGAACAGTCTAGCTCTATCCTCTTTGTAACCACCCTTGAAGACTGAGATCAAATTCCCCCATAACTTTCTCTTTTCCAAACTAAGACCATTTCCCTCAGCTTCTCTTCAAATGTCATGTGCCCCAGTCCCCAAATCATTTTTGTTGCCCTCTACTGGACTCTCTCCAACTTGTCCCACATTCTTTCTGTAGTGGGAGTCCCAAAACTGGACACAGTACTCCAGATGTTGCAGAGTTTGGTGAAGAATCAGTTCCCTCAGTTCGCTGGCAGTTCTCCTACTAATGCAGCCCAGTATGATGTTAGCTTTCTTGGCAACAAGGGCACACTATTGAGTCATCTTTAGCTTATTGTCCACTGTAAGCTCCAGGTCCTTTTATGCAGAGCTGCTGCTTAGCTATTTGGGTCCAAGCCTGTAGTGATACATGGAATTCTTCCATCTTAAGTGCAAGACTTCGCACTTGTACTTGTTGAATCTCAGATTACTTTTGGCCCAGTGCTCCAATTTAATAGATCACTCTAAATCATAGCCCTATCCTTCAGTGTATCTTTCAATCTCCCTGTTTGGTGTCATCAGTGAGCTTGCTGAGGGTGCGCACCATTAAATCTTCCATTGTTAATGAAGATATTGAACAAAAATGGCCCCAGGACCAACCCCTAGGGCACTCCATTTCATCCTAGCTGCCAACTAGACATCAAGCCATTGATCACTACCCATTGAGGCTGATGATCCAGCCAACTTTCTATCCACCTTATAGTCCATTCATTCAACACATACTTTCTTAGATTTCTTGCAAGAGTGCTGTGGGAGGCCATATCAAAAGCCTTGCTAAAGTCAAGATATATTATGTCCACTGCTTTCCCTGCATCCACAGAGCCAGTCATCTCATCATAGAAAGCAATCAGGTTGGTCAGGCATGACTTGTCCCTAGTGAATCCATGCTGAGTGTTGTTGATCACTTTCTTCTCCTCCAGGTGCTTAGAAATAGATTCCTTGAGGACCCACTCCATGATTTTTCGAGGAACTGAGGTGAGTCGGTCTGGTCTGTAGTTCCCTGAATCTTTCTTCTTCCCTTTCTTAAAGATAGGGACTATATTTGCTCTTTTCCAGTTGTCCAGGACCTCCTGCAATTGCCATAAGTTTTCAGAGATAATGGCCAGCAGCTCTGCCATCACATCAGCTAACTCTCTCAGCATTCTCAGATGCATTGCATCTGGCCCCATGGACTTGTATGCATTTAGCTTTTTTAAATAGTCCCTAACCTATTCTTTCACCACTAAGGACTGTTCACCTTCTCCACAAACTGATGCAGAGTTTGGAAGCTGACCTTGCTTATGAAGACTCAGGTAAAAAAGGCATTGAGTACTTCAGCTTTTTCCTCCTGATCCATCATTAGTTTCCCTCCCCATTCAGTAAGAGACCCATACTTTCCACAACCTTCCTCTTGTTACTAATATACTTGTAGAAATCCTTTTTGTTAGTCAGACCTAAATCAGGCCTAGCCTGTAGAGGCTTCTGGGAGAAGGCCAACCTGACACCCTGAAGGGGGGGGTCAGTTTTGTGGAACCTGGAGGCTGTGACCCAAAGCATCTGCTGCCGCTTGCTAATGCAGAAAAGGGGAACTTCCCTAAACCAACCCTCTGCCCTGGAAAGTCCTGGTCCTAGCGGAGAGCAAAGATAGCAATTCTAAATTTGAAAAATAACTGCTTGCAAGAATGAGAAAATGGCTTGGCTCTAATTCCAGAAAAGGCAGTGAGGCTAAAAGTGAACTTCCCCTCCTGGGGAAGATAACGGGGGAGGAAAGGTACATAAGATGAGAAGAGTCATGCTCCAAGTGGAACTACTTCAGGGAGGGCAAGGCTTAGGACCCGATAAAGGAAGTAATCTTACCACCCTTGACACAAGATGGGGTTCCCGAGACCTATCAAGTAATAACAGGGGATAGGGTGTGAAGTGCCTTTCCTCCAGCCTGATGTGCTTGCAGATCAGAGGCTTGTTATAATGATTTCTGTGTGTGCTATTGATTTTTTCTTCATAATAAAGAGTGACACTTGGATTTTACCTGGTGTGTGACTTGTGGGTTACTCACCTACCTCTGTTGGAAGGGAGGGAGCCCCTAACAGTTACTCTTTATGTCCCTTGCTAGTTGCAACTCCAATTGCACTTTGACCTTGATTTCATCCCTGAATGCTCATGCAATATTCTTATACTCCTCCCAGTCTTATGTCAGAGTTCCACTTCATGAAAGCTTCTTTTTGTGTGTGTTTAAACTCACTGGAGAGTTCTTTGTTAAGCCAAGCTGGTCACCTGCCATGTTTGCTATTCTTCCTGCACACTGGGATGGTTTGTTCCTACAACTTCAGTAAGGTTTCTTTAAAATACAACCAGCTCCTCTGGACTTCTTTCCTCTTCAGACAGGCCTCCCAGGGGATTCTGCCAACAGTTCCCTGAGTGAGTTGAAGTCTGTTTTTCTGAACTGCAGGGTCCATACTCTGCTGCTCTTTTTTTCTTTCTTTCTTTTGTCAGGATCCTGAACTCAATCATGCCATGGTCACTGCTGCCCAAATTGCCATCCACTTCTACATCTCCCACCAATGCTTCTCTGTTCATGAGCATCAGGGAATTTTTAATTTTTCTAAAATTGTAGATTTTGTATTATTTCTTACTCAAAATCATTGCATTACTTATATAACAAATTATATTACTATACATTACATACCTAGGATCCATGGGGCTACTGTCCATGCTGTGGGAGATAGGAGGGAGAGGGGGGGGAATCCCTGCTTGTCCAGAAAACAGCAGGGGGTGGAGCAGGGCAGGGGGATGCCAGACAGACACTGCTGTACTTGCAGTGTCTGCCAGAGCTCCAGCCAGGGAGAAATACAATATATATATATAACTGTATATTGTATATTATGTTTACAAATATAAAAAAATTAATTGTAGAGTTTATTTTAAAATGGGACTGCATAGATGGGTAAGTATATATAGCCTGAAGTAGTCAAAGGAATTACAGAGCAGCTGCTTACCTTGGACGGAAGTGGTGCATGGGGTGCCTGTGGTGTGCCACTGCTCTGGTTACCCCCACTTAGTTATGCTACCGGATATGGTTACTTATTTTGCTTTCTACTTGTTTCTGTGTACATAAATACAAAGTCAGTGTGTACGTATGCACCCATATGTGTGTTCTGCATACAAAATTGACAACTATCTGTATGGTTTAAGGTTGTCCTGTCAAGTGCTTTAGGTGACAGAAGCAAATTACTTATGAAAATTGAGCTTAACCTGTTTGATCATTAGAACCAAAAATTAACCAAAAATCTAACATGTAAAACTGAATATATTCTGATATTTAGCTACCTAAGAGACTTGATTTATTCAGTCATTTGGTCTTACTTCCTTAATATATTTGTTCATTTTCTATAACATTTCTGCACTTGGAATGAAATAGGATACTTAGGGAAAAAAATAAGTTTTTTTTACCTTAACATTCTATATTTTTAAGAAATTATACTTGTCTTAAGTAAGTGAATTACTTAAAGTCCTTCTTTGAAAAATAGAGCAGTTAAAGTAAGTAACATCTTGGGAGCTGATTTTGTCATGCTATGTTGCAAACACAGTGGGTACATCTACAATGTGAAATTAATTGGACTGAATAAACTCCAGCACAATTTACACCAGAGTTTATTGCTCCTGGGCATGCCATTTATATGTGTTCCTGGGCAGCGCAGTCCCAGCTGGCAGGAGGGGTCAGGGGTCAGTTTCCTAGCATAGGGCTGCTCAAACTCAGCTCTTTGTGCTGTACAGGGGTTGGCTGGTGTATGAGGGTGCTTCAGTGACGGGCTAGCCGGCAGGCAGTCCACACATTGAAGCACCCTTGTGCTGCAGCCAGCCCTGTCAATGTTTGCATGTGTGTTGAAATGCATTAAATAAAGCTGCCATAATATAGTACTTGTGTTGGGCAGTACTAACCTACGATGGTGTTTATTAGTTTACTGTGGCCTAATAGGGGTGCACATGTAGATGCTCATGTTTTACTGAAAAACTAATTAGGCAAATCCTCAGTAAACAGCTCATGTAGATACGCCCAGTGTGTATTTAATTAGATCCCATGAGGCTAATCTAAGCCAATGGCGGCTGTGCACTGGAGTAAAGTCAATGACATGCAAAAATGTTTGTAGGATTGGGGGCATTTTACTTTATAATACTGGTCCTAGAATTTGATGAATTCATAAGCAGTCAAGAAAAAATGTCGTATATGCTAGTACCCAGTCCTGCTGATTTATTTTGGGATTAGTTACAGTAATAAGCACTGCATTTTTCAGTCAGTGTTCCTAGGAAAGGCTCAAAGCACTTTCATTCTAAAGCTCTAGTTACAGGACACTTTTGTGAACGTGGGATATGGAAGCACAGCCTCAACCTATTTACACATGCTTGCTTTTTCAATAAAACTGTTGTTGTTGATCTTTGGACAGAGTGGAATTTGATGAAATTCTGATCTTATTTCTGCCCATAAATAGAATGTCCAGACTTTATGAAAAATGTACTCTAAAAAAATCTTCATTGTATTCTGTCATTAAGGTGTGTGGGGCTGAATCTTTAACTTGTGGTAAATTCAGGGGCAAGTCATACAAACCCTTATGCATCCTAACCTTGGAATGTTTTAGAGATGATAAATTATTAAGGCTCACTTTACTCACCTGGATACTTTTTATAGTTTCGACTTTGCTGTAGATTTGAAGTTCTGCACCATCATTTATATATGTAGCTTGTAGTTGTTTGAAAAAATCTTGTTTAGAAATGGTGTGGAGAATCTTGTATTGAGAAATATTGGGATGTATTTAAAATCAAACAATTTACATCTCTTTGTCTTTATGCCCTTGCCAATTGTAATGCCCAGCATGTGCTAGATCAGGGCATAATAACTGTAGGTGCACTCCTCCTCCCCGTCCCTCCACTTACCACCCACCATTAAAGCATGAGGGCAGAATATTATCTGTTACTAAAATAAACTACTGATGCTTGTGGTTGCAAAGAAAAGATCAAAAGTGTGACCCAGACATAGATAATGCCATAATTTACAGTCAGTCTGAAAGGGTAGCTCAGAGAAGAGGGAATGCTCCCTGCATATCTTTGGGATTTTATCCAAAAATTCTTTGCTCTGTGCACATCAGGAGAAATGGGTGCATTAGGTCTAGGTCACCCATTCATGCCAATACAATTCTGTTACTGGGTAGCTGACTGAAAAGTCTTTTTTCTTGATAATTGTTGCTCAGGGTAAAGGTGTTCTTTTTTGCTATATGCTCTTCTCTGTGTCAAAGTATAATTCAACAGATTGTTCTCAGCCATATTTATGTGAATGTGTGATCACTTATTTGAATATTTATTTAAAATATCATATAAAACTGGAACTGCAGGACCTGAACAGACCTCTAGAGGAATGCTGACTAAATTGTACTTTAACTGTGTGAACACAGAGGCAACACTGTGGGTAGTAGACGGAAAACTTCTGCTTAATGTACAGCTGCAACAAAAAAATTATATTCATATTTACAATTAACATGATGGAGAGCAGTTAAAATCATTTGTAATTGCTTTATACAAACCAATGGTGGCAGCCTCACCTGGAATACTTTGTGCAGTATCTGTCACTTCTTCACTAAAATAATGTTACAGAATTGAAAAAGGTTGATCAGAATGATTCTGAGCATAGAACAATTCTCGTTTGAAGAGAGACTGAAAGGATTAGGAATATATTCAAGATAAGAATTAAGCAAGATTCAAAGAGATTCAAACTGTTCTTTATATTGAGATTCAAGAGGAAGATTCGAGCAAGATTCAAGATTCAAACCGGGTCTTCATATTGATGAGAATCATTATTATTGAGAATAAATATTGAGAATCATAATTAGCATTTTGGAAATATTCCCGCTTTGCTTAAATTATTAGTGATTCATATTGAGAACTTAATGATGGGGAGAGTTTATCCCACGTCATCTTACTGAGGGGTATCTTGCACTACTTCCTAAGCATTTAGTGCTGGTGCCTGATTGAGGAAGGATCTTGGAGTATGTATGCCCAGAATCTGATTAAGTCTGATTCCTGTGTTCCAGAGGAAGCTAAACAATTATAGGTTAATATCCTGATGTTAGATTTAAAACCACTGAGGGGTTTCCTTGTCTATGCACATAGCAGTATAAAACTAGCTAAGAATATTGAGCAGACCAGGGAGTTAAACGTGCTTATTTCTTTAAGGCAGGGGTTGTCAACTGGGGGTAGGTGTACCCTCAGGGGTACTTAAAAGGGTCGTAGGGGGCATGTGCGGACAGGTGGGGACAGAGTGTGCTCTGGGGTGTGGCAGTGGAGCTTCCCACAGGGAGGGCTGCGCTGGGTGCCACTGGCCCTACATGGAACACCGTGGCACTTCCCTGCCCTCCACTCCAGCTCACTCTCCTGATTGGCCACTACCACCTTACAGCACAGCCACAAGGTTCCAAACAGCGGGGGCGGGGGGAGGTTTTGTGCCTACCCCCACTGGCACATGATTGGCTGCAAGCAAGACCTGTCAGCAGCTGAGGGAGCTGCATGTGTGACTGGCTGTGGGAAAGTGGTGCGGGGCACAGAGGAAATGGCGTGGTGGCGGCAATGGCAATGGCAAATGTTTGTGCAGGTTCCTGAAAGTGGTTATTGTAACGAATTACTGCCTGATTAATCTGCTCCTGGGCTTGCTAACTCATCAGGGCACCTTTTGGCAGTGCAGCTGCTCTCCCTGCAGGGCAGCAGGGCTCCAGCAGCCACCCTGTCCCCAGCTGCTCCCTTGACAGCCCCTGGATGTGCCCCCAGGCTTCCATTGTCCCAGGACCTGGCCTGGTCCAGGGCCCATTCATCCCTGCCCCTGTCCCGCTCCCTCCTGCACTGTGGGGGCCTCCATCTTGTCCACCCCAGTCACTTCCCTCTCCCCTGCCCCGCCCCTTCCCCGTCACACACTTACCTTCGGGTGTATGTGTGTGTGTGTGTGTGTGTGTGTGTACTTGTCCCCTGCCTGCTTAGTGGCAGCAGGCACATGGCATCACATGGCTCTTGGGGCAGCAGGGTACAAAATTCAGCCTGCAGCAGCAGCTGCCTCTGCCCCATGCATAGATCTGAAGGCACATGCCCCCCCGGCCTTCACCGGGGTGCGTGCAGGGGCGGGAGCTGCCTCCCCACCTCTTTATATCCCTGGGACAAGCCATTTTCACAGCTTCATCCCATGCTTCACCCTGGCTGTGCAATACCTGTCCCTGCCCCATCCCCACTCCCTCAACCTGTACCCCTGCTTAATAACAAGAGAAAACTATAAAGGAGTACATGAGGCAGAAGTGGTACACTTGTTAAAAAGGCTGAAAAACCCTGCTTTAAAGGTGATGAGCTACATAAGAAAGGATTAATCCTAATGGGTACAAAAGACTCAGTTCTCTACTGCTTTATACATGTGAACATTACAGGTCACTTGAAACAAATTTAAGTGTTTTGTAGGGCGGCTATGTTTAATTTCTTTTTCAGAGGACAGTGATTTCTTTTGGTGTTTTGGATCACTGTTCCATTTGATTTGGCCGAATGTTTCATTTTGACCCTGTTTTGGAGATTCGGATTGGCCGGTACAGCCGGGCAGCTGCAGGTTCTTCCATGGCTTCTCCAGCTCTGCCTGCCTCTCCCCGGGCAGGGGGAGCCATGGGAAAAGCCCCCAGGGCTGTCTTACTTGGCACCATCCCCTGCGTGGCCCCAGCTTCCCGTCACTTTAAAAAAAGGCCTGCACTCACTGGCTGTAGCAGCAGAGATCAGGGCCTCTGAGGGCTCATGACAGAGGCCCCCCACGCAGCACAGGGCAGTGGAGGGCAGGGGGGATCACCCCTCCCACTTAGCATCCATGCAGCAGATGCCCTATGGTGCAGGTGCAGTGCTATGTGCTATCTGGGAGCAGGGGCCACCCCAGCTTCAAGACAGCACATGACACCCTGCCAACCCATGCTGCACCTGTGCAAAGTGACAGCTGCCACATGGGTGCCAGGCAGGAGAGGTGATCCCCTCTGGCACCCACTGCCCCGCGCTGCACAGTGGGTACCTGCCACAAACCCTGGAGGCCCTGATCATCTGACCACTGCTGCTGCAGCCAGTGAGTGTAGGGCTTCCCCCTGCCCCCAGGCACTATGCTTGCTGTGCCTCACACTGGGCTCTACCAAATCTATGTCTTCTCTATCCAGGCACTAATGAGGCCTCCAAACCTCCCCTTCTAGCCTCATCCTGATCCTCTGGGGTAAATGTGAACACAAACAAAAGCCCCTAGGATATAACTTAAATGCTAGCAATAACAACAGTTCTATGTCTCTTTAAGGGGACAAACTTCCACTCAGAGTAACATGCCCCTATCTAGGTACCTGGGAGACTCACTGTAGTCATGCAGCACCTACGTAGCAGAGCAGGCAGTACAAGGAGAGCTAGGCAGGCAGCACCAGGTCTCAAGTAGCTTCAATAGGCAGAAGCAAAGGCAAAGGGGTGCTGTCTCCTGAGGTGCAGCAGCATCACCTTGGTGGTGAAGTGTTTCACCTTCTTGCCCCAGTTGATCTACCTTTAGCAGTGCTGGCAGGTAGCATACCTGGGATCATCTGCCAACTCAAAATGATCCCACATTATACTTCTCCCCTACCCCCCACTTTTCTGGGTTGAAGGTGGGGAGCTTGCCTTATCCCCCTTCTCAGCAGGCAAAGGCCACCTGCCCCTGCAACTTCCTTTGAAGTGCCTTCCAGAAGAGACTTGCCTGTAGAGGAACTTTGAGGGGTATGGAACACAAACTCAGATTCTCTCTCCTTCCCCAGAATTTCCCTGGCTATGGCACTGAGATCCCCTCGTTCCAGATCCAGCTCCAACAACTTACTTTTCCCATTTTAACAATCTTTCCTCCTTTCCTGTTTCTTTCCTGTATAGAACTATCTATATGGTAGTAATTCTGCAATGAGAGATTACTTTTTGAAATACATAAATTTTATGAGACACTGTTGCCCACCATTTTACTTATTCTCCCAAGCCTCTGATGTATTATACAAGTGAGGACAACTATTGCCGAAACATAGCAAAGGGTTGCCAATAACAAGTGGCAGTGGATATATGGTTTGCTTTGGTATTATACTTGCTACTATTTAAAATTAATCTGATTCTAATTATTCTTCTTAACGAAATAGTCCTTCCATTTAGCTTAGGTGTAATAAAAAAAGATGGCAAAAGACAATTTTATCAAAATAAAAATAGAAACTGAATATGCATTCATGTAAAAGGTCCCGAGTACTCCCACAATGCCAATGGTTTCTTTCCTTGGTACTTTCAAGGTACAGAAAAATCTTCAAATCATGTTTTCTATCAAATAGTCAGTGCAAAGAGTTTTGTCTTTTTGTTTCTTCCACACCATTATTTATGGGGGGGTTGCTAGTACTAGTATGAATTTATCTTGACACTAGTCTGATTCACTGGGCTATTAGGAAAGGAGGCTGCCATAGCCTACATACTATAACAAATTTCTTCTGCTGCAGAAAATTCTTCACATGGGCATCTAAAAAATTTAGCCTGAATGATCTCTGTGAAATAATAGACTGTAAATGAGCATAAGGGGCTTCAGTTTGCCTGCACTTAAAGACTTCCAAATCTTGGCTGCATTTTTTCTCAAAGGTTAGTCTCTGATTATTTTCAGCTTTATGAATATTATGTATTGTTAAGACTATTAAGAGAACAGCAAAGAATGAATATTAGTTGGCTATATCTATTCTACCCTGAGTAAATTATCAATGCAGAAGCACACTTCAAGGACTGCTTCAAGATTTCCCTAGAGACCTGACAAGTGGGGAGCATGCTGTCCTCATTTGCAGCATAGAAACACTCCAGGTGAGGCTTACATAAAACAAAATGTAAGTCAAATCCTGTCCTTCAGAATCCAATGGAGTCTCTGAGGAAGTGGGTATAGGGACTGAGGGCAGTAGATGATACTTTTCCAGCAACTTGAGGTTTCTCCTGCATCATGTCCACATCTCATCTCCATAGAATAAGGTGACTGCTTGATAAATCATGAGCTTGGTTTTGTCATCTTCAAACAGCCATTTCCTACAGACAAGCCAATGCCAGGGATCCAGCAGTGAGAATAGATTAAAAGGGGATGCAGACTCTTTAAATGGGCTGCAGGAGGGTGATGCAGGGGGAAAAAAGGAAAATAGAAAGTAAAACAAGGGATGCAGAGACCGGGAAGAAAAAAAAGCTTCCAAGCTGCACAGGAGAAAAGAGTAACCTGGAAAAAGGGTTGAGAGAGGGTACAAGGACTTACCTGGGCTGGTGTGGAGGCATTGAGAAGGGAAAAGGAAGGAACAGTCTTCCTGGGGAGCGACGCTGAGAAAAGCAGATCCTGAGCCTGCTGATGGTATGTGCTGAGCACTGGAGAGGAGATTTCATCCAGACCTTTGAATGAAGAAAAGAGAAAGAGAGGTTTTGGACAAAGGAAAAGTGAGTAAAGAGTCAGGCTTCTGCCAAGAGGTGAGACCCACCCTGGGGAGAGAAGATCCAGGTGGAGAGGACCTGGCTGAGAGGCAGGAGTCAGCCAAAATAGCACAACTGCTGACAAAGGGAAGATTAGACCCATGCTGTAAAGAATAACAGCTTGGGAAAGTATCCCTGACAAAAAAACAAAAAAAAACAACCAACCAAAAAAAAAAAAGCAGAGATTGAGCTAGAAAAGTATAGACCAGCTAAGCGCAGTCACTGACTTTGAGTTCATTATAATGTGTATTGCAAATAAAGGCCCCCAGGAGAAGGGGGAATTTGTTAGTAAATGACTCCTTGTTTTGAGTTATTATTTTGGTTGCAATAATTATAATTTAAGTAAGAAGACTAAAAATGGACAATTGGACTGAACTGAGTTTAAACAAAGCCACAGTGAGTCTTCATGGAGGACTCCATTAGTTGCCCAGTGCCATTAGGACCCCAGGGTGGAAACTGACAGGGTGAGAAGAAAGGTGAAGCCATGTACTTTATGTTACAAATCCTAAGAACATATCTGTAAGGCAGCCTCCCACACTGTCCTTCTTCATTTAAGCAGTACATCAAGACATGGCAGACAAGACAGAACCAGGCTGCCCAAACAGGAGAATACCCTACCCCTGTTAGAGTAGGTTTCCTAGATCAGCTCTGACTGGATGCTGCAGGATGGAGTTGAGAGCACTCTCATCAACAACAGAGTTTCGATTGACACAATCTTCAAAATTCTCCTTCCAATGGCTGTTGATGGCTCCCTTTTCTGTGATCAGGTGTCCTCCATGCTTAGGTTTCAAGGGGGTTGGTCCCTTAGTGCTTGGACTATAGATGGCTTTGGCACTGAAAAAAAGAATGTGCATATCAGAGAAGTAAGTGAGACGTTGACTCTCCTTTGCCTTGTCTTCCCACCATCTGTTCTTTATATCACGGGTACTCCTTTGGACCTTTGGTTGGCAGACCTTTACTGCTACCCTACACATGCCCCTATGGTGCTGTTGTTACTGTGATATCATTGATTACTTCCTTTTAAAAGTACCCCCTTTTGGAAGTACTAAACGATGGCGCAGTAACAGCCCGTACTGTGTTGTGCTGGCAGCACATGGTTATTTTTAGCTGCACATTGCTACAGCGACATAGCATCTCATGTAGAAGTACCTAGTGTGTCCACAGGTGGTGGATAATGGAATGACCTCCAGGGAAGCTTAGTTGTGAAATAAGCAGGGGTAAGTCTGATAAATAAGCAGTCATGGACCAAGCAGTGGCAGCACCACCTAGATGTGGCAGGAACAGCACATGGCAATGCTTTCCCTCTTGGAAAGCCACATATATCCTTTGATGGTGCTGTGACATGCAAAGTACAGGTCACCATTATAATAAGCATGTCTAGCCAGCAGCCATGGGTCTACAAGTTCTCCGTAGCAGAACAGGCTGAAGAAGATGTTAAGATCTCATGTTTCCTTGCCATTGGATCAAAGTTCAGACAAGGTTCATTCAATGAGCTTTAGTTAAAGTGCCCCCAAAACCACTTTAAAGTGTGGGGATGCTGAATAGATGTCATGTGGAGGCTGCTGGAGTGTGTCTGGCATGTGGTTATGTCTGGATCCAAGTTGGCAACAGCAGCCACCATCCTGATGACTTTCTTGATGCAGGTTAGCACATTATAGCCAGGCAGACAGATTCCTTTCTGTGGTGCTATCTTCTAATGAGGTAGTTTAAAGGATTTATTTGCATCTAGCTTATATATATACTAATTTACTGGTCAGTGAATACAGTTCAGAGAAGAGGTAGATCAACTAATGGTCTAAATCAGGTGAGAATACTTATGACTTACACATGCTTTTGGGGTCAGGATTTAGTAACATCTGATCAGAGCAGCAGATTTAAAACCAAGAATGCACTGACTGTCCTAGTTGATATTATTTCCACAAAAACACACAGTCCAAAGTGAATACCTAGGCTTTGGCTCCTAAGTCCATATTTAACCTACTTATTTAGATGCCAAGGCCATAGTAGAAACGCTTATGGCATGGCCCTATTAGATTCCATTGAATCTGTGAATACTGCTAAATACTTTTTATAAGGACGGATTTAGAAACATAATTAACAGAAGTTGAAAAGGGAAGAGGATAGAGAAAACGTAAAGGAATCCTTGATATGGACATGGAAGAGGAACATATGCAATCAAGAGGACATGGAGAGGGGTACAAAAGAGATAAAATCACATTCTTTCTCTCACTGCAGAAAGTAGCAAGAATAGCAATGACTCAAAATTGGAGCAAAGTCACTTTAGATAAAAAAAAAATTCTTCACTGTTAGAATAGTGAGGCTGTGGAAAAGATAATTGACTTGAATATGAAACCGTATTATAGGATCTGGGATAATTTGTGGAGAAGACTAGCTGATTGGAAGGGATGTTTTGGCTCTCCTGTTAGGGTGTGGGATGTGTGGAACTGTGTTTTGGTCCACAAGTTACAGGGACCAAAGCATGGAGGCTGTCTGCTTCTGCTTCTGTTGCTACAGTTGTCAGGTGTTCTTGTTTGCCTTGCTCAGAAGCATTGGGTGTTGGCTGCAGCCTAGGCTGGGGATTTTGGCTGTGCTGTGCTGATGCTCCTGTTGGGATAAAATCCAACCAACCAAACAAAACGCACCCCCCCCCCCCCGACAGACAAAACCAAAAGGCTCCAGGTTAGGGAGTCTTGTTCTGCTTAGAGTCAGAACAGTCACCACACGTGGGATCAAAAAAGAATTTTATGCCATAGCCACAATGTTCACTATAGTCTAATAATGTCTTATAGGCTAGGGACAGACATTCAAAAAGCCCAAACCTGAATTGATGTAGTCTTTACAGATTAGTCTAACCTGCAGAGTGAACCAGTTTGCAAGTGGATAGACATTTGGCACATGCATGCAGTGGCTCAAGCCAGAAGCCTGAGCTAAGGAGGAGGGGCATGGCCAGGCCCCAGCAGCTCCCTGACAGCTGGGAGCAATGCAGGTACACAAGGCTGGCCAACCCCAAAGGGGAACTCTTCCCCCTCCTCCCTCTCCCCCACTGCTGTGGGGCTGGGAGGGGGGGCCTGTTTTGTGCTGGGAGGGCTCTTCTCCCTCTTCCTCCCCCCCTTGTGGTGGGGTGAGGAGTGGGGCTCTGTGAGGCTACCTGGCCTCAGGGGGGACTCTTTCCTCTGCTTCTCCCCCATCACTGGGGTGGGGGTGGGGGAAGGTGGCTCTATGGGATGCTAAATGTATATATATTCCTTCCTTTGGTTATTGTATTAATACATTTGTATATAGTTAAGTTCACAGAGTGTCCTGGCTTGGCTCTACAGGGGAAGGAAGGAAACTATGTGCAGCCAGCAGTTTCACTCCACACCACACCTGCCCTGCTAACCTTTCCCTTCGATTGGAGAGGGGAGTACATAACCAGGTACTACCCGGGTTACACTGGCATGTTTATAATGTTGTTGAGATTGTGCCTGGTAGTTCACAAGGGAGGTGTTCATAAAGTTTTTTAAGAAGAGGTAGACAAACACTTGCCATCAATGGTTTAGTTATGGATGATTATGCCTTGAGAAGGGAGTTGGACTAAGTGACCTCCTGAGATCCCTTCCTGCCTTACTTTTCTATGATTTTTTCCCAAGAGCCCTAAATGGAAAGGACAAATTTGAGAGCAGGAATGGAAACATGCATTTAGAAAAAAATTATTACAGAGAATGGCAGAGTCCAGATGTAGGCAGTGGATTGAGTGCAGTACTGTAACTTAGATGGGGCAAGCAGAGCAGTTTGGTTATATGAAATCATTGAAAGGGAATTAAAAGCAGAGGTGTTGTGGAGCAGTATGTACAAGTTGTAGGCATGTGATTTGGGGTTTATGTCAATGTTTATGTTGTTACAACTAGTAATTTGATTGCCTTGATATAAAAAATGCTTGAGCAATTTTAATAATAAATTAAGTGTATCCTATGTTTGGATATAATAGGTATATTTATATTTTAAGGGAAACAAAATATTTGGATTTTTAGATTATTAATGAATTTATGAAGTAAACCTTAGTGATATAATCAGAAACTTTCATTACAGATGAGACCAGTATTTATAACTATAGAAAAGTTTTGAATGGTGTCTGTTATCTTACTACTCAACCTTTCTGGTCTTCAGTTGTAGACAATCTTATCATTCCCTTATGTTTAATGGGGAAATACTTAATTAATCCTTTATGCAGAAATGAGAGAGAGGATTTTGAAAGCAATCAGTACAAGAGTAAATCCTTTGCTGTCCATTGCTTCAAAGAATGTATTTATATTCAAATTACTTACAGATTGCTTAAGAATAAAGTAATAACACAAAGCTAAATTAATCCCTAGTGTAATACTGTCTTTATCGGAATTACTGAATTTAGCTTTTATTGTGTTTTTAAAACTTGAATAGAATAGGAAATGAGTTTTTTATGTTGTAGATTATCAACATTAAAATGGACTAACACATTTTAAAAGTCTAAGACATAAAACTACAGAGCAGAAACAAACAGTCACTAAAGCAGTAGATGGCAATGTTTTTGACCAGCAGGTCAGAATGAACCAGCACTTGGATCTGTCCACTGCTGCTGCTATTGCCATCACTTTTCTTTCTCAAAGAATGGACCACACCCCCCATGTCTGAATGCCACCAAAGTTCCCTGGCTTTACATCCAGATCTGGACTGTAGGCCATAAGCTGCTGACACTGTCACTAAAATATCTATTTAAATATTAATGTCCATTTGGAAGAGCACTGAGAGGTATTTAAGTTCATCAAGATAAATTATAGACCAAATGTGAAACCAGATGCTTCAATTCAAATGTTCTTTAACTATAGAACTATAGAAGGAACTATAAAAGGAGTATATACCCATCTGTACCCATCACTGCTGATATGCTACTTGAAAAAAATATAAAGGTGTTAGGAAAATACTTTACTTTTGATACATTTAGTATTTGAACTGCACTCTTCAATATGCCTTTTCTGTTGATTGTATTAGTATCTTCTTTGCAGTTAAAAATTAGTACAATAACTAATGGGGAAGGAGAATTGTAACGTGAAACCCAAAACACAGGCAGGGACAATGTAGTGTAGGGCCTTGCAGTTTAAATTTGTTATGGATGAGAAGTAAAGCCAATGAAGGACTCAAGGTAGATGCTATATTGTTTTCAGCTTGCAGCCTAAGAAACTTAAAATTTCTGGGACGAAACAGTTAGCTTCCACTTCATTAAATGAAACTAAGCCCTTGCTTTGTGGCTCTTTGGAACCACATTTTAGTAAGAAATACTTTAGACTAATTTATAGGTTAGTCTTGCAGAAAATCAAGACAATAAATAAAAGGTAACAGTTGAGATGATGTGCATAATTATAAAATGAATAGGTCTTGCTGGATAGAGAACAAATCCTCAGAGGAAGCATGGGACTAGAATAGAGAGCAGACATGAAATTCCAATAGGCTGCATACAAATCACTTGTCTTAGAGTTATGTATGTAATTACACTAGCGTTTGCTAGTGGCACCCGAAGCAGCAGGGATAAATTACTTTACATTCCAACTAAGGTAAAATCTAATCAGCTATCTTCGACTGCATGATTCTACTGAAAGAATGAGGTTCTGTTAAGGTTAGCTGTTGTACATTTTCCGATGTGTTGGTTGGCAAAATACCTGCTTGGAGGTCAGGATCAGGAATGATATATAATGCTTTTAAATGCTCAAAAAGGACCTAAATAGATTACCTGTTCTCTCAGACAAGAAACAACACAATGATTTAATAACAACCACACGGTCCACATTTGCTGGTCTTGTGTTCAAAGAAATCTGGAGACTGCTATTGAATTGACTAAAGATTTCACTTTAGAAAGCATCTTCACCCTTTTATCTATATTACTCTTGGTTAAAGTCTGCCAATTCACTCTTCACTCCTTGCATCAAACATTCTTACCTTACCACTTAACATTTAGTATATTGCCAACATACTACTGTGGCATGGCTGAATTAAAGCAGGCAAGCAAGCCAAGTAGTCCTGCTGAGATCATTGACTAAATCATTGTTTTAGATTATGTACGGAATAGGGAGAACCTCTCTTCTGTCCTGATACATAAGCTGCATGCAGTAGTTCCTTAAAGTGCTCCAAGATGATCCGAAAGGCAACAGAGGGTAGCAGGTTGATTTATATATTGCCAAAGCTTTGCCTTTCACTTATGACATCCTATCAGTATAGAGTAAACCTCATTCAGATGAAAGAAGACAGAATTTCAGCTTCATTTATTTTTCAAGTATTTTCCATAAATAATCAAAAAGGAGTTCATGCTTACCATTTTGTCACTGTGTTGAATATTAATAAGAAGGAATACTAGAAACCCACAATTTAAAATATGCATGGCATTTTCTGCTAGAGTCCAGAAAAATATGAGGGCTACTGTTAAATTCTTACCTGTGTATTCTGATTAAACAGAAGAAGTTAATCTACTGGAAAAATATTCATATTCTGTACCATGAGCAGTAGGAGGGTCATTTTTTAGCAGCTATGCTAGGAAAAGTATTCATCATAACACAAGTCTCAATATGTAAGTCTCCCCTCCCCTATTTTCCATCTTGACTATAGCATATCTGCCAACTCCCCCAGGATTTAAGAACAGCCATAAGCTCATCTCCTTTCAGATTACACTTACTGACTTCACTTTTAATTATTAAAAAAAATAGCATAATACACCTTGGAAACAAACAGTAGTCATAATCCACACAATTTTCTCCCCAGGAAGAGGAAAATGCCTCACATGACAGATTCATATTATGTTTGTTGCACTACTGGAAAGTGCTCAGACATGCTGATCACTATTGTATAAGATATGAATAGAATAACACACCTCAGAACCCTGCATTCAGTCTTCCTCTTTGGGCTCAGGCAGATTTTAAAACTTTGGCACTGACTTCATATTTGTGCCTCATATTGTGCATATTGTTTGCACTAAAAAATGAATAGATAGTAGCAAAGATAGTTGATATTTAAGCCATACCAAATATGTTTTTGCAGATTATTAAAACAGTAGCTTGAAAAACTTTGCAACAATGCACAATGTGCTAAAAAGAAAGACCTTCCTAATGACCTTCCCTGCTCAAGGAAACTTATTGTTTTGTTGGATTTTGAAGCTAATTTTGTATACATTGGGACATTGTGCCTTTTAGCCAGTTCTGATTTGAGTAGGTTGATATGCAGTCAATATTATGGTTGGCTTCTGTGAATATCTAAGCATATTCCTGTTATATGGGGCCTATGTTCCTAACTCTGGGTTTGGGGTTCTACTCTGGGAACTGTTTTAAGTTTTAAGCCATCTGCATTTTTATTAAAAATGTACTGTATATCAGCTTTTTTTTAGGTAATAATGATTTGATACTGCCAAAGACTGAGGAAACCAAAGAGCCATGATATAAATCAGTAAGTCTGTAGAAACCAGCAGAACTCTTCCAAGAATTGTGAAACAATGAAATGGTTGATATGTGAACAAAATATATGTTGATATAAAATAATGATAATATACTTGATAAATGATAGTAATATACTATGAATAATGATATATATGATATATGATATCTTAATCAGCTACTGTGCAGGAGGGTTTCAACTGTTTAATTCACCTAAGTAAAAAAAGTGTTACTAGTGATTCTGAAAATTTCAGACTAGTCAGCTTTGCCGCACATCAAATGAACTGGTTGAAATGATTCTTAAATAATATGAATAATAATTTTATTAATATAAGGACAAAATGTCACAGTTTATGTAAATTAAATAATTAATTTCCATTTCATTTGAACTCTGTCAACAAGAATTTTGGAAAGAGAGAAAGTAATTTGGATCTTCCAACAAATAAAGGACTAATGCCATCCTTTCCTTTAAAATTAGGCAATACAATGCCTAACTTTTAGTCATTTAACCCCCAGAGTGGAATCCCAAACCTGGAGGTAGCAACATAGGCTTCATATTTGTGAGGAAAGTTAGGTCCACTAGAGATGATTCAAAATGTCACATGCTGAAGAGAGAACTTGGTAAGCCTAGCCAATAGGAGAATAGTGTAGGATATGTCTGAATACTGATGGCTAGAAAATGGTATTTAGAGGTTTGCTTTTGGGAACTGGCTCATAGATAAAGTAGAATTGCATTAGAATAATGATCCAGGGCAACGACAAGGGTTAATGATTTCTGAAAGCCTGTTTCTGGCAAAGTCTCCTTGAAGGCCCACTGTGTATGACACAAAGGACCTGCTCTGACAGGGATGGAGCATGGGGCACTGGAATCCCAGCAAGCCTGAATTTTTCTGAGCATGCCTGGGCTTCCAGCGCCCCATACACCATCCCCGCTGCCATCTCTGGCTGTATTGCTATAATTTATTACATGCTAAACTAAAATACATCAGATGTGTTTTATTTTGCTACATAAAAAGTCAATTAAATTGAAATACACTGCTGCAGGGGTACAGTTATGAAATTTAATTCTAATATGCTGCCACATATGTACACTGTGATGCAATTAAATGACTAAAAAGGGCAATTAAACTGATAAAACGGGCAATTTGGTCATCACATGTACAGAGGCCCAGAGCGGAAGCCATGGGTTTGGTACCTTCCTGAGCCTAAGGGGATTCAAACCCACATATCCCATGGGAGTGCTCTAACTACTGAGCTAAACAGCAGTATGGGTAGGGGTCAGTATTCTTTGCTGTTGTTGAACCTGTGCCACTGTGTAGTCAAGAGTATGGAAGTCATGGCACCAGAATAAGAAAGTGTACGGGTGTTGCCTAGTGGCTAGGAAACTCCCCTGTAGGTATTCTGGGTACCAGCCCCTGATTAAAAGATTGTTTGTACATTCCCCACTTAATAATTATTGTAATAAGTAATGAATCATTTTGGGAATTATGACTGAAACCCGGGACTCCTCCCTACTGAGGAAGTGAGGATGGGAGGAAAACTCTTAGATGCCAGGAATTTTACTGAGGTGCTTAGAAGGCTATTTTCCCACCTTTTGACTGCCATAATCTCACATTGTATTTTAGAAAAGTAAAGTCATCTGGACTGAGCTAGGATTACACTTTATAGGCGCTTCTTCCCTTAGGACGTCCTTTTTAAAGTGCTTTGTAAATTCTTCCCATTGAGATGATTTTATCTATAATTTCTTAATTACCCATTTCTCTCTAGACTTTTGAACAGATGGGTGAGTTAAAGTTTTTGAACCTTGGGGGTGTGCAGCTGAACCATTGGCCTTATGGTTTATGATTTTCAATTACTGGATTATTTTATAGGCAGCCCGAAGGTACCTTTTTGGAAATGGGTGCTCAGTTGATTTTGAGAGTATATAATGTTGCCAGTGGAGCAGAAGTGAGAAAATTTGCACTTTCTTTAACAGTATAAGACTGCCAATAAGAAACATCAGCATTGAAGATCAGATTATTTCAATGGCTGGTCCTACTCCTAGTGTGACTCTGGTTGCAATGGAGAGTGAAGAGGCTAGTTTCCTCTTTGCTTGTGACTGTAGTTAAATAGTCAAGGTGAACCAGTGAGTGAAAGATTAGCTTTTGATCTCTACCTCTTTTTTGTTAGAGAAGCAGTCTGAGTGTATTGGTCCTCATTAAAATAATAAACTAGCTTAGGGCTAGATGCATAACAGAACATAGAACTACTTTTGGTACCTACATTCAAATGTGTACTCATTAAAACTCTCTGCTCAGTTGCAGCCAAATCCTGAGGCACCTGAAGTTCATAGATGCCTAAGGCTAAGTACAGGCATTCAAGAAGCCTGAGGCAGAAGCACTCAAACTTTTGAGCTTTACTTTAAGCACCCAGGGTTAGGCTGGGAGCAAGGAGAACATGTTAGCCCCTGTGGAGGGAGAGGAAGATGGAGGAGGAAGCTCAGAGCCTGCTTGCATGGCCTGAGCAGGTAGGGGGAGCTCTTGCATGCCTCCCAATGTGCCCCATGGGCTCTCTGGACTGTTGAAGACTTGTGTGTGTGTGTGTGTGTCCGTGTTCCAGATGCCTGGATGTTGTGTGTGTGTATCCCAGACACTTGTGTTTTGTGTGTATGTCTGTCCCAGATGCCTGTGTTCTCTGTGCATGTATATTTGTGTGTGTGTGTCCTCGATCCTGGAGTTCTGTGTGTGGGTATATGTTTTGGGAACCTCGGTTTCATGTGTCTATGTGTGTCCTGGATGCCTATAATCTATGTGTGTGTGTGTCCTGGATGCATGTATTCCCCCCACTGATGCTAATGGCCCTGGCCCTCTCCAGATCTGCAAAGCCCTAGCTGAGTAGGTCTTCACCTTTTTGGACCAGAAGCCCTCCCCCGATGAGTATAGTTGAAAGGCCTTGAGTGCTCCTGCCCTGGCAGTGGGCCATAGGTCTCCAGCTCTGGGCTTCTCTGACCCTGTGCCATTGTTGACCTGTGGGGTCAGGCCAACTCTCAGGATCTCAATATTGTGCTGTTAGACAGGAGGGTGTGACACAATTGCACATATACAAGCACACAAATCAATTAGGTGCATACACACACAGAAATAACTCAGGCACATACACATCCAAACCAGCCTAGGCAGATGCATACCTATCACCAATTCAAGCACATACACACTACACACCAAAAAATTAGACAACAGTCAGTTGTCAATACCCACACACTCAGAACACATACGCAGATCACTAATTCATATATCGTGCACACAATGACACACACTTACCAGTTCACACACATACAACTCACCTATACATACATACAAGTAAGTTTCTAATTTGGATGGAACAGTGTGTGTATGTGTGTGTTTGGGGTACCTGGGATACTTGGGGGAAGGTTAAGGTGAGAGAGAGAGTTAAAGTGTAGGGAGTGAAAGTTGCCAGAACTGGGATTACAGCCAGTAAACTAGAGAGAAGCTGGCTGAGGAACTGAGGTTTGGGGTTATTTAAGGTTAAGTGGCTCCAGGGTTACTCAAGGTCATTGGTGCAAGGGAAAAAGCCCAGTGTCATGGAGGAGATAGCCAAGAAAGAAACTGAGGCAGAAACCTTGGAGTTCGGGGAAAAGGCAGTGGGGACAAGGAAATAACAGTGGCAGATATCAGGGAAAAAGGCAGTGGGGATAAGACAGTGGCAAAGAAACAGGAGGTTTTCATGCAGAGAGGAGCTCAGGTGTTGGAGGTAGCGGTGAGCCAGAAGCAGGAGAGGGAGAAATGAGACAGAAGTTAGAGGGGCGAGGAGCAGAGATTGGAGCAGGGCCAGAAATGTAGTAAAGTAAAACCCAACTCAGGGGTCCAGATAACAGTTTTATTAAACAGACAACACACTACACAGCCCCATGAAGTTATTGGTTCACACACACACACACACACACACAATCACTCACAATGGCAGCAGGAGAAAGAGACTCAGTGAAAGGGTTGAAGTCCAGGTAGGGAAGAAGCAGAATCTAAGTCCTTGGTTGAAGAGGGGATGGGGGTGATAGCTACCTATCCAGGCTGGAAAGGGTCTTTGTTCAGTGGGTGTTTTACAGAGGGAGGTCACTGGCAGGACCTCTGGGTGGTGTGGTGTGGTGGTGGTCCATATGGAGAGGGCGTGCCAAGGAGTCAGTCTTCACTACCCATTTTTATGGGGCAGACTACCTGTGATCTCCTATGGTGAGGGCATGTCCAGGCAAGGTCAGCCCTGTTCCAGAGGGTTCCAGATGTTCATACTGAGCATATGCAGCCTTGGCACAATGGTGGGTTGCCTCATCTTTTGTTTCTTGAATGCTGAGGGTGGTTCCAATGGCTGGGTCGTTGGTCCAGGTATTGGTTTTGATGGTTTGTCCATTCAGAAGGAGCAATTTTTAGACCTACTGCCATTGTCTCTCAAGCACCCTCATTCATCCCCATTCATTCAGGAACCAAGTTACGTAGGAGGGATAGGTATGAGTCGTAGGTTACAAAACAGGGCATGGGGAAAAAGATGGAGACTTGATAAACAAAATGGAAACTTGACATTACTTATGCTAACTTACATATGTAGGCCTAAATCATATAGTACCAGTAAAACAGTAAAATAGAACAGTAAAAATCAATATAAACATAATAATTTTACAATATAAAGAAAAGATAAAAATACAACTTGCTACCAAAATAAAATGCTGAAGCTTATCCTACCTCTTAGCTCACTTATACATATCTATAAGAAATAGAAAGGGAGAGAAAAAGTCAGAAATGGCTGGGGAAGGGGAGGGAATGCATTTTAAAAGAGAAAAAAAAGATAAACTGGGGCTTTTGCTACATCATGGGCACCACTGCTCACAACTCAGGCTACCTGGCACCATCCCCCTTCCCTTCTCCCTCGCCAACCTCCACCAGGGGCACACACTAGGGCTATAGGTAAATGCAACCCAAGGAAGAGACTTGTTTTAATCGAATGGTGAAGCTGCCAAACATTTAGTGTGTTTATTAAACAAAAAAACTCTGGAATTTTGCCCACTCTGGAACTTGGAACCATTTCAGTTAACATTGAGAGAGTGGGGAAAGAGTCTGGCTGCACCAGGTGGTCATGACATTGAATGGAAGAGGGGGGTGGGTAGGCATGAGGACTTAACTTACCAAATGCAAAACCTTGGGACAGCAGGGGAAATGTCATCCATGAAACTGGCACTCCTCAGTTTAATTCAATTTTAATTCATTAGCAGCCAAACTTTCCTTATGCATAATAAAAAAAACCCTGTAAAAAGCCTGATTTAGAACTTGGACCTGAGCCCAAGGGGCTGCCTGTCCTAGCAGGGGCTGCACCACTCCCCCTCAGTGGGACTCAGGCCAGGAGTGGCCTGGGACATTGGGCTGGTGGGTCATGCTCCCCCATGTTATGAAAACTCCTACAGCCTCCCAGGACTGCCCTAGAACCTCTTGGATGGCCCATAGCTATGCTGGCCACTAGTGGCCAGGGGTAGTGAATTGGCCCTGGAAGGCAGATTGGAGTCAATGACAGCCCTGACATCGAGTCTTAGACAGCCTGGTCCCCCTCACCTCCTGCACTAGTGCTGGAGCAGGCCCTCCTGGATGCCTTTCTGGTTTCTTTGCATGGGTCAAGGGCTTCCATGCACCATATCTCCTGTTCCAGGGATCCCCTGCCCCCCAGCATCTCTCCATCAATGCACAGTGTTAAGTGTTCTTCCACAGCCGCCATGCAGTGTGTCTTTGGGATTCCTGGGCATGTTGCCCTAGGAAAGAGACCCTGCAGTGGGGCTCTTCATCCTGGAGGGGGGAGGGGAGGGAGATTAGAGGCATCCTGCCACACCACTCCTGCTTGGTTTCCCTATGGGAGACAGCACTGATGCCCCTCAGGGATGTCACAGCTGCATCCCAAGCGAACTTTGACTTTGTGCAAAAACTCCTTATCCTGGCACTGATTCTCTCAACTGTGTAGCAGTAAAGGTGGCCTTCCTCAAACAGCAGATGGCCATCTGTAGAGCTTTGCAGCATGTTCCTGGGCTTGAACTACTTGTTTAAGGGCTGCGGCAGCATGAATACAAACATTCACCAACCTGTTTATTTGCACCCCCACACTGGGGGTCCAATTTGGTCATTTCACTGGTGCTATCTATGCATGTGTCCCCTGAACCCTGCAGTTGTCTAGCTGACCATCCTGGATCTTGGGCTCCATAACTGGGTCTCCTACACACAACATCAGAGTTTGCAGACAATAGAGACAGTGAGGGACCTATGGTGAGTTCCATGTCCAGAACCATTTCCCTTCCCTGCTCCAGAAGCTGTGTACATGCTCATGACCTGACAATGACCACGTGGTAGAATGCCTGCCTTTCATGCCCCATCTTTCTGTTTTGGGACCTGGGATGCTGGGGAACCCAAGCATCTGGAGGGATGAGGCTTCTTCAGTTCTCTGTGAGGAGAGGGAAAGATGGAGGGGGTGGGGAATGTTGCTAGGGGGAATTTTTTGCATTCTTGCTGCACTTTACCTCCAGCAACGCTCGTTGGTTGGTGCTGTGCTAAAGGGTGCTGTGGCAGCTGCGCCAGTGAAAACCCACAGGTGCAATTGTTGGTTATACCTCAGCTGTGAAGTTCGGAAAACACTTTCAGTGTCTTTTGGGGTCTGTTTGGGTGCCAGTTTGTGTTAAGTGGTTCTGTGTCAACACAATGGCCTCTCTTGGGAAAGCAACGTGACCTTGAGGCAGCCAGTTGTCAACCAGATTTATGGACCCACCCATTGACTTCAATCAATGTGACATAGACTGATAAGCCCCCCAAAACAGTACAAGGTACCAACCCTAGCACTTCTGCTTCATTCCAGGCTGGGGGCATAGGGGTTGAGGTGGGTGTTTGAAAGGCACAAGGTCAGCGATGAGCATCAAGAAATCAGAACCTTCACTCTCCCACCTGGACAATAGTCAAGCCAAGAGCCTGCTCCCTTACCTATAAACTAGGGCTGTGTGAAATGGCTGTGTTTTGATTTGGTTTCAGATTTGGCTGTTTTGGAAGACAGTGATTTGTTTCGGTTTTTCGGATCCCTGTCCTGTTTTGTTTCAGCTGAATTTGTTTCAGAGATTCAGCTCCATCAAATCTCCTCCAAATCTGGTTTGAAGCCCTCATGAGTGGGGCTTGGGACCCCAGCAGGGAGCAGGATGGGGCCGTGGGTGGCTTGTCTTGGGGAGGGGGAGGGCTGCTGCTCTCTGTGCAGGCAAGGAGACCCCCAAGTGGATCTCTGATCCCTGCGGAGCCAGGTTATGTGGCAGGGACCAGTGTTGCCTGCCACATGACCTGGCTCCACAGAGAGCAGATCTACACTGGGGTCTCCTCTCTGCCACTGCCCAGCCCATGCTGCACCAGATCTCTGCTCCCTGCAGAGCCAGGATGTGTGGCAGGGTCCAGCACTGCCCTGCTGTGTGACCTGGCTCCACAGAGAGCAAAGATTCACTCCAGGGTGTCCTCCCCACTGCTGCCTGCCCTTTGCAGTCCCAGATCTCTGCTCCCTGTGGGGCTGGGGGTTGCAGGTTGCTTGGAAGGGACCAGAACTCCCCTGCTGCATGACCTGGCTGCACAGGGAGCAGAGATCCATGCTGGGGATTCCTCCCCGCCACTGCCCTTCTCATGCAACCCTGGATCTCTGCTCCCTGCAGAGTCAGGCCATGCAGCGGGGACCAGCGTTGCCCTGCCAGGCAACCTGGCTCTGCAGAGAGCAGAGATCCACACTGGGGATCTC
Source organism: Crocodylus porosus (assembly GCF_001723895.1). NCBI lineage: Eukaryota > Metazoa > Chordata > Crocodylia > Crocodylidae > Crocodylus > Crocodylus porosus. The sequence goes on along the minus strand of NW_017728913.1, from coordinate 28,080,512 downwards.
CTCCCTGCTGCTGCCTGCTTCACTCTGCACTGGATCTCTGGTCCCTGTGGAATCAGGATGTGCGGGGACTAGCACTGTCCTGCCATGTGACCTGGCTCTGCAGGGAGCAGAGATCCATGCTGGGATCTCCTCCCCACTGCTGTACATCCCAGGATGTCCAGGAACTCTACTCCTTGCAGAGCCAGGTCATGCGGCAGGGACCAACACTGCCCTGCTGCATGACTTGGCTCTGCAGAGAGCAGAGATCTGCATTGGGGATCTCCTCTCTGCCACTGCCCACCCCACAGTGTACCAGATTTCTGTTCCCTGTGGAGCCTGGTTGCGTGGCAGGGCCCAGCACTGCCCTGCTGCATGACCCAATTCTGCATGAAGCAGAGATCCATGCTAGGGTTTCCTTACTGCCACTGCCCACCCCATGAAGTCCCACATTGCCAGGACAGTGTGGGGCAGGCAGCAGCAGTGAGGAGACCCGTGGTGTGGATCTCGGCTCCCTGTGGAACCGAGTTGTGCAGCAGGGCAGCAGTGTACAGCTGTTTCCCTACAAGCCTAGCTCTGAAATGCCAAAATTTTTCGAAACATTGCCAAAACATTTCTGAAACATTTCAGATGCCTCATTTCATTTTGGAGATATTTCTGAGTCTTCCATTTTGATTTGGATTCAGTGTTTTGGATGCCAATATGGCCCCAAACACTTGCAAAATGAAACAGCTGCCAAAATTTCACATGGCCGTACTATAAACATCATAGCTATCTTAAGACATTTAGCCAGCATGGGATTGTATGCCAACTTAAATGCACAGAACCACTGCATTTCCAATGGTATATGCCCCAGCAGAATATTGTGCTCCTGTATGGTCCAGAATTTCTCACATTAAAAAGCTCAACACTATATTTGACAGTGTATAGAGACTCATAACAAGCTGCACAGCTTACACACAGATGTCCATCCTGCAACCTAGGGAAGTAGACAAAGTGACACAAGAAGGCAGATCCTAAACACTCCCCTGCTGCCAGGTTCCTGGGCCTGTGGGGTGCCCAGCAGACTGAGTACAATGGCCTTGTGTGTTGTGCTAAAGTATGTAAAGGGTGGGGTGAATGGAAATGAAAGAACTGCTCAGACTAATCCAGTCTGAAATCTATCCCTACAGCATTTTCTACCAACACCAAATGAATCCTCCGCTGAGCACAATCTTGACAGAGAAGCATGGATAAGCTGAACAGACTGAGATCTGGACATAGATGCTTCAAAACACCACTGTACAAGAAGAACATCAGCTCCTGTGTGAATGTAGTGTCCAGCAATCAGCACAGCATTTTAATCAAAAGCTGCCAGATGGTGTAGATGGAATCTGCATGCTAAGCCATAATACCACACAGTGGCTCAGAGCGGACTGGAGGGGACAAGTATGGGGAGGGGGGTTGGACACAGGGGCTTTGCTGGTTCAGGTCACTGAAGGCCCATGAGTAGGGTTGCCCCAGCATTTGGGCAGAGGGGTTGAGCTCTGGCTGAGGCTGGAATGCCTCCCACGATGTGAGGTGAGCAGGGTGCCACAGTGCTCCATGGGATGTTGTTGGAATGAGACCCACCATGAGCTGTGATGGGGATCTGGTATAGATCTTCATTACAGTGCTCCTAACCTACAGTGCTGAAGTTTAATATCACATCCATCCAGGGTTATCTTAGAGTGGGATTTGCCATTTTTACAGCACTCTGTGTCCTGACCATCTGTTCAGTTATGGCTGTAGAGTGCTTTCTGCATGCTTACCACACAAAAAGTGTAACTTCTATATCCAGCCTAAGTTTTTCACCATTAAGTTTTCCAGACACCAAACTGTTTCTGGGTAGTCCTTGAACTGCTTTGCTCATGTCAAGTTTGGAAAACTGCATTAGTTCATACCTAAACCCATCAGGACTCACTAACTAGGTATTCCCCCACTTACCTTGCTTGTTAGTCTTGAATTTATAAACTTCTCAAGTCACACCTAATGGGAAGGAATCCAAAGAAAACTGGTGGTATTCTCTTTTATCCCATATCTTAGTAGATAGAGTACTCATCCATGATGTGGAAGTTCTAGGACACATCTGTACTACAGTCAACTGTGCTAGGCAATGCTGGTGTGCTAGGGAATGCCTACTCTCACACACCCATTACAAGGAAACTTATATATGCTTATGTATGCCAGGCACTGGATGCAATTATTAGCATCCCTTAGACTGGGAGTCTGAAAGAATCTCTGGGCATTTCCAGTGTTACACTAAAAAGTGACTAAATGGCATTTTAGCTTTTGGCACATGCAGGGTAGAATTGAATAAGTGGCTGTGTTGTCACAGTGGCATTCCTTATCATGGTCCATTGTGGTGTAGATAGCCCCCAGAGTCAATTTCCTCCTCTTCCTGAGGGATTTGAATCTAAATCACCCAGGAGAGTGCCAGAGGTAAGAGACAAGGATTAAAATTTTTTTGGAAAGTTCTCTAAACAGACAGGACTACTACTACTTCTACTTTTTGTTTCTCTCAAACTTGTCTGAGCCCACCTCAGGTTTTGAAAGAAGTGGCTTAGACATCTTATACCAAGAAAGGAATCAGGGAAAAGTGCTTAAATCCTGAAAAGGAATCTTCTTAATCCTATATTTTACAGAACACATTCTTTCATGCCTAATTCTCCCCAAACATTGTATAAAGAGTCTAGGTGGGGGTTGACAGCATATGGCTTACAGGCTGGATCTGGCCTGCAGGTTGGATCAGCATATGGATTGCAAGCTGGGGGGCTTCTGCCACATGCTGGTTGCTGCGGGGCTTTGTCTGTGCTGTAGCTGAGCACTGGGAAGCTCTGCTTACACCATAGATGAGGGCCCAGGGGAAGAACTTGCTTGCCTCTGGCTTAAGCCTGGTAATTCTGGGCTACTGATTTTAAAGATGCTGACTGCTGCTCTAGGCACCTAATATGGAGGAGGTGAACTCCACTAAGCATACCTGTGAATTAGGCACTGTAATGCTCAGCATTTGGACACCTAAATTTTTTGAGGGGATTCATTCCTTATTTCCTACCATGAAGGGATTCATAGGTGGAATTGTGACTGGGCCTGTGTACATGTTCATTAATGTGCTTTTCCTAATGTGTATTAAATTTAGTACCTCTAATGTGAGGTACTAAATAAATGGACATTAGGTTGCCCTTCTGCACAGTAGCAAAAGCACATGCTTTTTTAGCGACAGTTAATGTACAGTAGCTTATTTTTATTGTGCATTAGTGTATTAGCACGGTTTTTGATTTGGCACTTTAATGTGCAATAAAATAGGCTACTGTACATTAAAGTTCACATGTAGATGCACCCATCAAGTTTCAGTTTGTTCTGTGATGGAGCTATCTATATGCCCCCTACTGCTGTAACTATGGCAGAACGTCAGGGGCAACCACCACTGGTGCTGCTGGCAGTGAGGATCAAAAATGTGACTTTTGCCCCAGCCATACAATTATGATCATAGTAGCAGTAGCAAGAAGACATCACTACCCCTATTTATAGCAGCTGCTCCAGGTGCCTGGCTGCATTCATATGTTGCTGATGCTTCTATTCACTTATGGTAGATTATAAGGTCACAATTTAGTTTGGAAAGATCTGTAGGATTTTTTAAAGAAGAATTTACATAAAAGGATTCTGGGAATGTTATCCTTTGTTTAGCCTTTGTTTCCTGCAAGTCATTTGCTGTTCCCTTAATTTACCATAATTAGTTCTATATATTTATCTAAAGAAATATTCTACACTAGGTGAAATGCATTTCCAGGGTGCTATTACAATCTAGAATACAAAAATTACTAATTTTCATCTTTTAAACACAGAAAAATTTATTTTTAAAAATTGTTTTTCTTCCTGCTATAGATTGAGATTAGTAACACATTTTATGGAACCCACCGAGCAAACAAATAGTGACTACTTTCTGCCATGAATAATCCAGACTGGGTATACATTAGGAACCTAAAGTCAGAAAACTCCCATAAACATTCTCAACTTGTCATATTACTACTCCTATCTGTTTAAACCTTAAACGAATTTATCACCATCGTAAACACAGTCTTGAAAATCATGTAAATCCTTTCTCCTGCGTATTTTCAGTTACTTTATTAGAATACCTATCTTTCAAAATGTAATTAATTCACCAAATTTTGTTAACTAAAAACACAGACCGTAAACAGAAATGGTAAGACATTAGCTCCTGACTAGGGTAAATTAAAGTAGTCTTTTGGCTGGGTGCCTGACAACTGTAAATCAGTATAATCTAATATAAAAAAAAATTCTGTATTTTTTTTAAAAGTAGCTCTTAAACAGATAATATTATTATTAAAAGAAATATAAAAATGACATCATTGTCCTTTTTCATGGTGTGCAACAAAGGACAATTTCCCATAGGAAGACTTTAGATTTATTTATTTTTATTTACTTGCCTCTGTGATTTACTAATACTTGTCCAGTTGTTCTACTTACTAATATTCCCCACTTAGAAAGTTAAGTGCAGCTCATTAAAGACATTTGTTTGTCATTTAAGTGGCAGGGGAAGTATCAGTTTTATTATAATTTAGTAGGTTTTCATAAATATGCAAGGTAAGTGTGTGTGCCATCCCCATCCCAATTACTGCCATCAAGGCTGAAGTTAATTTATTGAAATAACAAATTAAAATTGTTTTCATTCACATCATTTTTGTCTGATCATTGCTGTAATTAAATCCACAAGAACTGCTCTAACAGTAGTTATGCTCAGTTTAGATTTCTTGTAATTGGAAAAGGCAACAAACTTTACTTAGTTGGAAAAAAAAAAGTTCAGTATGTCACCGTAATGGAGTGGGCAGTGCTATTGCTGTTGCTATTGGCTTAGTTGAATAACTGCTAAGAAACTCTTTGGTGTTTTATTGTATAATTGGATGCCTTTTGTTCTTTATATCTGTCTTTTCCTCTCCCTTCCCCCAAATTTCCTCTCCCCCTCCCCCACACTACAGGCCCATCAGCCTGACCTTTCCTTTCTGATGGAACTACTTAACATCAGCTCTTCTACTCATGTTGAAACAATGAGCAGTTTTTATCCTAGGGCTTTGTCTACACTACAATAGTATGAGTAACTAGTGTTGTTTTAGCTAACCAGGGTAATACTTGTAGTGAAGATATGATGGATTGAGTTATGCAAACGTGCTGGGGACTTATGCAAGTGGTAGCCCATGTCAACATTTGTCCTTATATATCTTCATTGCAATTGTTACCCAAGCTAGCTACATTTAAAATTCACACAGGTATGCCAACATATGCTGAGATTACACTTTTGATTACAGGGCAGATGTGCCCTTGGCTGTTATTCTGTGGATTATATGTCAACATCCATAGTCATTTTTGAATTGTGTGGCTAAGCATACGGTGTGACATCTGCTAGGGAATCCAGACTATATTAGTCTGGGAAGCAAGAGCTCTAGCACCTGTTTTAAAATCTGATTGTCTTTACATCATACAGAAGAAGCTTTTGTTGCTAAACTCTTCTACTTAAGTCACATCTGTGTAATTTATAATAATGCTGATACTGTATATAGTCCCTTTATGTTTATCTTAAAGACACTTATGCTGACTAGGTACACTGGAATTATAAAATTGTAGAGAGACAGTATTTCAAGTCCATGGTGTATTAGGTGTATTCATGTCTTATTTAATAAACAAAGAAAAGCAAAGAATTGACAGGTTACAAAGCTTGTACCTACAAAGAACTACACTACACTAATTTGCTATCACTTTTAAACTATGTTATAATTATTTTTGTTTTATTTTCAATTACATTTTTATTGGGCTGATGGGATTTACCCACTGTGAGTAAGTAATATACTTTACTGACTTTAAAGCGTTCTTTTTACAATGATAAGTACTTGAAAAGAACATTATGTACCTTGATACTTCTGTACTGTGATAGACTCTCAGATATTGTTTCTTCCCAGGATTTCAATTTGTAACAAAATTGCCAGGTGGATTTGCTTTTCTTGTGATAGAGGAAGGCAGAAATGAATAACCCTGGATATAGCTTTATTATGATTCAGATCTCTGAGCTGAGCCAGTGAGGGCTACCTGGTCCATAATAACTCCAGTTATAGCACGTGTCTTTTCGGTACATAAAGCACAGTAAATACAGTGGGGTATTCATTATTGGAATGCTGGTAACACAGCTATATGTACCCTTAAATGGAATATTTTTGTTACAGTATGGCTTCTTAACTGTCATAAAACACAAAATGAAAACACAACTTAAAATAAAGCTGTCAAATGTTTTGGTGAGGTGTTATATATTATACTAAATACTTTTTTGGTGACTACCATACTTACCATTCCCCTTGTCTTGCATATGCATACAAGGAACTCTCACTAAATGCATTAGCTATTATTAAACTGCTGCCAATGCACATGGCCCATGTGGGGCAAACATACTGATGAAAACCTATCACAAAGATTTCATAGATTTCATAGCCATTAGGGCTGGAAGGTACCTCAGAAGATCATCGAGTCCAGCCACCCTCCCCAGGGGCAGGAAGTCAGCAGGGGTCATAGGACCCCAGAAAAATAAACATCAAAATTTCTCTTGAAGGCATTCAAAGTAGGTGCTTGAACCAGCTCTGGTGGCAGTCTATTCCAGACCTTGGGGGTTCAGAATGTAAAGTTCTTCCTTATGTCCAGCCTGAAATGGTCCTGAAGGAGTTTGTGACCATTTGATCTTGTCATCCCCTGGAGTGCTCTGGTGAACAGACATTCCCCCAGATCCTGGTGAGCACCCCTGATAAACTTATAGGTGGCCACCAGATCACCCCTGAGCCTGCGCTTTTCCAGGATGATGAGTCCCATTGCTCTCAGCCTCTCATCATAAGGTCTGTTTTCCTGACCTCTGATCATGTGTGTGGCTCTCCTCTGGACTCACTCAAGCTTCTCCACATCCTTTTTGAATTGTGGAGCTCAAAACTGGATGCAGTACTCCAGGTGCAGCCTTACCAAGGCTGAGTAGAACAGGAGAATAAAGTCCCAGGATTTTGTTGAGAAGAATCTACAGATGCAAGCCAGTGTTTTGATTGCTTTACTAGCTGCAGCATCACATTGAAGGCTCACGTTCATCTTGTGGTCAATGATGACCCCCAAGTCTCTTTCTTCCATAGTGCTAGCCACCATAGTACTGCTGAGCCTATAAGCATGCTGTGGGTTTTTCTTCCCAAGGTGGAGAACCTCGCATTTTTCAGTGTTAAACATCATCAGGTTCTTGTCCGCCCATTTCCTGAGCCTGTCAAGGTCAGCCTGGATCACCATCCTATCCTCAGGTGTGGATGCTTTACCCCAGTGTTTGGTGTCATCAGAGAACTTAGCCAGTCTGCTTCTGTCTACATCATTAATGAAGATGTTGAATAGTGTTGGCCCAAGGACAGAATCTTGAGGGACCCCACTAGTCACAGTGTACCACGATGATTGACTTCCATCAACCAACACCTTCTGGGTCCTACTGCAGAATCAGTTCCCCAGCCAGTGAATTGTGGTGAAGCCAAGGCTGCAGTTGGCCAGTTTTGCCAAGAGGTGATCATGAGATACCAGATCAAAGGCTTTTTTAAGTCAAGATATACAACATCAATCTCTTCTCACTTGTCCAGGTGATAGGTCACTTGGTTGTAAAAGGAAATAAGATTGGTTAAGCAAGACCTACCTGCAACAAACCTGTGCTGCCTATCCCTCAGGATACTGCCATTGACCAGTCTGTTAAGTATGGCCTTTTTGATAATCTTTTCTAACACCTTCCCCAGAATAGAGGTCAGGCTGATGGGCCTGTAGTTTTCCGGGTCCACTTTCCTCCCCTTCTTGAAGATAGGCACCATGCTGGCCTTCTTCCAGTCGTTGGGCACTTCACCAGAGCGCCAGGAGTTCTTGAAGATCTGTGCCAGTGCCTGAGCTATGATGCTTGCCAGCTCCTTGAGTACCCTGGGGTGTAGTCTGTCAGGGCCGGGTGACTTGAAGGTGTCCAGCCTCTTAAGGTGTTCCTTCACAAAGTCAGCATTCATGGAGGGGTAAGGAATCATCGAATCATCCTTACCCAGGCATTCCTGTCCTGTAATGGGCAAGGACACCTCTTGGGACTGGTAAAAAACTGATTCAAAGTACCCAGTTAGCAAGTTGGCTTTTTCCTGGGCATCAGTTGTCAGTTGTCCCATTTGGTTTAGCAGGGGTCCGACGTTGCCCTTGCTTTTCCTCTGGCTCCCCACATATCTAAAAAAGGACTTTTTATTGTCCTTGATACTTGTAGCCAGTTGGAGTTTAGTCACAGCCTTGGCTTTCCTGGTTTGCTCTTGTCCCTGCAGGTCCAGACCAGTTCAGAATATTCCTCCTTGGAGGTGGATCCAGTCCTTCATCCTTTGTCGGTCTTTCTTTTTAGACTCAGGAGGTCCGTTAGTTCTCTGCAGAGCCAAGGGGTCTGCTGTGCCCTTTTGCTGCCTTTTCTCTGAGGTGGAATAGACTTAGCAAGATAGGTTAGTGTAATACATCTTAATAAGATATATGGTAGTGTCCATTGAGCATAGTCTCACTCAGTGCTGACTCTTTTCCACATCATGGTGAGCGGCTACATTGAATAGATTGCATCTTTCTCTTCAGTCCCACAGCTCAGCTAGACCTTTCCCCCTCATTTCCAATCAATCCTGTTTTTAAACCAGTCTTACATGTCTGGCAAATATCACTCAATAGGGCCCCAAACAGCATAATCAAAACTCTGTTGCCCTCTCTCTCAGCCTGTTGCATATGATTAATGTGACCCACCATCCACAAGGTGGGACCAGACCTGGTTTTCCTGTGCCTCAGCTGCACAGGGCGATCTGGTCTGGCTTGAAATCATTCTGTATATCTATAAGCCTTTGTCTATCTGTCCATAATGCTTTATTCACACTCCGATTGGTTGTCTGAAACAACCAGAGTGCTCCAAGAGCATTTGGGACAGGAGGCAGCAGCTGGAGCACCACCCTGATGGTGGGGACGGAGCTGATGGAGCTGGGGGCAGGGGCAGGGAATGAAGCCAGCTTGACATTAAATACCTTGTTATGTAAGCTACTCATCAGAGCCACCCCAGTCTTGATTCCAGCTTCCAAGTTTGGTTACTCTATGATTCCTGCCTGTCCTGTTCTTGTCAGATGCTTCCAACCCAAATGTCTGCTGCACTTCATCGCACTATCTCACCTTAGTGTGGATAATATATCAGCTTTACTACAATTACCTCTAAGCCCTATCTAAAGCGCACCTTGCCTTACTATTTAACAAAGTGCTTGTGCCCCTATAAAGTGCACAGGGCTGAGACTTGAAGTATTAGCATTAGGCAAGGGTTAATCCTTATCTTGTTTCCCAGTCAAGAGTGGCTGCCTCTTGCAGTTCAGTCAGAAATTCCTTAATCTAAGGTACCAGGTGTCCTTCCTGTCCATTTCCTAGCAACAGAATTAAGGGAGCAAATTCTTGTTCTTTTTCTGGTTCTGAATGTCGCTGCTGGCCCTGGAATGCTCTCATCAGCTTTCTAGGTCCATGGGGAGGTTTCTGTGGTGCCTCACTTGAGTCTCTGTGCCAGTCCACACTCCTCCTCAGCCATGGGCTCCACCAAATATCGTGGCATCTTCAGTGGTCTCTTCTCCCTCTCTGAATTGTCATTCTGATTCCCTTTTAACTTGCCAGGCTGCCCATGCTCAGGTCAGCTGTTTCTTGAAAAGGGGACAGGAAGCTGCCGCCCACCATTTCTGGTGTTGCTTCAGCAGCTTTCTGTATTCTTCTCCCCCCTGCTGACATGGTAATCTCTTGTTTAACCTTTTCTTGTTCTCATTCTCCTCACGGGGGTATTTAGAGTATACACACATGCTTAGCAGTGCTGAGTTGTGGTGTCATCGTGACTTGAAATGCTGTTGTTTTTGCTGAGACCTAGAACAATTCTCTTTATGGTAAATCATGAGCCATATGGCTTTGAACTAATGTCTTGCTAGTTTGTGCTATATACAAGTATGTACAAAAGTGCTGCTTAAAAGTGTGTTTATGGAGTACCTGTGTTAAAACTTGCAGCAATTTCAAAAGAGAGAAGACTAAAAATCTGGATGAACTAGGTCTATGGGTTCTTGTAGTATGTTCCCCATATGCAAGTTACTGCAGGTATGTTTATTTCTAGGTTAGTGTTTTTAAACTTGCTTCTCAATAAATTCAAGACAAACATCTGCCAGACCTGGATGGGGACTGCATAGCCAGTAGAGGTCAGTCCCTCTAGGCCAGGCTTGTCCAACATACTGACCGCGGGCTGCCATCCAGCCCTCCAAGCTGTTTTTTGAGGCCCGAGGTGCTGTTGCAGGAAATGAAAGTAAACACTGCAGGCAGCGTGCTTTAGCACTGGGTGAGGGCCAACCACACAAATGCTCTGGCAGCCAGAGCATCTTTGTGGAGGACCCATCCTCTGGCTGCCTCAGGGCATAGTCCGGGACTGTGCCCTGCCCTGCTTTTTTTAGCTCCATTTTTTTTTACCCCTGGATATCCAGGGGTCTAATTTTCCTCCCATGCTGCAAACTTGTAGCGTGGGGGAAACTTTTCCTGTTCCTGCATGTACCTCTTACAGCATCTCAAAGGGGTTTGAGATGCTGCAAGAGGCATGTACAGGCTCATCTGGATGCGCCCTGAGTGCCTAAGTGATAACTGATCCTAGCAGGAGCCCACTCAGTGAAGATTTTTTGTTCAAAGTTACTTTTTAACAGTTGTCAGTTAGCCAGTTTTTAAAAATTAATTTAACATGTGCTATGTTTATTGTTCTAGTTTCTTCATCAAATATCATGAGCTGTCAAGTTAAATGCCTCACAGCTGGGGTCAGAAACCTACAGGCTATATTTGGCCTACAGAGCCATTTTATTTGCCTCTGGAGCTTGTTGCTTCTGCAGTGGTTAGGTGGTAGTGGGATTCAGTAGCATTTTTGCAGCAGGAGGCTTCACCTAGGTAGTAGGTAGAAGTGTCACTATAAGGCAGAAGTGGGCTATTATTTAAGCCGGATGCCGGCTTTTGGTTTCCAGCTGAGGGCTGCAAAGGGCTGCAACAGTAACCCTGCCCCTTGACAGGTATCCCATCCCCTGATCGGCATCTTGGGACTGGAAGTCCTGCCCTGACCCTTGACTTTTGCCACTGGATGATCACCCTTTCACCCCCACTTCCGTATCCCTGGAAATACTCCTTTCGGGAGGGGATTTGCCATCTTGGAACCAGAAAAAAGACAAAGCATATACTAAAAATCAAATATCTACTGTAACATATTTTAATTTTATTTCAAAAAATACTTTTGTCCTGATTTATGTGTGCTTGTGTATAGAGGTGATTGCATAATAGCTCAAAATAAAGTCTTACTCTTGTATATTGTGTGTGGGTGTGTGTGTGTGGGATTTGTGGCAGGGTAGAGTTTTTGGGGGAGAGGGGGGTGTGGGTGTTTTTGGGGGAGTTGTGAAGGGGTGTGGGGTCAGTAGCAGGTTGGGGGCTGGGTGTACAAGCATGTGTGCATGGGTGTGGGAGGGGGTGCGGGGCTGTGTGTGGATTGGTGTGGGTTTTGTGGGGATGTGTGTGTGTTGGTAGGATTTGTGGGTGGATGTGAGCCTCCCCACCACACTCTCCCCCATAGCGCACAGCCCTCGCTGCTGGCAGCAGCAGCAGGTGGTGAGCTCTTGAGGAACTCCTGGGCCACTGTAGGCAGAGCCTCCCAAAGATGTGCAGCTCCAGCTGAATCCTGGTTGCTGCATGTGGCAGCAAGGAACCTGCTCAGCCCACTGTTGCTCACCTTCAAACCAAACCAGGCTGGCTCCATATCAGCATGTGGGGCTCCTGGCACTACAAGTAGGAGCCACATGTGACTGGGCCAGGCCAGCTGTGTGCCTCCACATGGGGCTTCCCGTTGGAATGCTGGAAGCCCCATGTAGAGGCACAGAGCCGGCCTGCCCCAGCCAGCCTGGCCTGACCTGGCTCGATGATGTGCAGCTCCCACCTATAGTGCCAGGAGCCCCACACTGGCTTTCAGAGGGGCACCCACAGGCTGGACAGATGGCTTGGTGGGCCAAATATGGCCAGCAGGCTGTATTTTTCCTGCTCTTGCTCTAGGGAGTAGTAGTAACTGCAGCTATGATTCCAGCTGTAGTGGTGACTGGGTTAGAAATGGCCTGTGCTTTGGAGAAGTATACTGCATCAACCCTATTACTTGATTACTAAGTGATTTTGACATGGATCTGTGTTTCATGAATGCACATATATTAATGTTAATTTTATTAGTCACCTACATTTTGTTAATCAAATACTGCACAAGATATTCTATCTGTTTTCCTGGGCTTATAGAGCTATGTCAGGCTGACAGGCAATTTTTTGCAATTTGTGATGATTCTACCATTTCCTACTCATTATGTACAAATACCTTTGTTAAAATCATATTTGTTCCAAAACCTGTCTATCTTATCCCTAGTTTCATAAATCTCTCTGTGTCCTTTTGCTTCCCTTAACCATTATATCCTTTTGTTTCTTTACAGTTCCTAATGATTTTGCCAATTTATTTGTTATATACAATAATTTTTTTCTGCCCTGGATTATTAAAATGTATTTTTATCTGTTCTCCTCTCTTCACTGGGCTTCTTCCCTTCTCTCCTTCTCTTCTCAGATTCCTTTCTCCTTCTGCCTCCTCCTGGGATGCTCCCTTGGTGTCCCTTAAATCTCCTGCTGGGTTCATTGGTGCAGTTCCCTGTTGGCTGCCTGCCTGACCCAGCTGTTCCCTCTTTGCTCGCCGGGGTAGTACTTTCCTTTTTCTTTTGTTCTTTTCCGATACTGTTCTTCTTTTCTGGTGTCTGGATTCCGGTGGCTGGGTCTACTGTGGCAGCCTTTGATCTGCCACGGCCCTAGCCGGCTCCTTGGCTCATCCTGACTGCAGTGGGGTTTGCCATGGCTCCTCCAGCTCTGCGAGGTAAGTTTTTCTCTTTTCCTCATTTTTGGCCCTGCTTGTGGAAGGGTGCTTCAGGCACAGAGGCCTTTCTAAAATGATAATCATTATGATTTAGGATGGAAATCTATTAAGAGAATATAGTAGAGCAGAATGATAGTAGGAACAGGAGAGTTTAAATTTAAGAGGTTTCTTTCTATGAGATGAAAAACATGCATAGAATTATTGTTACTCACTGCATTTTAAAATTAGTGAAATTTATTAACCAAATTCAGAATGAAGAGTAAGATGAGAATCTGGTTAGAAGAAAGACGATAGCAAAATATTCAAATGAGATAATTTTTAAAATCTTTTAAAGATTTATTAATCCTTGTTTACTGACATCTGGATTCTTACACCAGAAAGAGCAGGAAGAGAGAATGTGACTGGACTGTTGATATCTTAAGAGATTTTAGAGGAACTATGAAAGTGTTGTATTCTGGGGGCAGTACTTAGCTGCCTTGACAGATATAACTTCCTGGCTGTTCTAGCTGAAATGATCAACCATACTGAACTTAATCCACCTTGAGAGTTAGCTGTGAAAGTCAGTGATTTAAGGCCATTCAGCTATGAGGTAATGGTCATTCCCTGAAAAAACTTCAGATACAAGAAATCAGTGACAGACATATATGGCTGTAGAAGGACCTTTACCTCCTGGTCTACAGTACCACTGTGAATAGTTTTTTGTTCAACAAGCGTGTGTGTGTGTGTGTGTGTGTGTGTGTGTGTGCACGCTTGGCCACAGGGGGACTCTCCCCATGGATGACATGATCTACCACAGGGGTATTCCCCCCAGTTGGTGCAATTGACCACCACCCCACTTGGTGTGATTGGCTGCGGGGGGACCCCCCTCCCCGGTCGGCGTGATTGGCTGGTCGCTGACTGGCCACTGGGTGGACAAGTGCCCCCTGACTCAGGAGGCAGTATTTGCCCATGGGCAGGGTGTAGCCAGATACTGGCTGGCATGGTCCCCTAAGGCAAAGGAGAAGAGAGGGGGGTTATTCCCTGTCAGCCCTCCAACCCCTCATTGCTCCAGTGGCTGGAGTGGGGGCATGGCCAGATGCTGGCTAGCATGGTTCCACCATCTGACTGCCTCTCCTGGGCCTGAGGCTGGAGCTGGGGCTAGGGCTGCATGGAAGAGCTGGACCAGTATGTGGTTGTGCTGAGGGTGAACACGAGCACAGAGGGGCCAGGTTGGACTCCAGGGGCAGGGCCCTTCACAGTCAGCTGTGGCTTAGATTGGGGTCATGGGAGCTATGTGCCCAGATTGCTCCCAGCTCCCTGCACCCAGGTCAGGATGGAGTGTAAGAGCCACAGCCAGCTGGGAAGGGCCCTGCTCTTGTGGCCCAGCCCAGGACAGCCCCACTATCCACCTGCGTCACTCAGGGCTGAGCCTGGAGGGCTGTGGGCACTGCTGAGGGTGGGGACAGAGAGGCTGGCCAGGCCAGGCCAGAGGGGCAAGGCCCTTCCCAGCTGGCTGCAGCTCCATGAGAACCCAGCCCACCATGGGTGCAGGGGCCTGGGAGCAATCTGGGCACACATTTCCTGTAATCCCATACCCAGCCACAGCCTGCACAGAAGGGCCCTGCCCCTGCAAACCAGCCCAGCCTGGCCCCTCCTACCTTCCTTCAGTGTCTCCTGCAGGCTGGCCTAGATCAGCCCTGCAGTCCCAGCCCCAGCCCCAGCCCTGGATGAGGCAGGCAGATGGTGGGGCCATACTAGCTGGCATCTGGCCTTGCAACCTGCATGGGTGTGCAGTGAGGAGGAAGGCCAGGTAGACCCTGGCTGGGGTCTCTGTGCCCATGGGATAGTGGGGGGACAGGGGAGTTTGATCCCTCTCATTGCCCCCCCTTCATCTGAGGTACTGCCCTGGCTGGGGTATGCCCACAGCCCCCCACACCCCTCCTCATTTGGACAAAGCTGGCAAAGGCTGTTTTTCCTTTTCCCTTCCAGGCACACTTCAGCTGGGGTCCCTGCAGGCCAGGGTGGGGCTTTAAACCCCTACCCAATCATACTTAGTTTCCTGCCAGGTCCTATTCGTGCACCTCCCCCCCCACCCCCCAGTCAGCTTCTCTCCAGCCTTGAGGCTCCTGATGAAGGGAGGGGAGGAATCACTCTTGCACCCCCCAGCTTCTACCTTGAACTACTGCAGGCATGTGGCCACATTTCCAGAATCAAAAGTGAATATCTATTCACTTTCAAATTGGTTTAATCTATGCAGGTTAGACTAACCTGTAAAGATGGAATCAATTCAGGCTCAGGCTTTTTGAATGTATGCACTTAGCCTTTAAGGATAGACATTAAAGTAGCTAGTTAGTAATTTTGCTTGACAATTTTGGTAAAGTTATAGGATCAAACACATAGTGAATTTTTAAATACATGAGAATTGATAAATAACTTAAGGTCTTCTCAAAATTGGGGCGGGGAGTAGGTGGCAGTCTTCAGTCATAACTATCTTTTCTTAGTAATGAAAATGTAATACTAGCTTGGGGACCCCAATTTTATTTTGGCTCCTCTCACATCTGAGCCAGGGTTGGGAGGAACCAAAGCAAAAATTGGCACCACAAATCAGATTGACTTTCTGGAATGTGGATGTGAAGGCTATATATAGCAACCTGATTATAAAGGGGAGCTTCTCTTTAGATCTCTGTTCATCTAAGCTAAGAGGACAGTCAAAAGCACAAGGCAGAATTGATCCAATCTATACAGGTTTCTCTAAGCTGTGTAAATTGGATCATGAACAAAGGGAACTCATAGTCACCTCTGGTGGAGGTAGACACAAAAATGCCTGTACTTGCTGAGGCTAGAAGCTGGGGGGGATGCTCCCACTTCTTATCCTAGTATATCAAGGAAGGCAGAGGGAAGCTGAGTGGGGCCATCCCTGACTGGCTGTCAGGCACCTGCTCCCAAACTTCCTAAACCCCTGCACCCATCCCCATCCCCTCAGAACAGCCCTAGAGTGGGCCACCATTGAGTAACTTCATTTAAAATATATATTTTTGTCCTGGTTTACATGTGTTTGTGTAGTGTCCATAGAGGTGATAGTATAATAGCTTAAAATGAAGCCTTATACTTGTATATTGTAGGAGGGTGTGGGGGATATGGAGGGGTGGGTATAGGTCTGTGGGTATGTGGGGTATGGGGGAGGATGTGTGTCTGTGTGTGGGATTTGTGGGGGGAGTGGTCAGGTGTGGGGGTGGGTGAGTATGGAGCCCCTGACAGCCCAGACCTAGTGCTCCATCCACCCTGTTCTGGGCCCCGCTGGTGCTGGCAGTGGCCCCGGGGCACTGGCACAGGCCCCACACTCTCACTTAGCTGTCACTGCACTCCACATGCCTGCTTGCTGCTCCTTTCCCCTACCTGCCGCAGCCTTTCCCCACTCCTCCCCCCACCCACCCACTGGCTGGCACCACATGCTTTATGGCTGCAGTGCTGGGACTGCAGGAGCTGGCCTGGCTAGCTCTGAGGATGGGAATGATTGCCCACAGCTATGGGCAGATAAATATTAATTTTCTACATTTTTTAGGGCTCCTGCAGGCCAGATAGAATGGGCTGGTGGACTGAATTTTGCCCATGGGCCATATTTTTCCCACCCTTACTCTGGAGTTCTCTCATCCTTGTCACCCAGTGCAGGCCTTCTGGACTGTCTGACTTGTCCTGCTGGAGCCTAGCACCAGAAGCAGCTGGCAAGATGTGCTGGGAAGCCTGGGAGGCTCATGTTGACCAGTGAGAATAGGAGCTTTCCCTAGAAGGAAGGATTGGGCCTTGCCACACAGTACAACCCCTCCTGGCTTCCCAGTATAACTTACCAGAGCCTGGCATCATCATCAGCTTTTAGGAGGCACCAGGCACCCCTGGGGGCTTGTGCCAGGAGGCAGGGATGGGAATGCTTGTTAGAGAGAGGGACTGGGCCCCACCACCTGGCACAAGACCCTAGGACTGCCCAATGTATTCTGTCAGCTGCCACTGGTGTTGGACTCTGACAAGATGCACTAGGCAGGCTGGGTGGCAGGCCTAATACTTTCCTCTATGAAGTGCTTGTATCCCTGCCACCTGACACAAGTCCTCTGGGCTGCCTGGTGCACCCTGCCAGAGCTCAATACCAGCAGTAGCCAGCAAGATATGCTGCGCACCCTGAAGGGCTTGTGCCAGATGGCAGGGATGGGGGCACTTCGTAGAAGTGGGATGGAAGCTCCCTGCTGTGTGGCCCCCACCTATGCTGGCTCAGAGTCAGGGCTGTGTGGTGGGGGGCTCCATTCCCCTTCCCACCCCTCCCCTTCTTTCTCTCCCCAGCCACAGGTGCTTTTCTGACTCCTGTCTGTGATAGCCAGGGGGTGTTGCTGGGCTGGTAGATAAGGACCAACTGATTTTAGTATGATTCCTTATGAGGGGCACTTGGGATGCTGGAGGACAGTGAACTAAAGTGATTTGCTGTAGGATCTAGGACAGAAGTTCAATAGACCAGTTTAACCTAAACCGATTAAATCTGGTACTTATCCATCCAAATCTATATTAAATGGGGTTCTGCCATTTTGATACTGGTCTATGTGCATTCAGCTTCTATGGTATTACAGGCTTAGACCAATTTCTGATCATTTATACTGGTTTATGTGTAACTTCTGTCCTAGTCCTAGTGTTCTTTGCAAATTCTCACTTCTGCTGAAGCACAGAATGCAAATACTGGATATTAGCTTGAGAAGTTTGACTACCTTGGCCTTTCAGGGTGAAAGTTCTCAGTAACACTTCACTTTCTCTGCTTAACTTGAAAGTGCTTCATTAGAAAATCTGCTTAATCATGACATCTCCTTGGGAATCTATCTCAGGCTAATTATTCTTAATAACAATAACTTACATTTACAGGTGATCGTACTTTACGTATTTTCAATTGTGGCAGGTGATAAAATGGTGCTTAGGTCTTTTGTGTGTGTCACTTTCAGGAGATGCAATAACATCTTAGCTTCTTCTTTTTCCTATATTAGTATAGGGAATTATATATATCCTGCCACTCAATTTGGGTGTTAAATTGTACAGGAGAAAATAAAAATACATAAATGGAACAATACTATAGCCATGCTTATTAGGGTATAGGATGAACAACATTATTTTCCATGGAAACAAGGGTTAATTTTCCTATATTCAATAGAAGGAGTATTGGATGCAAACAGAAAGGAAGCCCTCCCTCTCCCTGCCCTTCATGTCACAATCAATATTGTGGAAAAAAAGACAAAATAATAGCTATAACAGCTAAATGCAAATAGAAGGGTTTCAAATTCTTATAGAGAGTTATATGTGTATATATGCATATGTAACTAATTTTATTCAGTCACATACCTTTTTCAGATTTATTATGGTTATTATTCAAATATTATTGTTCTAGTTTTTCTGCCTGTAATTTAACCAGTAATCTTCAGAAATACCATTTATAAAAAGAAACATTGCCTGTATAATATCAACACTTTTATAAATATTTTAGAGATGTTTATCCTAAACTACTACTAAGACTCTCGCTGAGCAGCAGTGGAAGTGGCAGTGGCCAAGCAGAAGCTGCTGGGTGCAGGGGAAAAATGGCCACATCCTCACTCACTGCTGCTGGACCCTTCTTACAACTTTGGTGGAGGTGGTGACAATGGCAGAGAGAAGTTGCAGGGCAGCTCGGGCATGGGGTCTGGGTGGCTGCAGCAAAAATGATCCAGCAGCAGCGAGGGGGATGGGCCACTTTCCCCATGTGCCCAGCAGCAGCTTCCACCCATCTGTTGCTGCTGCCATTCATCAAGGGTAGGCAGGTCCAGAGCAGGCATGGACAGCCTGGGGCTGGGGCTGTGTGAGTGGGTCTCAGTTGGTTCAGAGCTTGTCTGCTTCAGCCAGAGTAAGTCTGGAGCAGGTGTGGGGTGGGCCAGGGCTGGGGCTGGGGCTGTGCACATGGGTTCTCACTAGTTTCCACGGAGCTGGGGTCAGTGGTGGTGGCAAATGGAGGGAGCTGTTGCTGCCTGGCCTGGCTAGAACTGGAGTCCAGCTGCAGAGCTGTCCCAGCCCCGCTGTGCACCTGCGAGTGGCAGGATCACCACAGGCCAGACGGTACCTGGGCCAGGTGGGACTGAGTCCCACACATGGGCCATATGGATTGGATCCAGCCCGTGGGCCATATTTTGCCTAATTCTGAGCCAAACCATCCTATCCAAGTGTGTGTCCAATGTGGGCTTGAAAGTTTTGAAGGATGAAGAGTTCACATTTTCTGTAAGTAGCCTGTTCCATTTCTTGATTACCCTCATAGTCAGAAACTTCCTTGTACTCTCCAAATTAAATTTGTTTTACTGCAACTTAAGACCATTGCTCCTAATTCTGTCCACTCTGGTCCTGGATAAAAGCCCATCTTCATCCTCTCTGTTATCACCCTTCAGGTAATTAAAGACTATTATTGAATCCGCCTTCAATCTTCTCTTCTCCCGACTAAATAGTCCTAGTTCTTTTACCCTTGCCTCATAAATCTTGCTTCCCAAGCTCTAATATTTTTTCTTGCTCTCCACTGGACTTTGGAATAAAACCTGTCTACATCCTTCTTGAAGTGTGGGGCCCAGAATTGGACACAGTACTCTAGGTGAGGCCTCACCTGTGCTGAATACAGTGCAAGAATCACTTCCCATGATTTGCAAGTGATGCTCCTTTTAATATGATTCAGTGTGCTGCTGTGTTTTTGGGTTTTTTTTCCTTCCTCACCAACAGCATGCTGTTGGCTCATATTCAGCTTACAATGTACTGCAAACCCTAGGCACTGCATCATTCCCAAGACCTTCTTTGTGCCTGCAGTTATTCTATCCCAAGTGCAGGACTTTGCATTTGCCCTTATTGAATCTCACCTGAATGACTGCAGTATATCCTGGTCATTCTGAATCCTAGCCTTGCCTCCAAAGTGCCTGCAACTTCATCCAGCTTGGTGTTGTCTGTAAATTTGCTAAACATGCTCTCAGTGTCATCATCCTAATCGTTAGTGAAGATGTTGAACAATATCAGACTGAGGACAAACCCCTGGGCAACCTCACTTGATACCTTCTCCCAACTAGACATTGAGCCATTAATGGCTACTTGGTGACCCAACCAGTTATGTATCAATATTACAGTGCTTTCAGTCTGTATTTCCTTAACTTGTTAATGAGAATGTTTTGGGAGACAGTGTCTTACAGTCTATAACATTAAATTTATTGGCAACATAAAGTAAATATGTCTTAGAGAACTGTTTAATTTTTGCAGGAGGACTTTTCTGGGTTCTGCAGCAGCACAGTATCCAGGATACATAATTCTGGTTTAATTGTGCTGCACAAAGCCACCAGTCTCTTTGAATTTTTGAGTCCAATTGTATTTCATATTCCATTGCAAAATGTGCATGTAGAACAAAAATTAATGAAAGAGGTGTCCAGGAGCTCAGAATAGCACACTGTAACTGCAATAGGATGATGGATTTTAATTATAAAGTATCTGGATTTACAGTAGAGTATATGGTGGTAATAATATTTCAGTGATGTGAAGCCATAATGTTGAAAGCCTGCATGGTGGCAGTTACCTGTAGTAATAATCCTTAGAGATAAAGGATTGACAGTTACTGATCAGATAGGAATGAGGGAAGATAATCACAAAACTTTGGAAGGGATCTTAGGGGTCATCTAGTCCATGTCTCAGTCTTACATTATAGAAGAACTTCAGTTCTAAACACAGCAAAAAAGTTTAGAAAGTGTATGAAGATAAAAATGTATTGAGACATGGACAGTGCTGAGGAATTGTTATCTGTAAGTCTTCTTACATTAAAAGACTTCAGGTCTCTGATTCTACCTTAATAACTTAATGGCTACATACACAATGAATATATTGGAGAAAATGACTGATTTTCATAACTGGAAGAAAAAATATTCTCCATAGGGTATATAATTTGTTTTGCATGAGAAATCACCTGCATAATTTTCCATGCATAACACCATAGAAATAATGTACTGGCATATTTGGGGATGCTGCAGTTGGTTTCTATAGTGCATTATCCCCTTCAGTAGAAAATAAGGTACAGAATTCACATACCATATTTACATTACTAAAGAGGACCCCGGGAACCTATCACATTCTAAAAACATTTCAATTTGTACAGTAAATAAAATACAGCAAAATTTCTCTGACAATTTCTGAAGTGCTTTGGATCTTTGAATGAACAATGTTATGTGAATGTCCTCCATTATCATTGTCTTTTTAATACAACTCTGTACTCTTTATTATATGATTTAATTTAAGAGTTGCACATATTTTAAAGAAGCTGAGCCTACTCAATGAATAAACTCAAGCAGAAAGCATACAAGCATGACTGGGCCTTTTAGTCACAAGCTTTTGTGGCAGGGAGCATGCGTTCGCTGAAAAGTACTGCAGTCAGTCAGCCATAGTCTATCTGATCCTGTAAGACCTATAAAGCTAGTATGCATAAGACATACCAGTTTCCATAGTCAATAGCACACAAGTGAGTGATGTGCCTAGTATTCACATCTGACTCTCCTCTGACTCCCCAAAATGAATCAGCATTTACATAAGTGTTGATGAAGGAAGCCTTTGTCCTGAGCACAGAACAAGGTTCAAATTCTCGAGTTAGAAAGAAGATGGCTTAATCATAGGGCTGGTCCAAGGGTAATTGGTGCTCTAGGTGGACTGTGCACCCCGGCACCCTCACCACTTCCAATACGAGGAAAATAAGAAGTCTAGAATGAATTTTTACTTCTGGGAGGTCTTTCTCCCCTTACCAAACCAAAAGTCTTAGACCGGGGCAGGTAATTATTTTGGATGGAGGGCCACTTACTGAGTTTTGACAAGCCATTGAGGGCCGCGTGACAGGCAGCCCAGGGCAGATTAATATTAATTTTCCAAATATTTTAGGGGCCCCACGGGCTGGATAGAATGGCTTCGTGGGCTGCATCCTGCCCGTGGGCCACATTTTGTCCACGCCTGTCTTAGACCAAGATGGAGCTGGAGCCGGCCAGGGATGTTGTTTAGAGTGATGTTCCTGTTATTTTGTTCTGCATATAATTTTGGCACCCTAGGCAACTGTCTACTTCACTTAATGGTTGGACCGGCCCTGCTTAATCACTCTGGTTCAGCACCTTGACTACTGTAATATAAATATTAAATAATACAAAGATATAAAACCAGACAAAGCTGTCATGAAGATTTTGTTGTAATTTTGAAAGTCAGCTTAGGTTTGTCAAAAAAGGGGGAGGGAGAAACCCCTGTGAACACTTTTTAATGCAAATGTTTTTCATGTCTGGTTTGCTGTGAAATCTGTGAGGAAGAATGACTGATTTAATTCTCATACAAGGCTGGGCAAAACTCAATGAATTCAGCTGTTTTTGCTTTGAGTTCTTAATTTATTTGAAGCAAAATTCAGAGTGGAATGTAGGTAGTACAAACCCATGTGAAACGAAGCTGCAGAGATAATGAGTCCCAAGACGTCTTTGTGAACTGAAACCACCATACTACATATAACTGTATTCAGACTGAAGTCCTGGAAACATTTGTTATCTACTTTTTCCTTAGAATAATGAAATTACTTTCATTTCTCCATGATTACACACACAAAAAGCAATACACTATCTCCTTCAGGCTCCCTTGAAAATACCAGATGAAATTATTATGATTTCTGAGCTTGCATTTTGTTCTATCCAGGCAGACTTCTGTGTCTAGACAGAACTCCATTAGCCTCTGGGTTTGAGTACTGGTGCACCCAAAGGGCCCCAAAGAGTTTCTCTCTCAAAGTATGGACTGAGCTAAATTTTTGAGAGAATACTTATTTTTGAGCTGACCCTGTCACTGTCATACCTGAGGATAAAGGACTCTACTCTCCAGGGCTGTCCTGATAACAGCTTTCATGACCAGTAAAGCTCCTAAAAGAGAAAGAAACATCATTGATTAAAAGCATATTAACAACAGTATCAACAAAGTCATAGCGATTTTTCTCCATGAAAATGTGAAGCTTGGTTTGAAGTGCAGCCTGTTTGCTCACTCAACAATCAGAGAATCAACACTTATCTATACTGCTCAAAAATAAGAAAGAGCTCTTTTAAAAGGAAATTAACTTTCATTCTTGATCTTGATAATTTTTTACTGAAACAGTAGAAGTTTCAGAAAATGAATTATATGGCTTAACAGAACAATACTGTCCACTTTAGATTCATTCACTTGTATTATTTAACTGTACACTATAATAGGTTGGAATGAATAACTTAATGGTAAAATGAAGCTGGCATTATAATTACTAGGGCGTGTGCAGCAGCACCATTCTGCTTCAACTTCTGTTTCGATGGAACAGTGTTTTGTTTTGAGTTTTGTTTCACTTTGAAACCATTTCATTTTGTTTCATTGAAACTGTTTCACTGTTTCAATGCTGTTTCAACATTTTGCCCATAGGCTATTCTTCACCCAGCGCTGGGAAGATCAGTGTTGCTGCTGGTCCCAGCCAGCAGTACTAGCCTCCTGTGATCTGGCAGGCAGATCGGGAGCCTGCACTCCTTGGAGCAGTCCGGCACAGCCCCCACAGCTCTCTCAGGCGTGCAGGTGAGCCCCCAGTCTACAAGCTGGATCACAGTAGGCTGATGTTGCCAGCTGGGACCACCCATGGATGCAGCCAATGCCAGGAAGATGGGTGCTGACACTGGCCCCAGCTAGTAGCACCAGCATCCTGTCATCTGGCAGGCAGATTGGGGGCTCACCCCCAGGAGGGCTGCGGGGGCTGTGCCAGACTGCTCTGGGGGTTGCGGGCCCCTGATCTACCTGCCAGATTACAGGAGGCTGGTTCTGATGCCTGGAGCCAGTGGCTATCCCTAGGGGTGGCAAATTGGGGTGACTGCGTGAGCCCCACACTTTGGGGAACCCTGTGGAGCTGGGCGGGTGGCTGTGGTAACTCTGCACTGCTCTCTGCTGTCTTTGTGTCTGGCTTCTTGCAACCCCCTCCCCCCTGCCACTGGCATTGCCACCAATGGCAGCAGTGGTGGTTTCTTCGCATCCAGGACATGTAGGATTGGGGTGCAGGCAGGTGTCTACATGAGCTGATTTGCCCTGGGCCCTGCACCCTCCTCCCCGCACCCCACCCCTTAGGGACAGCCCTGGCTACAGCTGACCCAGGCAGCAGAACCACCAGACTGGTGCTGCCAGCTGGGACCAGCGCTGGGCACAGCCCATGCTGGGAATATCAGTTCTGCCTCTGGCCCCAGTTGGCAGCACCAGCCTCCTGTCATCCAGCAGGCAGATCCAGGTCTCACCTGCATCCCTGGGAGGGCTGCAGGGGCTGTGCTGGACTGCTCCCAGGGGTGCAGACCCCTGATCTGCCTGCCAGATCGCAGGAGGCTGGTGCTGCCAGCTGGTACCTGTGCTGAAACCAAGTAAGCCTGACTCAGAACTCAAAATGTTCCAAAACTTTTTTTTCCAAAACACTCTAAAAGTTTTGAGAGCTCTTGTTTTGTTTCAAAGCTGTTTCAAAGGCTTTTGTTTCTTTTTTATTTAGCTGTTTTGAGCTCAGAATGCATTGAAACAGCTTTGAAATGAAACCCTGGGTGAAATTTTGCACAGCCCTAATGATAACACAGACTTTTAAAAAGTAGAATATAATTTTTATTAATAAATAATTTTGTTTTAAAGTTTGTTTTCTTTTCTTTGACTTTCTTTTGGAGCATATAATTGAATATTAATAATGGTTTCAAAATGAATACTATATAAAATCATTTGCATATAAGATAAAATTATTAAATTAATATGAGAGCAAAAAGTTTTTATGTAAGAGTAATTGCTAACATTTCTTATCTCTAAAAAGACTGATATTTTTTCTTTCTCCAAATACTTACATTTCCCCCCCCTTAAAAATCAATCATTTGATATTTTAAAATGATCTAAATTGGCCTTGTTCTTAAACTGAATTGATATTTCTACTCCCAGGAATTTGGTGCAGCTTCATATTTTAAGCTGTTAACCACAATTACTTTGTGGTTTTTATGAATTATTATTACTTCATGTTTAATAGTTGATTTACAACTTTATTGTTACATATGACTACATGTAAAACCTTTCCTAAAACTTAATTTAGCATTCTAGTGCCCATCTTTAAGAAAGGAAAGAAAGAGAATCCAGCCTAGCCAGACTCACCTCAGTCCCTGGAGCAATCATGGAGCAGGTCCCTTAGGAATTCATTTCTAAGCACTTCGAGGAGAAAAGGTGATTAGGAACAGTCAGCATGGATTCACCAAGAGAAAGTCATGCTGATTGTCTCAATGATGAGATGACTGGCTCTGTGAATGTGGGAAGAGCAATGGATGTGTGACATACCTTGACTTTAGCAAGGCTTTTGATACAGACTTCTACAACATTGGGATGGAATGCGCCCTCAGCAAGATTGTGGATGGCACCAAACTGGGCGGATTAGTAGATATGCTGAAGAGTAGAGCTAGGATTAAGAGATACCTTGATATATTGGAGGATTGGCCCAAAAGAAATCTCATGAGGATCGATAAGGACAAGTGTAAAGTCCTATAGTTAGGTTGGAACATCCCATGCATCGGTGCATGCTGGGGACTGACTGGCTAAGCAGGAGTTCTGCAGAAAAAGACCTGGGGGTTACAGTGGACAACAAACTGGATATGAGTCAACAGTGTGCCCTTGTCGCCAAGAAGGCTAACAGATTACTGAGTTGCATTGGTAGGAGCATTGCCAGCAGATTGAGGGAAGTGATTCTTAGGCTCTATTCAGCACTGGTGAGGGCACTTCTGGAGTACTGTATCTAGTTTTGGGCACCCTACTATAGACAGGATGTGGCAAAATTGGAGTGAGATCAGCAGAGATCAACTGAAGTGGTTAGGGGCTTGGGGAACATGACTTCTGAGGAGCAGCTGAGGGAACTGGTCTTACTTAGTTTGGAGAAGAGAAGACTGAGGATTTAATAGCCGGCTTTAAGTACCTGAAGAGTGATTCCAGAGAGGATGGAGCTAGACTGTTCAGTGGTAGCAGATGACAGAACAAGGAGCAATGGTCTCAAGTTGCAGCAAGGGAAGTTTAGGTTAGATATTCAAAAAAACGTTATCAGGAGAAGGGTAGTAAAGCACTGAAACTTGTTAACCAGAAAGGTTGTGGGATCTCCATCCTTGGGGATTTTTAAGACCCAGCTGGACAAAGCTCTGGATGGAATGACATAGTTGGGGTGGTCCTGCTTTCAGCATGGGATGAACTAGATGAACATCTGAGGTCCCTTCCAACTCTAATTTTCTCTGATTCTCTGATTATCCTCTATCAAAAAACGGTTCTGAGGGAGGGCACTTTAAGCCCAAAAGCTTAAAGCCCAGTAGCTCTTCAAGCTAGACAATAAGGCCAGGTACAGACAGACTCTTACACCTTTACTGGTATAAGTAATTGGAAACCAGCACCAGTTTATACCTATATCAGAACAGAAGTTCAGCATGCAGAACCAGTCTATACCCATAACGGAAGAGAGGTTTGGCACACATGACTAGTTTAAAAATGGTGTAGCCTGATCTAAGATTTGCACCCTCCCCCACCAAAAGGCAAGTGTGTGTTCTATTTACTACTGATCTAAACTACACTGCTTACAGAAAACTGCGTAACTTAGATCGATTCTGCCTCAGGCTTTTTGTGACCAAAACGCTGGCTTGCATCCATAGATGCTTCTCGAGCAAATCCCGGGATGTCATTCTCCCCTTGTAGTCAGCCTTGGTGAGGCCGCAGCTGGAGTACTGCATCCAGTTTTGAGCTCCACAATTCAAAAAGGATGTGGAGAGTCCAGAGGAGAGCCACGCGCATGATCAGAGGTCAGGAAAACAGATCTTACGATGACAGGCTGAGAGCCATGGGACTCTTTAGCCTGGAAAAGCGTAGGCTCAGGGGTGATCTGGTGGCCACCTATAAGTTTATCAGGGGTGACCACCAGGATCTGGGGGAACGTTTGTTCACCAGAGCGCCCCAAGGGATGACGAGGTCGAACAGTCACAAACTCCTGCAAGACCGTTTCAGGCTGGACATAAGGAAGAATTTCTTTACTGTCCGAGCCCCCAAGGTCTGGAACAGTCTGCCATCGGAGGTGGTTCAAGCACCTACACTGAACACCTTCAGGAGTAAATGGATGCTTATCTTGGTGGGATCCTATGACCCCAGCTGACTTCCTGCCCTTTGGGCAGGGGGCTGGACTCGATGATCTCCCAAGGTCCCTTCCAGCCCTAATGTCTATGAAATCTATGAATATCTGCACCTCGCCAAAAAGATAGTATCAAAAAACCTTGCTTCTCAGAAAATGTAGAGAAATGTTTTTTTTTTTCTTGTTATGTCTTTGAAACAACAGATGACACTCTGTAGGACATTGAAAACACTTTTATGGAAAAATAAATATGTACACTCTGCCAAACAAATCACAGTGGGCACTTTAAGCAAATTTAGCGAGTGGGTAGAATAAATATGGTGCCATATCATGCATATTGTATAAGACCACAGGCCCTTACATTTTTACTCATAAATGTTTAAGTGTTTGCAATTTTCCAGTCCAGTAATTTAAAATGAAAAATACTTTACCTTTACAGAAAATTAGTTGGAACAGTGGAAACCATTAATTGTCTGATTGAGAAACTTTGTTGGAGACAAAAAATTAAAAAAGGCAGTTTATAGGGTAATATTCTTCCTAGACTTACTTAATGATCGTACATGTTTGGAGTGGAAAAGTAAGGAACTAACTTAGGAACTAAATCCCATTAATATCAATATACCTTGGGCCTCCAAATTACTAGACACTTATGTAAATGCCACTAAGGGTGAAAATTGGTCAGAAGACATATTTAGGCTACAGTCCTACAAATACTCTTACACATAATTTTAAACATGCCATATTTACTGCAATGGAAATGTTTACAGAATCTCATCTTTCAGTAGGAAATTGGACAAACCTGGCATCCTGCAGTTCTGCAAAGGAGTTTAATATAATTTACCCATCAAATTACTAACCTTCACACAGGGTGTAAAGAGATTACATATTCATATGGGGCTGGGGTGGTGTGGGCCCTTAGGCATTTGGCTAACAGCCCAGAAGTCGCAAGCTAAAGGCAATAGCAGATGTGCTTGAGGTGTGGCCTGTCAGATTCCAACAAATCTGCACATTCTGCCAGATATATTATCAAAGGTATGAAAAAGGAGAGGAATAAGTTTGTGTATAAAGGTAAATGTATTTGTAACGCTGTTGGTTTGACTCCTCAGAGCATCAGTAAAGTAATACGTTAAAAAAAATCTTGCTAAAATGTGCATATACAAACTGGAAAACTCCACTCGTTTTTCCTGCAGTGGTGAAGACTAAAAATAATTACTAGATGATGATGAAATGAAATGGCACCCACCCCATTACTTTAGCTACAGTTACACTACAATAAGCAACCTCAGAACAGCCAGCTATATATATATATATATACACACACACACACATATACACACTCAAGTGCACGTTAGAATACTAATATGAAAGGAAAATCTGACCTCGCAGAAGCAGCCATTTAACATGGAAATTAAGTGAAGCATATGATGAAAATCTGAGTTGAGTGCGTAGAGGTAGATATAGAAAAATGTCTATATTTTTCTTTCTTGACTTTGAACTTACATCAGTTACATATATTAGATAATTTCTTTGTTTATGGAAAATAGACCTATTAGCTAGACAAGCAATGTTTTAAGAGGAATTAAAACTGACTACATAATCCCCTTCCCATTCTATCCCATGCAAACTCTTGAAGACGGACTTACCACATTATAAAACATATCTTAAATATACCTAGTACCTACACAGCATGTTTTAATTGACTATGATGAGAAATTTGCTCCTAGCTACCACAAATAAGGAAATATGTTACACATAATGGATTCATCTCCTTCATAGCATGACACAGCACCATAGTTAGAACCTAATGATGTTACCAAATACACTTACTCAGCATTGACACACACGTTGAGTATGTGGTGGGGCATTATGCATTTGTGAGGGAGGTACAAGGTCATCGTTAAAGCTTTACAGTACTTTTGTGAAGGATCTTCATTCAATGGAGAGTGGTCTCTAGACACTGGATTACACATAGAATCCTGATTTGCCTGCATTAAATTCCATTGTGTTAGCTGAGAGTGAAACATGTTGCTCCTGTCCAGCTTATTGTCTAGTAATGTAAGAAACTTGTATAGTAAATCAATTCATGACATTGATCCTACATATACTATAAAATACATTTTATCATATTAGTTTAAAAGTCAGGATTGACTTTACCAGTGAAATCAGAACAGAATATAAGGTCCCTAGAAACTAACACTATAGAGTTTGTTCTTCAAAAATCCACTAGTTTTGCTGATGAATGAAATATAGATTCTTCAACCTCTTTCTCCTGCAAAATATTTTTGTCAATATGTCTTTTAAGCATTCTCTTGGGTATAAGTGTATTAGTAATAATGATCCGCAATATGAATCTCTTCAGGTTTTCAGCATGAGGAAACAGAAACTCAGTGGCTTGCTTTTAATGAGAAGACTTGTGTTTCTGTCAAAACACCTGTATAATTGTGTCAATGTATCGCAAAGTTTAAGTTAAAATTTAAGATGTACAAAAAAATTTGATTCCCCATAGTGATGGACTTGTATTTTCAGAATACTTATTTCAGAATCTCTTATTTTAGAGAATAAGAAATAGTTTGATCTCCAACATCATAAAATATCATCACAGTCATATTTTAAACAGTAAGGTTGCTGGGTAAAGAATAACCTTCTGGTAGGGGCATGCTCAGAATCATTTCTATTACAGGAAAATATTTTCCTGAATGTTTTCCTGTGCTGAAAAGGGGACATTGGAAAATTTAGAAAAAGTTTGTTTCTCTATGAAACGATCCATTTCTCTCTCTCTTTGCATCTAAATGCAAGTATGATCAGCAGGATATAACTATATTTGACAAAACATTAAATACATACTCAGGTGGTTGAAATGCAAAAAGAAGTTATAGGAATGTGTGCACACAAATGAAAATGAGATAACTTTAATTGGTTTCTGGGATTACTAGTGACTGGAAATTTTACTTAGAAGTCACTTTTTAAAATCTGTCCCAGTGAGAGTTGTTATAATCTGACATGTATTGAAACCTATGCTAAATGGATTATTGGCAACTTGATAGTCTTCACTGGGAGACTAAGGACTGAAACCAGAAGACTGAACTGTTTTCTCACTCATATAGATAGTTCACTTAGAGCAGGACATATTGACATAAGAATAGGAAAAGATTTTTATTTCAATATGAAATTCTGTTCCCTAGTGAAACAAGTTATGTATTCTAGTGAAAGTAGTGAAAAGATAGAACATATACTTCTTGCTACAAATCATATTTAGATGGGAAAGAAGCTATATAATATCAACAATAGCAATAACATAGAAACATTTTAGTAAGTGGCTGTGCAGCTTGTCAAGTTGCTTTTGACCTCAGATACCAAGACATTTATTTTAGAGTGCATGTTTGTTAAGGTTTTGAACCTAGATCAGTGTTTCTCAACCCATGGGTCACAGCCCAAAAGTGGGTCACAAGAATATATGAAAGGGTCACACACAAAACTTTAAAAATGGATTCTCCTTTAAAGGAAAAAAACATGGGAAACAGTGGTTTTCCCCTCACAGGCTGTTAGAGCTCCAGCCTGCAAGCAGCTACTTGGCAACACCGATGAACCACAACCCCCCTCCCTACCCCACACACACACTGGTTGGATTCAGGCCTGGGGGTGGGGGACAGTGGGTTGGGAGTGAGGGGCACTGGGTTGGGACTGGTCATTTATTTTTGAGAGCCACTGACTTAGATTATTGTTTTAAAGAACTGTGGGCTGAAATTACAGGCTACAGGCTTGGATGATTTGTCTGTCTCTTGCATTTTGGCCATTCTTTTCTAAGGGCACGTCTACACATGCAACTATGGTAACGTTGGTACTGCACTGAATCACAGCATGGTAACAGCCTGTACTGTGATGTATGCATGGTACACTGTTATTTTTAGCTGCTGCTTTGCCATAGAAGCACGCTATACACTGTGGGAACACATTGCTATGGTAAAGTAGCACCTTGTCGTATGTAGATGTCCATGAACACTACATCACCGCAGCACATTGCTATGGTGATGTAGCATCACGTTAGATGCACCCTAAAGAGTGTTAGGCAGGGACTGGTAAGATTAGTTCACAAAATTAATACTCTGTTATTCTACTTTTTAAAATAAGCAGAAGTTAGTTAGTTAACCCTATAGAGATATGTTTCATAATTTCATAGTTAGTAGGGTCAGAAGGGACCTGAGCAGATCATCAAGTCTGACCCACAGCCATGGCAGGAAAGAGTCCTGGGGTCAAATGACCCCAGCAAGGTGATTGTCTAGCTTTGTCTTAAAGACCCCCAGGGTATGAGCCAGCACCACTTTGCTTGGAAGTTGGTTCCAGATCCTAGCCACCCTGACTGTTTGCACCCCAAAGTGTTTTTGGAGGGAAAATAGCCAGCAAAGAGTAAAGGACCAGGGAGAACAGTAAGTGAAGGGATGAAAGAAGGTGCAGAGAAGATCAGCAGAATATTCAGTTACCCTTTGTTGATCTTCTTTGTAGCCATAAGAGCTGATGGATTGACTAGAGAAGTACAGATGAAAAACATTTAGGGTTCTGAAAGAGGATAAGACTGTTGTACAAGAGGAAGGGAGAAAGAAAATGAAATCAATGTGGAAGGTGGAGGTTGCATCAGTTTGACTCAGTTTTCCCACAGAAGAAATGTAATGGGTGAGTTTGTTTGCAAACAGAGAATTGGAGGCTGGAAGAGGGGAGGACCCGAAAAGAGAGAAAAGGAGCATCTTGAAAAATGAAAGTATACTGCTGCACCATATACTCTTTAGTTACTTCTATATAAACACAAATCTTAGGGTGTTTATAGACATGCTCTGAAAGGCTGGGGAGGGGCTCATTAATGAATTCCTGGAGTTCCAAGTTAAAAGCTCCTGGAGTATCACATGTAATGGCATCTCCAGACTGAAAAATGGCAGAGTGGTGCTTTGAACTAAAGTTTAAAGCACCCTTCTGCCATTTTTTAGCACAGGGACACGGATGCACATGATGCTTGGAAGCTGCTGGAGTGCTTTAAATTCCATGCTCTAGCATATTTAATTAATCGAGTCTGTTCCGATGCACTGTAATTACAGCATGTTAGACCAGACTTCCTGCACATGTATTGGAGCCCTTAGATTTTAAAGGCTAAACTAAGGGATATATATTGTATTACATAAAAAGGGTAAAAAAGAACACAGAAAATCTGGCTATGTTAACTTGTGTATCCTTTAGAACAATGACATTTAGTATAGTTCCAATGCTAAGAAAAAGTCAGTGTTTTAATTGTTCTGGAGTGGGTGATTAAAAGATGTTTTAGATTTAGTCACTTGCTTTAACTATTTTAATTTGGGGAGTTCAGAATAAATTTGTTTTACCAAAATAAAACTGAGCACTGTCCCCATATTATAATGTGGGTGGCACAAAAACTCAAGCAGAAATGATTCTTCACAACTTTTTAAAGGGACATAATGCGTCCTCCCACATACAGATCACTTTGTTTACTTACTTCCATTTGTTTTCAAGAGAAATTCTGTTAGAACCTGGCATTTTCACAGAACACACATGGTTTATGCAGATTAGCTGCCAATTAAGTTTG
The DNA here is from genome assembly GCF_001723895.1 of Crocodylus porosus. NCBI lineage: Eukaryota > Metazoa > Chordata > Crocodylia > Crocodylidae > Crocodylus > Crocodylus porosus. Next base: position 28,047,779 of record NW_017728913.1, on the reverse strand, counting down.
GTGAGAGAAACATTTAGCTTAAGAAATCATTATTCTAATTTACATTTTTCCCTTACAAGTATGATAAACAGAACAATGTGATAATTATTTGCTTGTAAAACCCCTATACTTCTGCTCTACTGGATGGTTGTTATAAAAATCTGTTTGGAAAGACATGGAATTCCTAAGCAAATATTTTTGGGTAATGATCCCCAAATACTATTGCGAAAAAGCCATGTTTTTGTAAAGCTTTGAGGTTTGTGTTCCTGTTTCATCAAGTTCAAGGTGTCTGGGCTTTAATGACCTAGCAGAACAAACTGTTCATGTTGCCAACTCTGCATTTAATATGAGAAAATTGGATAATCAACCTAATCTGGCTACAGCTGCATACAGAAATAGACATAGAGAAGACAGTTTGGAGTCAGCTAACCAGTTACTAATTAGTAAATGTCTGAAGAGATATTGTCAGTGCAACTACTTTGTATATGTAAGCCAATCAAGAGTAACAATTAAGAATGAGAGTTTGTAAAAAGACAATGCTAAGTTATTTAGAAAAGGCAGCAAAACCATCAATGAATTGGTTAACCATAAGTTACTTATTGTTTCTCTGCTTGCTGAAATATTTTTATTCTGGTTTAAGAGTACTTTTGATTAGATTTAGCCTAACTTGAAGGAAGAAAATTTTGTCTAAACAGTATTCCTGGCTATCAACATAGTTATCCCCTCTATTGCTGACAATGTTTTGTGACCCATAAGTTGTACTTTATATTTATTTTTGAATGATATGTGCATGTCTCTCTAGGTAGGATTTTGAAATCCTAGTATTCTTCCTCTGATGTGGTATTATGAAGTAGATCTTTCATCTCTATAAGATTTTTCTTTCCTTTTTCTTTTATTCCCTTACAAATAGAATGTTCAAAATAAAGGGAGTATAGGATTTGGAAAGAAATAGTAGGTATAGAGAGAAACAAGCAAGGGAACTAGAGAACAGGAAAAAACTCCCTGCTGGGAAAGAGGAGTCCGACAAAAAAAAAGAAGGCAGTGTGGGAAGAAGAAAGAGTGCCACAAGAGTTGTGTTTTTGGAGCAACTGCTCCATGATAACAGAGCAGCCCCTGGAGGTGAGGGGCAGCGCGCAGGAAGGGAGGAGCAAGAGAAAGGCATGCTTGGAGGCCTGAGACAGTGGGCAAGAGCTGAGGAATTCATGAGAGCTGGCTCCGAGTGGGAAGAAAAGCTTGGCCAGGTTCTACTGAGCTGTGGGACTGTGGCTGAAGAGGTGCCATGAGGAGGAGTGGCACAGGCAAAAGGAGAACTCTGGTGGAGATGGGCACGTCACAGTAGAAACTGCTACCCCAGACAGGTTCTAGTTGCAATTTCTTTTTTTCCATTTTGTTTACTTTGATAGTATTTGTGTTCTTTGAATCTAAGGCGGGTCCAAGGGGTAAGGGTGCCAGAGTGGCGGCAACCCCACCCAAAAACTGGGAAAGGGAAGGATTGCCCAGAGACACAGGCTGCCACAGGTGAAATGACCTGGCAAGGGAGATAGAGGTCGAGAGACTGAAGGGGAATCAAGCCCTGGGAATAAAAGTCCTAGACAGTTTAAGTATGTCAGTAGAGGGAAAGCTACCCTGAGACAGTGGGGCAAGTAAGGTCCTCTTGCAACTGTATGTGAGATTTACCTGATGCTGACAGGAAGCCAGGTGGTCTGCTCTTTTCTGTGTCATTGAGACTTAAAAAGATCAAACCGAGAATGAAAGAAAAAAAAAAGTTATACCACTCATGAAAGGTCATCGTTGTAATCAGCAATGTAACATCTGGGTGGCACTGGGGCGGGGTGTAGGGGAGGTTGGAGCCCCAGAAGAAATCCCCGCATGGGTTGCCTTTAGCCAACTGCGGTAGAGAACAAACAACACCTCCTGACTAGTAACATGAATGAAAAATCAAGATATGGCAGGAAAGAGTTGAAGCTCACCACAGTGAATTACAGGCAAGTAATAGTGGGATGAATGGATCAGGCCAAGAAGGCTCCAGGTTGCTGAGTACTTAATCACAGTTAGGGATAACTCTCCCACAGTAGGCTTATATTTTTAAATATTTTTCATGAGGGTTGGTTCTGAAGCCCCCTGCCCTGCATTTGATCCTAGTGTGATCAGTTTTATTTTCCTTTTTCAATAGGACACCTAATGCAGTGCAGAAATGGGGACTCTAGAGAACGGCACAGTGATATATTTTCTTTCCTTGGGATGCTTTTGTTGTATAACAATAACATGAGAGATCTGGCCATTTCTAGCCAGAAGAAGATAACTCTCTCTCTTGTGTCAGTAGTGGGTAAAGCTATGTGCCTGGAAGCAAGAAACAAAAGGCACTTCGTGAAATAACCACTAGGGAAATATTTTTTTTCTGATTGGTTGACTAAAATTAATTTAAACCTTGGTTTATATTAGCATAAGAATACATTAGTAAGCAATAACTAAAGTAATATTTTAATAGGGAAATGCTTAGAAAAGTAAGTGTTCATAAAACCCACAACTTTAAAAACTTTCTGGAGGTATCACCAAATAAAAACATAAAATCACTCCTACTAATATGGTATTGATCAAAAATATTTGCATCTTTGGATCTTTTTTTATGAAGAGGAATAATAATATGTAAATAAGTATAAGTGCAGATGATGACACTTCGACATCCATAACCTCCTTTGCCAAAAAGTGATTGATAGCAACATTAATTATACTATAGACATGTCTTATGGGTCATTCAATAACTGAGTATTAAATTTTATTTTAATGTTGAATTTCAGTTGTATTCATTATAGGCCAAGAAGACTAGACATTTCCCCCCCCCCCAAAAGCTCGACCTTCCTATCAGAGGTTGAAAAACAAAAAAAAATGGTACCCTTTTAAATCAAATGTCATTTTTTAATGGTGTTTCATGTACAGTTAACAAGTTAGCCAATTATACTTGCTTCCTTGGGGCACTATAAAATTGGATATGGCATAGGCTGTATATATCATGCTAAGTTTTTCCTGGGGACTTCCCAAGAAGAAGCCTTGTTTTGTCTCCCTTTCTCATAGAACCCCTTGAAATCAGCCCTGGCATGGCTTCACAAGGGGCAGACCTCTGGCTTGAGACCCTGGCTTTTCTTTGTCCTGGCTTCTTCAGTGATCCATAGCATCTCCAGCTCGAAGAACTCCTTTTTTGTTCAGCTCTTTGGAAATTGTGTGATGATGTATTCCTCAAAGGGGAGGTCAGAGTGAGTGCTGACATCCCAAACAGCAAAGCAGACTACTCAGCTCCAAGCAGTCTTCATTCTGTCACTGCAGTCGCTCTGTCCTGCTTTGGACTCCAATGTTCCCCTCCTAAGGCTACCTTTTCTTCCTCAAGCTCTCAGAGACCTCCACTCTTTCTTCTCAGGTACAGTCAGTCATGCTCCCAACAAGACTGTTGCAGAACTATAGTCTTAACCTGGGGACTAATGCTCACTCAAAGACATGTAACATAATATTATGGGGAACAAATTGGAATAGTCCCTGCAACCTGCTGCAAGGCTCAAACTGTCATCTCAAGGCTGTAGACATTTTACTAGTGAAACTACTTACCAAAGCTATTTACAACGAAGTGTGCTCACACTGAACCCATAAAAAATGTGCCCCACCAGAACTGCAGCTTAGTACTCAGCTCATTTAGCTTCTTTGGTCACAGTATTTTTGTTTGAAAAAAGCTGATCACCTAAGCTCACTATTTAAATGGGAAAGGTAATCCTGTGATCAGTGATAATGTCCCCCTCCTCCCCAGTGATTAGGATTCTTTCCTATCTCTTATCTATTATAGGCCTGGTATCTTTCCCTTCATTACTTGTATAGAATCAAAGAATTGTAGAACCAGAAGAGACCTGTAAGATCATTAAGTCTGGTTCCCTGCCATGGACAGGAAGTTATTGAGCTCAGACAAGCTCAACAAGGTGTCTGTCCAGCCTCCTCTTGAACATCTCCAGGGATGGTGACTGCACCACCCCTGCTGGCATGAATGACGCATGCCTCCTGAGGCTGGTGGGGGGAGGGGTTAGGGCATGGCGACTGCCTACAAGTGGCAGCAGTAGTGATGTTGGCAGCAGGGGCATGTCAGCAGTGAGCAGGGATCTCCTGCAGGTGGCCACAGTGGTGCCAGCAGCAAGGGTGGGCCAAGCAGGGACCTTCTGCAGGTGGCTGCAGTGATGATGGTGAAGATAGGTCAAACGAGGAGCATCCACAAGCCGCCACAGTGGTGTCAGTGGCAAGGGCAAGGAGTGGTGAGCGGTGACCACCCACAGGTGGCGATGCAGGAATTGGCCAATTTTAGTGGGGCATGTGCCTCTCCATGCCCCCTATGCGTCATCTATGCCTGCTGTGTTCCAGATTCTGGCAACATTTACAGAGAAAAAGTTATTTCTTATATCTAGCTTGAATTGACCTTCTATAAGCTTATGTCCATTGGTCCTCATCCTCCCTTGAGGTGCCTTCCTGACGAGTTGCTCATTTAGATCTTGGTGATCACCCCTGATGTCCTTATAGGTGGCTATCGAATCACCTCCCAGCCTTCTCTTACTCAAACTGAACAGGCCCAGTTCCTGGAGCATCTCTTCATAGGGCCTATCTTCCATGGTCTTGACCATTCAGGTGGCCCTTCTTTGTAACCTCTCAAGCTCATCTATGTTCTCTTTGAAGTGCGGTGCCTAGAACTGGATACAGTACTCCAGCAGAGGCCTCACCAGTGCCGAATAGAGAGGGAAGAGTATCTCCCTGGATCTACTGGACACACATTGGCTGATGCATTCCAGAGTACTATTTGCCTTTCTGAGAGCCTCATTGCACTGTTGGTTCATATTCACCTTTCGGCTGATTGTAACCCCTATGTCTTGTTCAGATGCTGTGCCAGCCAGTGGATCACTACACATCGCGTAGTTGTGGTAAGGGTTCTTCCTACCCAGATGAAAGACTTTGCACTTATCCCTGTTAAATCTCATCTGACTCCATTCCACCCATGAGTCCAGTCTGTCAAGGTCGTCCTGGATCCTATACCTATCCTCCAGTGTGCCTGTGTCTCCTCAAACTTTGGTATCATCCCCAAACTTAAGCATTGAGCTTTTTACCCCCTCAACTAAGTCATTAATGAATATCTGAAAGAACACCAGTCCAAGCACCAATCCTTGGGGAACACCACTGGAGATGGCCCTCCAGGATGAGGACATCCCATTGTGGTGAGGTGGCAATCCCTGGCCAGCCACAACTAGCTCCCCACCTGCCTCTGGGCATGCCACCCGCCTGTCTTTCCCATGACGCCTGGTTGGTAATTAATAAAAGTTGTTAATTAAAGCAGGGGGCTGCCCATTGTTGCACCCCGATATTAGGGGGTATCTGCAGTTCACTGTGGCCCAGGCCTTGCAGATGGCATCTCAGGTAGTTAGCTAAACCAGCACCTTTGCCCATTAGCTGTGGCCCCCAACTATGGGGACCTTCAGCTTCTATAAACCGTGGCCCCGTCTCAGGCCCAGTCAGGACCCCGCGCTTCTGTGCTCATCATGGGTGTTCCTCGTGATGGGCCCCTGGCCCTTTTGTCCCTCAGGTCCTGGCCCTAGCATTGACCAGTCAAGTCCCTCAGCAGGGTCTTCACCTCCTGCCTACACTTTTTGGAGCAGAGTTCCCCATTCCTGGCTCAGGTGCTCCTGGGAGTGTGCCTGGCTCTGCTGGGTCTCTAACCAACTGGGTCAGGTGCTTCCAGAAGCTTACCTGGCCTCTACTCTTCCCTTGATGTTATTCTTTGCACACACCATGTCTGGTACTCCAGGGTCTCATGAGGACTACCACTCCCCAGCGAAGCAGCAGATCATTGTGCTTGGCCACTGATGTTGCTTTCTACCCACCAGAAGGTGAGGGCTGGGGTTAAGGCGCCCATACTCACCTTTCACTGGGGTGGTCACTGGCCTGGTATTTCCTGGGGGCTCCTGTGCCACTGAGAGCCCCAGCAGGCAACCCACTCCCGGTAGGGTGCAGTTTTAGGTGATGCCCAGGACCAGAAGCCTCCTACAGCTCCTGCCCTTACCTCCAGGATGATACCAGCGGCCTTGCAGCCAGGCAATGTTATTGCCTCCCCTGCCAGCAGGGAACTGATCTGATTATAAAGCCAGCAGGGGATCTAAAATGGCTGCCGCAATCAGGCACCTGCTGGCAGCTTGGCTCAGGCCCTTAAAGTGGCAGGCACCTACAGTGCCCTGTCATACCTATCAATTACCACCCTCTGGGAGCAGCCTCTAAGCCACTTTATGTTCTTATGTTCTTCTTCAACTAGCATAACTGTCTCCCATTTGGTCCCCTTAACAGATGTATTGCTACTAATATTCCATATAAAATGTAGTTATTGTGCATGTCTACATGAGACACATTAATGCACATTAGCATAATTTAATGGGCATTATGGGCATGTGTCTACACGTATGTATCCTTAATGCTCATTAAAAGTGATAAAATTAGGCTAATCACACTTAAATTAGATACCTGCAAATTTAGGCACGGTTAGTTAAACCGTATTAATGCATTTGTAGATGTGACCTGGCACTAACTTTAGTACTGTATCTGTCCAGACACTAGAGGCATGTGGCGGGATTGCAGGGACTTGTCACTAACTTAGCACTTCAGTAGACATCTGTCAAAAATCACTTAATGTTCATTAGCTTAATGAGTGTTAAATTTAGTCACGCTTACATGCATGTGTAGATGTGCCCTTAAATCCATTTTTCCTATGCATCATTGAGACCCCTTGATCACCTTCTCTGAAACCATCTTTTGGCATCTCATGTTTCACTGAATTGAGTTCAAGCTTCACATCGTCACAAGAAAAATCTCTCCAGTGGGGTCACAGGACTCTTTTGCCATTGCCATTGCTCTCCCCAGGTGATCTAGACATATAGCAGCCCCAGAGCTGATTTTACCTTGCTCCATCCATGGGCAGCAGTTTTGCAGAGTGCCAGGCTCAGGTATGGATGGAGCCCTGAGCCAGTCCTACCACTCTGCTACTGTGAGCTGCAATGAACAGCTGCATAGAGTGACAAACTCTGATGGGGACAATAGAGGCAGCACACAGAATCCTACTTCCAGAACCTGATTCTGCCCAGGGAGACGCCCACTGCGGGGAGGAAGGAGAACAAAGGTTAGGAGGCACTGGAAGGACGAACCAGTGCAGTGCTGCTGCTGTTCCCATCCAAGGCCAGTTCCCAGCACAGCTGCATTAGTAAGGAGAGTTGTGTGGAATTGGAGAGGGCAGGAGAAGCTCTGGGTCTGCCATGTCTCTAGGCCATGGGAACAGTGGCAGTAGTGTTGGTTGTGGGGGGAGGGTCACCCATCCCTTTGTGTGCCTGTTCCCTTCCCACATCTCTGCTGTCCTCCATGGCCCTGGGGCACTCCAGCTCCTATCCCTTCATGGTCTGAGGGCTGGTGTGCCACACCCTTCTTTAGTAAGTGTGGATCCATCCATAGGCATTGGTTATGCCTGTTATTGTGTGCAGTTTTAGGCTCCACAGTTTAAAAGGAAACGGAGAATTTAGAGAGGGTCCAGAGTCAGCTGACAAAAATGATAATGGGCTTAGAAGGTAGGCTATATGAGGAGAAGTAGGAGTAAATGGGCATGTTCAGCTTGTGGAAAAGGTGATTGGGAAGGAACATGATAGCAAGCTTCAAGTATGTGAAGGCCTGCACTAAACAAGAAGGAGAACACTTTCTTGGTGCAGAGAGCAGGACATGGACCAATGGCTTGAAGTTTCAGCAAAGTAGGTTTAGATGGGATACCCACAAAAAAAGTTTTCACAATTCTTGGGATTGGGCCTTTATATGAAAATGGGCTGGGGGTCTAAGACTCTTTCTTCTCTCTATCTGTAAAAAGCCAATTTAAAAGCTCAGAGGATTGTTATTTGGCATTAATTTACAACATATATTTTCCCCAAAAATATATTGATAGAAGTTATGTATTGTTGATGGTATCTTTGATCTTGCCATGCACCTCAAAGCTTATTTCATGTAGGACTGTGTCTTAGTATATGCCTGTGTAGCACAGCCCAATCAGCCCACAGTCCTGATTGGTTCTCTGAATGCTATTATATTATGCACATAAAATAATAAAAACATTTTAATGCTATATGGTGCCATCTCAATGAGTTCTTGCTAAATGGTAGATGCAGTGATTGCCTGACCTTTCAAGATCAGTGGCAGAATAGTATTATAAAGAAAATAACTTCATCTCTTCAAGCTGCAGTGCTAAAAAAGAACTTTACCATTTTTAGATAGGCACAAGTGATAAAAATATGCTTATCATGCTAATATAATCATTTTACAAAATGTCGTGATGGAGTGAACTTATTTCATTATCCATGTACCTTTTACTGAAATATCATAAACAACATTATTAGTAGCTAAACCTCTCAATAGACTTAAAAAAGCATTGTTCATCATAATAATTTGTGGGTGTACATTTCCTTTGGTGTAACTTAACATAGCACTATGGTTTTCTTAAGGCTGATCATGAAACTAAAGTGATTGAATGAACAGAGAGTGATCCATGATTAACTGGGTGTCATTGATTGAGTGGGCTACCAGAATACAGTCATCAGTGAAAAGAAGCTTTCTGATGAGCAAATCTGCCACTCTTATGTGAGCACAGAAACATTGCCGATTGAACAACTTTTCATCGGGGCAAAGCTGAATAAATACTCCTCTGTCATTGTCACAAAGTGCCTCTATCAATGCAGCTTAGAAAAGCCGTTAAGAAGTGTGGAAGCCAGCACATAACTGAGTTATCTGAGTAAAGCTAAAGGTGGAAAAGAATAGTGGTGATAGTATGATGTGTCTGATGCAGACTACCAAGTCAGGAAGAAGGTTTGGCTGAGACACCCTTCAAGAAGACAATAAAACTATCTAAAAGTTATGAGATGTCACCAATGGTGGTTTTTAACTTTCAAGGTATCTGCTGGAAGAATAATACAGGAAAATGTAAAATGTCAACTAAGACCCTAGCCTGTGTGGAAAACACCTGGAAATCACGAGCACAGAATGGGAGGTAACTGGCTGGGTGGCAGCACTTCTGAAAAGAACCTTCAGGTTTTCATGGATCACCCACTCAACTTGAGTCAGCCGTGCAATACAGTAAAAAAAGCATGTTTTCTTGGGCTGCATCAACAGGAGTATTGGGTGTAAGACACAGTAGGTGATACAGGCACTCAGCTCTGTGTTTGTTTGGCCCCACCTAGAGCACTGTGTGTAGTTCTAGGACCCACATTTGAAGAATGATATAGAAGATACAACAAACTTACCAGCTGGAGGCAGCTGTGTCCAGCATGGTGAAGACTGCTGCCTGTTTAGGCTATGGCCGAATCTTTTCCAAATTGATTTGGAAACCTCCAAATTGATTCAGACCTTTCGATAGGTATCCCAATTTGATTCAGATTTGGAGATTCAGCCACCGAATTGGGCTGAATCTCCTCTGAATTGAATTGGCTACCGAAGCTTCAGACAGCCCTATTGCCTGAATGCAGGATTGTGAATATGGAGTTTTAGAAAAGTCCTCTGTGCTTCTTTGTTGCCAAGCCACACTGTTGTAGGACTTGGACATTGCAACTGTCAGAGTTCATACTGTGTTTTCTAAATCACCTGCCTTATGACTGGATTATAGTATCAGAGCTGTGTGATGATTCAGACCCCCCCACGCATGCATGCAAGCCACTTGACACACTGGTAGAGAAGCTGAAGTGAAAAGACTTATGAAAACATGGATGCAAATTTTAAATTCCTTCTAATAGTGCTGACCCCTTAGTGTTAATTCACCTACTCCAAATTTATTCTGGCAGTGAAAATTCATGCTATTGAGGTTTGTTTAGCAGTAGCCTATTTGCCATATTTATGGTGGGGTTTATGGTTTTTGATAGGGGACAGAAAAATAAATGCTAATCCAACATGCCCTGTTGGTATTGCTATCAGGCTGCCTGAGCGCATCTAGGCAAGTGTGTATGTGTGGTATGCAGTGCTGCAGACCCATCTGTGGGGCCACAAACTGTATGTGCCGCATATGCAGGTGTTCATTGCACTGCTAATTTGCATCAAGGTGGTTTTTTTCACACTGGGAGATACCAGTGTCAAAAAACCTGTGTCTGAAAAAAACTGGGCAGCACAAGTGGTGGCAATGTGCAATGCCTAAAACTGGAGCCTAGCTGGCTGGAGCCACACTCTGGCTGCCGGCCAGGCTCTGCATGCCGGATCACTACCTCTGGAGCCTCAGGAGGCCCCAAAGACCTCAAGTAAGTGGCCCCAGGCTCTCCTACCCCACCTGGGGCAACTTGCTACATGCCAGAGCATGCATGCATGTACATTCCTGGGGACAAGTCGCAACAGCACAACTATGTGTCGCTGCTATGTGTCCCTGGGGAAATGTACATGTGCACTTGCCTGGATGTGCCTCCTCAGACTATTTACTGACTAGATTTCCTTATCTATTTTGCAGCTAATCTCTGTATATGAAAACCATTACTTTCTCTTCAACATGCTTCGGAGCAGATGCTGCTGCTCCTGTGAAACTTTCTCAAAACAACTATTTTTCTGGAAAGCTATGACTGGAATCAAGCATCTATCAAAGCAGATTTGAACAACAGCACAACAGAATCACTGTTGTATTCCTCTCTTCTAGCTTCCTGTTACCTACCACCTAAGGCATTGCTTTAAGCACTCGTCTTGTTCCCAATGAAGTTGATTACAGAAACTCAATTCCTGTGGTGCATATAGGCATTAAGCGGGAATTGACAATATGATGAGAGTTTTATCCTATGCTAGATGGTTTCAACTAATTCTTTACAGTCTACTATTATTTTATTATAATAGCAAGAATATTTTCAATTGAACATCCGGCCTAATCTAAATTACTAGTTTCAGCTGGCTAAAGTTTTTCATTTCCCACCCCAGTGTGTTAGGTAACAGGATTCTATATTGCTTCTCTGGAGGGCTGTAAGGTCTGATTTGTTTCTGATTTTTTTCCCCCAGGTGTAATAGCACTATGTATTTCCACAATTATAAAATATACAATTAAAAATATCTATTCACAAATGGAATATTATAATTGTATCCCCCCCCCCACACACACATTCACACTGAGTTGTATATGGTGGTGTTTTTGTGTGTGTTTTGATACGGGTGAGATGGCCCCCGTTGTTCTGGTCTGTGCTTAGCATATGGCAAGATAGGGCCTGTATCTGAGGAAAATATATAAAACCCTCTGACTTTATTGGCTAGAAGAAGTAGAGGATTCTTCAGGCAGATTGGTAGGGAGAAAGAGTAAAATATAGCCCTTCCTGATTGGACCAGGCTTGGGTGATGTCACACCAGGTATGTAAGAACCACTCACTAAGGTTCTCTCTCCTTATTTTTTCCTTCTGGGGCTGCTGGGAGCTGCACAGCTACATTGGGAGCCAGAAAACCTGCTCTCCATGAGGGGGGTCTCCCCCACCTTACCTTTGCTGGAGTGGCAAGCAAACCCTGTTTGAAGGGAAAGCCTCAGGTAGAGGGAGAAAAAGACTGTTTTGGATTTTGAGACTCCTATATCCTCCCTCTTTTTTTCTTCTTAAGTGGGTTAACAACATAGGAGTGTTAATCACTGAAGCAAACTGCTAAGGAATGGGTCTTGGCACTTACTGGCTACAGTGGTCTGGCCCCTTCTGTTTTTTAATTGCATTGTCTCAGCATGGGGTGTATCTGAGCTTGGGTGTCCAGGCCACAGCGATAGACCTGTGCTTTTTTTTCTGCTTTTTCTACATCTATCTGTGCCTAGTTGCATGACTGAAACCCAGCTATATGTTCAGGTCTTAGTGCAGTATAGGCCTGGCTACCCTTTGCTGCCCAGTTCAGGCCCAGTGAGGCAGGCATGACCTCTCTTTTGAAGTTTTCCTTTTGCAGTTTCTGCCCAGCAGAGCTGGGATTGGGACTAGGAATTCAGGGGTGCAGCACGCTGTCTGGAGCCACAGTTAACCCCTCAAGGCCAGCACGTGGAAGTGGGGATTGCCCTACAGCACTGAAGGGAGCAACAAGGGGGCTCCTTGCAACATAGAAGGATCTGTGCTCTCTAGCAACTCCCCACAATGCAGCAAACACAAGGAGAAGCTCAAAGGACTCTCCAGTGAAGCCTCCTTCTCCAGCTCATTGCTGAAGAGCAGGTAAAAGGGTGCAAGCCCCTGGAACTGCCTTTTGGGTGAGTCGCAAGTTCCAGACTGCCTGGCATGGGTGAAGGCTCTCCAAGAGGGTGCAATCTATGACCAATGCCTTGTAGTTGCTAACGTTTGAAATGGTATTTAGTGTTTTCTTTGCCTTTGGTTTCTGTAATAAATTTATTCTTTGTGTTTACAGTGCTTTCAAGGAGGGTTTTGTTTAAGTGGGACACCCTAGTAATTTATTTAGTGTTTCCCATGTGGTTTGGGTGGGGACTCAAGCCAAGGTAAAATAAATTTAGACCCCAAAATTGAGTGCAGCCCTTCTTGCTGCCAACCCGTGCCTGGCAGAAGGATTACATAATAAACAGCTGATAAACCTCAAATATATCTACCAGTAAACAATTAACCTAAAGTAGGTTTAGGATAATCTAAATGCCATCCTCCAAATCTCTCAAATGCCTGGTATCTCTGAAATGTGAACAAATATAGGCTTTGGAAAATCAGTGAACTCTGTACAGACAGTCTTTGACTTGCAATGTTTTGAGTTACAATGTTTCACACTTACAATGTTTATAAATTGATATTGTTTCAAATTTCTGACATCAGTTTCGACTTTACAGTGCTTGATCCGACCCAAAACCACACCAGCAAACAAATTTTCTGTGTCATCCATCTCCTTGGAGAATATCTGTCCAAACTTCTTTGGACACTTTCTTTAAGAAAGCAGACAAGACTCCAGAAAAACCTGCAGCAAAGACCCCTGAGAAGACTCTAGCCAAGAACCCTTCAAAAAGTCCAACCAAGAGCCCTTCAGAAAGTCCAGCAAAGTCACCACAAAAGTCCTTCCAAATCAATATGATTGCTATTTACAATATGAATAATGTAGCTATATTACTCATCTGTAATTGACTGAGTACAAAATTCTGGGTTATTTTTGGTGAAAATAGGATATCCAGGAACCAATTCCTCATTTATAACATGATTTCCTATGGGAAAATCAGTTTCGAGTTACAACGTTTCAACTTAAGACAGTTTTCAAGAACCAATTGTGCCATAAGTTTAAGGACTGCCTGTATTTTCTCACATGCTACGTGACCCCAAATAAATCCCATATCTTTGTCTGTGAAGGTAGAATGAAGAAAAGACAGGTTTTGGATGAATGCTGACTTCAGCAGCTGTGGATGTGAGAGGATTAACACTACAGTTCTGATCCTTAAGTGTGTACTCCACCCTGCTCCCTCCCTAAGGCTGGCAAAGGGAGAAGTAAAGCAGCCATCTTGCAATAGCATCTCCATGCTTGCTCTTATTCTAGAGAGGAAACATTATCTTCCCCACTTAAGTCATATGCCCCAACGCTGGGGGGCTGATTTTGTGTGAAAGGGTGCATGTAGTATGCAAGTGAGTATGTTGGATTTAAAAGTCCACCTTAAAATAATTATAAAATTATATAAAATGTGTAATATTATATTGCATTACAATCCATTTATTATGTATTGCAGAATAACATATACAACATATACAAAATTATAAAGTATAGAAGTATAAAATTATACTTTGTAAGGTTAGAAAGTCAAGCACTCTAAAGCCAGCAGTGGCCTGTACCATCCTAATTTAGCTTCCTTGTACACTGTGCATTATTATACAGTCTCAGCTATATAATATTTTCCTCACAGACCTTTTTTTTTATTTAGTGTATGGGATGAACCTACTTTGGAGATGAATCAGGGTTGTGTAGTAAAGGTGACTGTAGTCTACAGGTCCCCTACTTGTTTTAAAAAATTGCAGCTATGCAGACACAGCAAATGATTGGAAGAAAAGAGAGAATAACTAAGTACTAAATCAAAAACAGGTTGTGGGGTTCCCCAACTGTTGTACCTTCAGCAGTTTTCACCTTAATCTCTCTGTGTTTCAGTTTTTCCAACTGTAAAACTAAGATAATAATATACCTTCATTTCACAAGGAAGTCATGAAGACAAATTAATTAATATTTATGAGGCAGCCCATGAGGAAATTAACTGCATGATCACTTATTATAATTTTTTTTCCGCAGGACTCTGCCTCTTTCACTGGCTAGATATCTATTCAATATTTGTTTTTATACTTGTTTTTGCCACTATTAAATATAGATCCCAGGGCCAATTTAAAGCACACTATCAAAGGCCTGCTCCGAATGCAAAAGGAGCAAATATTACATCATAAACCATATGTAAGCCGTCAGGTTCACTCGCTTCCCTTTCATCACGTTGGAATCACTGGGACCTCTACCTTGTCTTCTCTCCCTTTTATTTGCCATGTCTTGATGATAAGAAATTCTTTGGGAGTAGGGATGGTGTTTAGAGTGATGGTTGTACTGATAAGGGTTGCTCCCCTACACTCTGCCCCTTTCCTCTGTGGTGATGAGGCTGTGATAGGGCACTAGTAGTGCCTGTCACTTTAAGGACTGAGCCAGGGAGGGCCAGGTTCTGGATTAGGTCACTCTGCTGAGCTCTGCCAGGACCAGTGTGGAGGACAGGGTGAGGCCTCATTTGTCCTGGGTAAAACATGAAACTGCACCCTGCTGGAGAAGGAGGGGTCTGATGGGGCTCCCTGTGCCTGGGGAGTCCCTACAAAATGCCAGGCCAATCGCCTTCCCCATGAAAGGTGAGTGTGGGGAGCCTTATAGCCCCAGCTTCCACATCTCTGCTAGGTTCAACTGGTACAGAGGGAGCCCAGACTTCTGGGGGTCCTGAGGCAGAGCCCAGGTTGGTGGAGGGACCTAGAGCAGCACCCAGGCTCTTTGTGAGTCCTGTGGCTGTACAAAACCTGAGTGGGGCCAGGCACAGCTATGGCCACCTGAGCCTCACAGTGTGTAATACCCCAGGGCAGAGGGCTAGGCAGGGCTATGGCCACCTAAGCTGAATGGGGTGTCAGATCCCAGTAATCACCAGTTAGGGGGTGGTGTAGAGCCTCATTGAGGGGATAATGTGGAGCCCCAGTGATGGGGTGGTGTATGGAGCCCCAGTGGAGGGGCTGAGGGCTTGGAGCCCAGTATATGTTTTTTTTGTTTGTTTGTCTGTATGTTTTATGAAAGACTTAGGACAAATCATGGGTGGATGCCATCTGCAAGGCTTGGGACACAGTGTAGGGGTGGAACAGAGTTGTGGATATCCCCCCAAACTTTGGGTTTCAAAATGGGCAGCCTCCTGCCTGAGTAACATTCTAATATTATTACATCAAGACATAACAGACAAGTGAGGTGGGTTGCTGGTCCATAACCAGGAGGAAGGCTGGTGCTTGTACTGGGCTTGAAAGCTTGCCCCTGTCACAGAGACATCCTTCTCCACTGACAATGAGTGTGAGTCTCCGGCTCTTGGCTTCTCCGTGGCCAGGTTCAGTTGCTGGCTTTGCGGAGTTGGTGATGTCACCATCTAAATAAGTCTCTCTTTTCAGTGTTGCAGTCTAACTTGAGGTAGTCTTCCTTCTCTCCAGGACTGGTAGATCCTGGGTGATGATATCTGTACCTTCCAGTCCCAGAGATTCACAATCAGGCAACCCACTAGTTCTCAGGTGTACATCAAATGGCTTAATTAAATATAACTAAGGTGTTCAGGGGCTTAGGCAAGCCTCTCAGAGCTCCTTTAGGTGTGCTGGGGAAATGCAGCCCATCCAGCCCCCACCAGGTGGGTTCTTCTCCCCTAGCATTCTTCCCTGCCATACTGGGCAGTGTGGTCTGTTTGGCCCTTGCTGGGTGGGTCCTTTCCCCTCCCCCCTGAGAGCTTCCCCTGTGCCTTTGAGAAGTGCTGCTCACCCGGGCTCCACTGGGTGAGTTCTCTACCCTCCAGTGTCCCTTTTCAATGTGCCAGAACAGTGTGACTTGTCCAGATCCTACCAGGTAAGTTTCCCCCCCGGGGTTTATTGCCAGTGTACTGGGAAGGCATGGCTTGCCTGGGCCCCGCCAGGTGAATTTCCCCTTGGCACAGCCACTCCTTTGGGGTCCTAGTAGAGGCTGCATCCTAGCCCCTGTAACAGCATATATATGAGGAGGATTGAGATTGCATTGCCATTTAAAGTCCTTGACTTTACCATGTTACTACTCCTTTAACATTTTTTTGGATGCAAAGGCTAGAATACAATATATATTGCACATAATTTTTGAATTTTTAGAAGTGAGATCCTTCTGGCAAAATATGATACATTATGTAAATATAATTTATATTTATTCCCTTTAATGAGCCTTACAGACACTTAAAGAAATCACATTACTTGACATTGATTTAAGTGCCAAAGTAATCTCTGTAGCTGGTGTAGGCATTTTTACTGAGAAAAATACCATTTAGCTGTTTTACCTTTGCAGCCACCCTAAATAGTTGTTAATGAAAGATTTCATCATAAATAGATTACAGCATCCGTGAAGCATTACATTATTTTTGAATTATCTTCTAGGATACCCAGCAATACAATTTACAATGAATATAAAAAGCTAACTCTGATGTTTACTTATTAATGGTTCTAAATAAAATATTAGAGTTTATTTTTCATCTGATTGGTTATTTGTTGTGCCATAATACTGTTCTTGAATGTTTTAAAAGGCAATATTGGTATGACCTTTGGAAATTTCTTGCTGAGTTTGAAAATAAACTGTGTCTTATTTGCACAATATTTGTTGGCAGTGTTGTTTTCAGTGGCTGAACATAATTTGAAATACAAGAAGTTGTTGAATAGAATATGTTTACAATGAAACATTATTCCGCTGTTTCTTAGATTCCTAGATTCCTAGAGTCGGAAGGGATCTCAGTGGACCATCTAGTCTGACCCCCTGCACCTGGCAGGCAAAAAAAGAAGCACCAACCCTGGGGTCATGTGATCCCAGTCAGGTGCCTGTCCTGTCTCTTCTTGAAGACCCCCAAGGATGGGGCAAGCACCACTTCTCGTGGGAGTCCATTCCAGATTCTGTCAACCCTGAACGTGAAGAACTTTTTCCTAATGTCCAGCCTGAACCTCCTCTCTAGTAGCTTATGCCTATTGTTCCTTGTTTTTCCGGGGGGGTGCCCTTGTGAACGGATTGTCGCCTACTTCATGTTGCTCTCCCCTTATGAATTGGTACGCTGCCACAAGATCCCCTCTCAGCCTTCTCTTGGAGAGGCTGAAGAGATTAAGGTCCCTTAGCCTTTCCTCATAGGGCCTTCCTTGCAGGCCTCTAACCACCTAAAAGAAAAGTTCTTAAAACTTTCAGAACTAAACATAGGTTTGGATTTTGAACATCTCAAAAACATAGTGTTAGAATCAGAGCAATTATTGGACTTTTTAGTCTGGAAATAGAAACAGGTAACTGAGGAGATTCCTGATACCTCTTTCTTTTTTTTCTAAAATGCATAGTGAAATCATCTGCCACTGCTACTTAGTCTGGTCTCAACCAGAGCCTGAAGTAAAAGGAGAACATATGACAGGTTCCTCATAAAAAAGCACAATTAATGGTGAAGAATTATTTATATTTTTACTTGTGGAGGAAAAAAAAAATACCAAAAAGCTCAGATTCTGATTGGCCAAAACATTCAAAGAATTTGTCACTAATATACTAACATACCAGTTAGGTGAAAAACACCCCAAAATATAAGTTCTGAAAAAATGTTAAAATGTTTCAGTGACATTTTTAGAGCTTGCAATTAGACATGACTTAATATAATTTCATAGTTTCTAGGGTCAGAAGGGACCTGAGTAGATCATCTAGTCCGACCCCCTGCCATGGCAGGAAAGAGTACTGGGGTCAAATGACCCCAGCAAGGTGTTCATCTAGCC
>NW_017728913.1:28017817-28029707 GCF_001723895.1 Crocodylus porosus | reverse complement strand
CCTAGCCGCCCTGACCGTGACGTAGCACTTCCTGATATCTAGCCTAAATCTACCCTCTGCCAGCTTGTGACTGTTATTTCTGGTCACTCCTGGAGGTGCTCAGGGGAACAGGGACTTCCCCAGTGCCTGCTGCTCCCCTCTAACTAGTATATCAAATGTACTTCAATATTATTTTTAAAATCTCATTTTTACTCATAATTGTTTAGTCATACTTTTATTTTTTTAATGTTGGCATAATTGTCAAAAAACTAGTGATTTAGTTTTAAAAGATAACATTGTAAAGCTTAACTACTTGTATCATAGCTCATTGCTCATTAAGGAGAAATGATGTTGCGTCAACTTAAATTGGAGACTTAATCCAGTATTTGGAACACTGAACATAAATTTTGTGGGTATTCAGTCTATTTTCATATAAATGCTAACAGGACATGTTGCTTATTGTCTTTCAACTTCTACATAAATATGCGTAAATGTGGTAATGACACTCATGTGATAAACTACTGCCAAGTGAGAAAGTGCATTTGTCCTCTATCTCCCTCTATTCTCTGCATTCATGGGATGCTCTGCCCCTTTTCTGGACACTACATGGGATCTTCCAACTTCTTTCTGTTCTGGGAGACTAAATAAGGGAGTTTTTTTTCCATTTTTTCTTTTCCTATTTTTTCATCACAAAGAGATGGAAGAGACTTTTTTTTCTTTTCACAGAAAGTGGTAAAAACAATAATAGTTCTTTCCTTGCTTTCTAGGGAAATGTCTAGAAACTGTCTGGAGCTTGTACATTTATGTGTGACATATAAGTAATGGATCAGAACTGGTATTTTGCTAACTTGGTCCTGCCAATTTTACTAAATATAGTCTTGTTATATTTTCAGATGCAGGGTATTCAAAATCAGACAAAAATGAGTCAGATTTCCCCCTGAGCATTGTTTTCATATGAAGTTGTGTGATGGTGGGAAAAAAAAGAAAAGAATCTCAAACTTTGAAAGTGCTTTATTTCTACCTGGGAGAACTTTTACAATCTTTGAATTCTAGTTTGCCTGACCAAGGACATTTGGGCCTGAAAACTTGCAAACAATTTTTTTTTTGCTACTATTTAATTAGGCTAATAAAATATTGCCTCTACCACAAGAGTTTTGTTTGCCTAGAAAGAATGTAGTCTTTCAGCTTTTCAGATATGGAAGCATTTGGAAGGGTAGTTTACATGGGAGAAGGTTGGAAAAGAAAAATCCTTTGACAGTGATATCACAAGGAGACACACCTTTCCTAAGTAAATCTGAAGTAAGGACATGTTTTATCTAGCATGCAGTTTTGAGCAGAACAGGACAAGTTTAATTTCCTATAATAGTGTCAAAGTAGTATTCTAGCAACGCAAGTATATTGCATCATCTGATAATGTAAACAGAAAATAAGATGGAGATTTAGTCTGTTTAAGGCCATTGTCATACGTATATCAGCAGGATTCTCTATCATTGCATTCTTTTGGAAAAAAATATTCTAAAGAATTAAACCGTTACTATGTATTTATGGATGCCAAAAGCGCTAACCAGAATATTTTATTTTTGCTCTCTTGTCTGTATCGGTTCTGCACATACAAAATCATAAGCATTTATGATTTAATCATTACTCTGTTTATAGATTTTTGCTGTGACTGATCTCTGGACCACCACTCTTCCTGACTACTGAGTGAATGCGCCACTCTTGCTATAAGACATTTTACAGACCTATCCCAGTGAACCTCCTACAAACAAAACAGAAACTAACAGAAATTTCTAAATGACCTGAGACTGTTTCTCTGTATAGTTTTAAAGTTTCGTTCAGACATGCCAGATTATAAGACCAAAAAGTCTCCCCTGAACTGGACTCTTTTGTTGCTAACTTCTCCCTCTTACTACCTAACAAGAGTTGTTCTTTGTCCATGGGGCATCTCATGGCTCAGTACTAAGTGATGGATGTAGCCTCTGCACACTTACATGTTAAGAAGCCCATAATAAAGTATAAACATACATTTCCTTTATTCCCAGCACCCCCCCCCACCAGCTCCTAAAATGATCTTGCAATAAGTGGACTGTACTATTATTTAATAATCAGAGACAAATATATAAAAATGTTATGACATTTTTCTTCAAAGATGGTACCATATTATAAACACCCATAAAATACAAATCCAACCCATAAAAAACTCTTGCACCTAAATCCTGAGTCTTCTCATTGCATTTCCTGCCCTTTAGCTCAGGTCCAATATATAATAATGCTAAAGAGGAAAAGGATGGTAGTACTAACAGGACACGTCTACATGACACACTTTACTGGGTACTAGACTAATTTAATATACAGTAAAGTTTCACTGTCTTTATGTTGCTGGGACTGACTGTGTGTTAAATTAATCTAATGCACCATTTGCTAGTACCAACACATACAGGTACTAGTTAGCTAGTGTGCCATATTAGCTAATGAGCATTAGCTAATGTGCCGTAGATGCTGACCAGGAAAATTTTGCTCCTGGTTAGCCCAGGCAGCAGGGGGCCTGATACTGCCTGGCTAAACCTTGATGTGGGGGGAGCTGTGCCAGCTGCAGGGGAAGCTTTCTCCCTGCCACATGGGGATTGGGACCCATCCTGATCCCAATGTGGCAGGGACACAGTTGCCCCTGCAGTTGGTACAGCTCTCCAAGCCTGGTGGAGACTGTGGCCGGCCCCTGTACCTCCTGCCAGCCCCCAGGGCTGGCACTTGGGGGAGTGTGGAGTTCTTCTTCGTTGCTGCAGGGGGGCAGAGCAGAGCAGGAGAAGCCCTGGACTGGGCTGCTCCTGTAGGACATAATTTGCTCCAGATGGAGGTGCATGTGTAGATGTGCACCTGAGAGTGCATTAATGAGCCTGAATTTTCTGGACAGAAAACTTAGGTGCATTAACTGCATGTGTAGATGGGCCCACAGTGATATGTACTGATTTTCTCTTCTGTAAAGAATACAGTATTCCAGGTGGAAAGGAGAGTCTCTCTCTCTTTCTCTCTCTTTTTAACTTGGAAATTGGCATTTGGTAGTTTAATTTGTTCCCTGTCCTTTTAGTGATAGATTTTTTTGTGCCTATGAAACATAGAAAATCTCACTGCATAAATGTAATGGGATTTGTATTTCCACATGTTGCCCACCTATCTGATATAATGCAATCTGCATACTGAGGTCAGTAGAGAGATCAGAAAGTGCTGGATTATTAATAATATAAAAACTTCTGACTCTGGACAACTTTAAAAATTGTCAGCAGCACTTATCTTCCATTGGTAAGGCAGTGCTTTAGTACAATTTAAAGTAGAAGTTAAAAAGAATGAAAGTAATTTTAACTACATAATTACATATTAAAGCTGTTCATACTATAATGCTTTCCGGGGCATACAGTGACTATATTCTCAAGAGAATGTCCCATTTCTTGCTAATAGACCAGAGCACGTAGTTAATTAATAACTTTAAAAATCACTTTTTGGGACTAACAAGGGAGTTTTTAGCCAGTGAAATGAATGTATTGCCAATAAGCAAACAAATTAATCATTTGGGGGCTTTTATTTAACTCAACCAGTCTTATAAGTATCACAGAAGAGTCAAACCTCACTCACTCCTGGTGCAAAACCGGAAGTCTTAATTTAGAAATTAGATTATTTTCTTATAGAAAAACAGAAGAGAATCAGGCCCATTAATTCATTCGAAGCTTTAAAAAGTTATGTCATGACTTGTAAGTTTAGATCTATGGTAACTGATATCTGTTTTAAGTATATGGAAATACTTTTCAAATATATTCACCATTGCCATCTATTTCATCACATAAAGCTGACTCCAGAACATGAAATTTGTCAGGAAATCTTTGATGGTGGATGTCTGATTTCACAGAAACAGAATTAAAGTCCAGTACTTCAAGATGGACTCCACTGCTAACATACTTATATCCTACTACAACACAGGACACATTGACTGATACAGTTCTGTGCTAGGCACTGTACAAACATATAATAAAGAGTCTTTGCTTTGAAGCTATCTCCATTTGGAGAGGATTGTCAAATTTACTTTTGTGATTGTACCCACAAATCAAGCAGACATCCAAAGCCAGTCACTCTTGCTGCTTATTTATTTTACCTGGAATGTTATACCCACATTCATTGTTCATGGAAAACAAGATGCTGGCTTGTCATTTCTTTAAAAATCTGGCTAATATTTAATATTTGACAAATTAGGGGAAGATTTTGGTTTTATTTCATCGATGGAAATCTGGAACACCTCTACTGACTTCAGTCTAATGTACCAATAGAACAATAGAATTTACACCCATGTAATCAGGCGCAGAAATTGGTCTATGCATGTAAGAATTAATCATTATGGCCAGGTACAGAGTTACACTTACTGTGTGGTAGGCATGTGGAACGTTTTCTACAGTTACAATCAAACAGATGTCAGGGCACATAGAGCTCTGTAAAACTGGATGAGTGTGTTATCAGACTTTAGCACTGTAGATTAGAATGCTGTAATGAACATCTGTACCACATCCCATCATGACTTATGGGAAATCGCATTCCACTGAATCCCATGGGAAATTGTGGTTCCCTACTCACTTTGACTCATGGGTCAATGGTCTAGCCTAAGCCAGAGCTCAGGTCCTCTGCCTGAGCATTGGGCTGGCTCTGTTCTCAGACTGTGACTGACAAGAATCAGCAAATCCCCTGTTTCCAACTCCTCCCACTTGTTCCCTCTAACCAGCTATGAGCCACTGTCTGGTATGATCACTCAGTGTGCAGATTCCATTTACCCCATCTGGGCATTTGTAAAGATAGCAGCTTTCAATTAAGTGCTGTGCTATTTTCTGGACACACAGTGGCATATCCAAGATGTTCATCTTGCATGGTGTTGTTCTGAAGTGTTTGTAACCAGATCTCAGTCTGTTTAGCTTGACCCATGCTTCTCTGTCAAGGTACAGCCCAGTGGTGGCCTCATCTGGTGTAGATGTAAAACATAATAGGAATAGATTAAAGACAGGATTAGTCTGAACAATCATTTCATTTAAATTCATCCAAACCCTTATCTAAATTTAGCACAATACATAAGGCCATTGGTAAGTTGGGGTATGCTCATGAGGAAGGATATAGTTGCCTAGTCTGATATTCAGCATGCTCTTGGCTTGATGATTGTCCATGTGGAAGATTAATGATACTGATTTATTGATACTCTTCATTGACCTTGTGCCTCTCAAACAAGCACAACCTTCTTCCCCCCTCCACACCCGCCCAACACCCTGCTCCCTGCAACCCCTGTACCAGTGGCCTGGAACAAAGGTATGGCAGCAGGTTCAGTTCCCTCTAGTGTTGCTGGGGACTTACCAGTCTGTGTTAAATTGAGTGGGACCATAAATCTGACAACTGATCACCCCAGCCCTCAAGGTTGCATTGCTTTCCTGAGAGAGGCCAGTGTATTTACCCAGATCTACCTGATGTAAACCATAACCCAAACAGACCCTGATATACACTGAAAGTTTTTTTGAGCCCCACAGCCAAGGTATAACCAACAGTCACAACTGCAGTTTTCACTAACGATCTTCCAGATGCCATTTGGCAGAGCAGCTATGTATGACTACCACTGCAGGTAAGGCACAGTGGAAAATGGGAATTCTCTTAGCAACACCCCCCACTCTCTCCATCCCTCTCCTCCTACAGAACACAGAAAGTTCATCCCTCCAGGCACTGAAACTTGGGGTCCCCAGCCCCCCTGGCTCCCACAGCAGGAGATGGAACTCAGGTGTCTGGGTTTTCCCAGCTGTGAGGTAGAAAGTGGGCAGTTTATGTTGTGGTTAGCACTGGGTGGTGAAGAGCTGCCTGGCTTTTGGCACCGGGTGGGGGTCTGGCAGGGGACTATTTAGAGGTGCCTTGGCTCCATGTTTGTGTGTGGAAGGCCTGGTCATGGAGCCCAAGATGTTGGGTCCAGGATGGTTGCCTGGACACCTGCAGAGCACTGGAGATATGTACATAGTCAGTACTGCCAACATGAGGACCAAAGGGAACCCTCTATGTGGGGCATTTGAATGTAAAGTTGGTGACTGCTTACATCCATGGTGCCACTTCACCTTGACAAGTTGCCCAGGCTGAAGAGCATGCTGTCTGAAGGATGCCACCCATGCCACTATGGAGCTAAGAGTCACAGTGCCAAGATAGGGAGTTTATGCACTGGGATGACATGCTCTGGATGGTGGCCATAGGGGAACATTGTGCATTGATTGGGAAATGCTGAGGGGTAGGGTAGCCCCAGAACAAGAGACATGGTGCATGGATGCCACTGATCCATGGTCCAAGAAGCCAGGAAGGCACCTGATGGGGGCCCACTCTGGGAAGCAGCACTGGGGGAGGGCAGGCAGACCAGGCTGCCCAAGATCTGATGCCAAGGCCTACGTAGTCTCTGGCTGCATCCAAAGATAAACTTGCTATCCCTGGCTGCTGGTGGTTGGTGGTGTAGGTACAGGGCTCCAAAGTGATTTCAGGCCTGTCCCAAAAGGGCAGGAGCCCTCAGAAGTGGGGGCAGGGACAACCAGCCCACCAGGCCAGATTACTGTAGGCCTGGGTCCCACTGCATGGGAGCTATGCAGCCTCGGTAAACACAGTCATCCCTCTGGGCTTGGTTCCAAGTTCCAGAGGAAAAAAATGTTCCATTTTTTCTTTATTATGCACATGAAAAGGTTGGCAGCTGAGGGGCTGCAGTTTCATGTACAACATTCCCTCTGCCACCCTAAGGTTTCCTTTTTTTTGTTAAGTTGAGCCCTGTAACAGGGGGCCTGCTAGGGGCCGATCTCCCTGTGGCCCGCCCACCTGCGCCTTGTTGTTAATTTATTAGTTAAAGATGTAATTAAGTGGGAGGCTGCCCATTTCCTGCCCTGATGCCAGGGGGCACCATCTGCAGCTCCATTCCTCCCCTACTCCGCAGCCCAAGCCTTGCTGGTGGCATCTATAGTTCTCATTGTCACTGGCCCCCACACTGGGCCCCAGAATCCTACTGATGAACTCCACCTGGATTCCTCCCTTCAAGCAGTCTCTTCCACCTTCATACCAGGTAACATAGCTCCTTGAACTGCTTCCGCTTCAAGTGTGATCCCCCCCACCAGGACCTTTGGCTCACTAGCCCTGGCCCACCTCCAGGCCAATTGGAACCCCAGGCCCTCAGCTCTTGGGTGTTCCTTGCGGTGGGTCCTTTGACCCTTCTGGTCCTGGTCCCAGCATGGGCCAGTCAGGGGAAGCTCAGACAGGCCTGAGTATATGGCCTTACTCTTTTTCTGGGGGTCCATCCTCCAGGCCCTCCACACAGATAGGTAACCTACCCAGTTAAGGGCTAACCTGTGTCCTGTTTCCTTCTGACCTAAACAGGGTACTTAAAGTAAACCTCTAAAGTTAGAGCACTTCCACCACTGGCTTCTTGAATGCTTGTATTTGTCATACAATTCTCAGTTTTACTAGCATGGTACCTTTTCTAGAATTACAGAATATATCCCAGTGAAAGAGTCTCTCTGGGCCCTTCTAGGCCTTCTAAGTCTTGAGGCAAGGATGTGATATGTTCTGATCCCATGGTAAAAAAACCCCACACTAAAAAACCAAAAACCTCACAGGGTGGCACATGTAGTGGCAGTCAGCAGTGGTGGTGGTGCTCCCTCAAAGTTGAAGATGACATCCATCAGGCTTGATGGGTCCTCAACTGACTGAGGAGCCCAATGCTGGATGCACACATTTTTTGGCAATGGGGGCATGTTGTTGAGTGGGGGAGTGGGATTTACAGTTTCGGGTTGGTTTCCTTCCCCTTCCTCTACCATTGCCGTTCCACCTTGGTATTAGGTTGTTGGGCCTTGAAGTGGTGTGCAACTTGGTGGACCAGGTGGTGCCACGCCGAATGGTCAGCAGCTTGCTTCTCCCAGCCATTGGTATCAATGCCTCCAGGCTTGAGGGCGACATTGAGCATGTCTTTGTACCATTTTCTTTGGCTGCCCTTTGAGCATTGGCCAATGGAGAGCTGGGAGAAGAGAATCTGGTGAGGGAGGCAGTTCTTGGACATCTGGATGCAGTGGCCTGTTCATTGGAGTTGATTTCTCAAGAGCAAGGCTTCAATGCTGGTGGATGCAGCTTCATAGAGGACACTCACATTGGTCCAGCAGTCTTCCCATTCTATCCCCAGGATTTGATAGAAGCACCGCTGGTGAAAGCTCTTGAGGGTCTTACTGTGGCATTGGTACTCAGTCAGGGTTTCATTGGAGTAGAGGAGGGTGGTCAGCATGACAGCCTTATAAACCAGAACCTTTGTCAACTTGTGAAGATCTCTATTTTTGAAGACATGTTGTAGCTTGAAGAAAGTGGCATTTGTGCAGTTGATCCAGTGCTTGACTTCTTCATCGATGGTAACCCATTGAGAGTGTTGGCTGCTGAGATACGGGAAGTGCTTCACATACTCCAGAGCCTCCCTGTCTATGAAGATAGAATGAGGATGGCCTGAGGAGGGTTGGTGGACAGCATTCATTTTGGCAATGTTCAAGGACAGACCAAGTCTCTTATACAAAGCATGGAAGAGATGTAGGGTCGCTTGCACATCCTGTGCAGAATGAGCCATCACACAGCAATCATCTACAAACTGAAGGTCATGGATGTCCTTAGTGGTGAGTTTTGTTTTTGCCTGGAAGCACCCAAGATTGACAAGCTTCTCATACAGTCGATACTGGATACTGATGCCAGATGGTAGATCATCTTGGATGAGGTGGATGATGACGGTCAGGTAGATGGTGAACAGGGTGGGGGCAATCACACAACTTTGTATGACCCCAATCTGGATGTGGAAAGAGTCAGTTTCAGATCTTCCACACAGTATGGTGGTCATATCATCATGCAAGAGTCTCAGTATGGTGATAAAATTCAACAGGCAGCCAAGATGTTGGAGGATGGTCCACAGAGCTTCACAGTTTAAGGAATCGAACACCTTGGTCAGGTCAATGAAGGTGAGGAACAGTTTTTAATTTTGCTCCTGACATTTTTCTTGGATCTGCCTGGCAATAAAAACCATGTCCACAGTGTCCTGGGATGGTCAGAGGCTGCTCTGGGTTTCCAGAAGGATCTTCTAGGTGACAGTATGAAGGCAATTCAGGAGGATGCAGGCCAGGATCTTACCCACAATGGACAGGAGGGAAATCAAGGGGGACAGTCAGATTTGTCCCCCTTGTAGATGGTCATGATGGTCATATTCTTGAGATCTCTGGGGATGTCCTCTTCTTCCCAAAAGCAGAGGATAAGCTGGTGGGGTTGTGATGTGAGCTGGAAGCCAGCATGGTAGACCTCTGTGGGTATACCATCTGGCTCTCAGGCTTTGTTGGTTTTCATCTGTTGAATGGCTTGGAGGGCCTCCTCTGATACGGTAGACTCCTGGTTAAGGAAGAGTTCAAAATGCTCCTTCCAATGCAGAGAGATGGCATCATCATCCCTGAAGAGCCGGGAGCCTTCCTGTGATCCAATGGAATGGGGTCCATAGGTTGTCTTGGTAGCCTGGAAGAAGTTATGCATGTTATGCTTGTTGGCATAGCCCTGGATCACTTTCTCCACCCACCATTTTTTCTTCATGTCACGGATGCATTGCTGAACCTCAGTGTTCAGCTGGTGGTGCACTGCCATCTTTTACTGAGTTCATGAATGTTTTTGCTAGGCAATGGAGGCTTCACGCTTTTGCTTGAGGTGACTGTGACTCTAATCATCATTGGTGTCAAACCAGTCTTAGTTCTGTCGTGATACGAACCCAATAGTCTGGGTGCAGGTGTCTTGGATATAGGCCTTGAGTTATTCCCAGTGTGCCTGGGTGGAGATGTCATCTGTGGTAGGGACTTGCTCCACTGCACTATACAACTAGGCCTGGAACTCCTCCCACTGTCCAGGGTCCAGAGCTGTGACATTCAGCTGTCTCTGGATGGCCTTCTGGGTCTTTCAGTGTCTTGATGCCAGGCAGATGTTCATCACTGAGTGCACAAGTTGGCGGTCCATCCAGAAGTCTTCAGATCTCTTCATGGCCCTCATGATAAGCACGTCCCTCCGATCTCTACCTTGGATGATAATGTAGTCCAAGAAGTGCCAGCACTCTGACCTTGGATGCCTCCACATGGTCCTGAGCTGGTCTTTCCGGTGGAAGAAGGTGTTCATCATGATCAGGCCTTGTTGGGTGTTCTTGGTCAGGAGCAGAATACAGTTGGCCTTCCCCACACCATTCTTGCCAATAATTCCACTCCAGATTTTGTGGTCACATCCACCTGGGTGTTGAAGTCGCCCAGGAGAATAACCTTGTTGTCTCTGGGGATGGAGGCAAAGGCATTGTCAAGATCAAAGTAGAACCTTCCCTTGTCTTCCTCATTGGAATTCATCATATGTGCTGATGACAGCGGCATGTTGGTTTCAGCTGAGGTGCAGGTGAAGGGTCACCAGCATTTGGGGACCACATTAGAAATCTTGTTTCTGATGGTGATATGGGGGTTGTGGTCTGGTTTCCCTTTCCAGAAGAAGGTGTATCCTCCATTGACCTCCATCAGCTGCCCCTCCCCAGAGAGCTGGGTTTCATTGAAAGCAGCAATGTTGATGTTGTACTTCACTAGCTCCCAAGCCATGATGGCAGTTCATCTTCCAGGTGATCATTCTTTGGGTTGTTGATGAGCATTCTCACATTCCAGGTTCTGAAGTTTAACCTTTTCTTATTTTGACCGCAGAAATGGTGATCCCTCTAGGTCTGGTTTCCCAGTCAGGAGAAATAGGACAGCCTATTTAGGGGGCATCTTTTCTAGCCCCCGCCCCATCGAGGTGAGCAGAGGGTATCCTAAAAAGGGCTGCTTGGTCACGGATGCAGCTGCTGAAGAATACCCCTGTCTGAACACAGGTGCCTGATGACCATAGCACATCCACCACTTGTGTGCAGATTCTTGTTTGGGGGCCTCCAGGTATCACAGACCTTCCCCCATTTCCATCCCTCCATTTCCACAGGGCTTATGGACTGGGTGGAAGCCTGTGTGTGGCATGTTTAACGTGGGGATTCCGGTGCACAGTCAGATCCAAATGGTTGTTGGGCAGGTTCAGTGGCATGGCAAACCATGATGACTGGGGCCACTTCACTGCAGCCTTCTTTCACCTGCATAGCTATTGGGCCACAGACTACCTCTGCCTGCTTTGCCATTGAGGACTTCTCAGATTGTTCTTTGTCTGGAACCTCTCCTTCAATCTACCAACATGGGTGGCCCTAACAGGAGTGTGAGCTCCAGATGGCATTTCTCTTGGGTTCATTGGAACATGCAAGCCTCCCTACTACAACAAGGTGATGATCCTTGGAGAAGGGTGGCAGTGCATGGTGCCCAAAACTGGAGCCTGGCTAACCAGAGCCACACTCCAGCTTCTGGCCAGAATTTCTGCTGCAGGAGTTCAGTGGCTTCAGCTCCCAGAGGCCCCCAGCAGCTGGCCCCAGCCCCTCCCCAGCCCCTCCTATGCCTCCCAGGGTAACTTCTAGTTTCATAGTTTCTAGGGTCAGAAGGGACCTGAGTAGAAGATCTAGTCTGACCCCTGCCATGGCAGGAAAGAGTACTGGGGCCAAACGACCCCAGCAAGGTGTATATCTAGCCTCCTCTTAAAGACCCCCAGGGTAGGACCCAGCACTTCTCTTGGAAGTTGGTTCCAGATCCTAGCCAACCTGACTGTGAAGTAGCACCTCCTCATATCTAGCCTAAATCTACCCTCTGCCAGCTTGTAACCATTATTCCTGGTCACTCCTGGCAGTACTCAGGGGAACAGGGACTTCCCCAGTGCCTGCTGATCCCCCCTGACTAGTTTGTAACAGGCCACTAGATCCCCCCTCAGCCTTCTCTTCTGGAGGCTG
>NW_017728913.1:27988630-28016137 GCF_001723895.1 Crocodylus porosus | reverse complement strand
TAAAGCCATGCCAGGGGTCCTGCAATGACCTCAGCCAATTCCTTTAGTACTCTAGGGTGGAGATTGTCTGGACCGGCTGACTTGAATACATCCAGTCCCTCCAGAAGTTCCCTAACTAGTTCCTCACTAACCTTTGGCCTAGGTGTGCCTCCTCTGGGGCCTGAGAGGGGCCCAGTGGGGGGGTGACTGTTCAGGTCACTGCTTAGGAAAATGGAGGCAAAGAAATCGTTAAATATGTTGGCTTTGTCATCTGGTGTGATGACCAAATTTCCCTATGTGTCCTGCAGGGGCCCCACATTACCCAGAACCTTCTTTCTACCCCCTATGTACTTAAAGAAGGACTTCTTATGGTCCTTAATCTGGGAAGCTAGTCCCAGTTCCATCTCTGCCTTGGCCTTCCTGCCTGGCCCCCTGCATCCCTGAGCAACTGCAGTATAGTCATCTCTGGTGATGGCCCCTCCTTTCCATTGGGTGTATGCCTCCCTTTTAGCTAGGAGACATTCCCAGATGCTTTTGGTGAGCCATGGGGGCTTGTGTGCCCTCCTGCTTCCTTTGATCTGCATTGGGATTACCTCCCTTTGGGCTTGGAGGATCGTCTCCTTAAGGAGCAACCACTCTTCTTGGACACCTGCTCCTCTCCTGTCTGGGACCTCAGTGCTTCCCTGATTATTCTTCTTAGCTCATTGAAGTTTGCCCTTCTGAAATCTAGGGCTGCTACCTTGCTGCAGGCCTTTGCCACCATGCACTGGATGGTGAATTCCAGTAGGCGACGATCACTGTTGCCCAGGTGGTTGAGCACCCGCAGCCCCCTCACCAGGTCATCTCCTGTGGCCAGCACCAGATCCAACAAGGTGTCTCCCCTGGTGGGGCTGTGCACTGCTCTTCCCAGCAGATGTCCAGGAAGGTCAGGTCCCCCATGACTACCACATCCTTAGACTTCACTACCTCCGTGAGCTGACCTAAGAATTCCTGGTCAAGCTCTTCCCCTTGGTTAGGAGGTCTGTAGTAGACCCCCACTGTTAAGTCTCTTTCCCCTTGACTGCCTTGTATTCTAACCCAAAGCACTTCAAAAGGGCACTTCAGAAGACCCTTCCTCTGATTCTTTGTTAATTGATGAGGATGGTATTCCTCCTTAATGTAGAGTGCCACCCCCCAACCTTTCCTTCCTATCCTGTCCCTCCTGTACAGCCTTGTAGCCCTTGACATTCACCACCCAGTCATGCATAGAGTCCCACCACGTTTCAGTGATCCCCACTATGTCCGGGTTGATGTCAGCTAGCAGGAGCCACATGGCAGAATGCGTATGGCCTGGGCATTCCCCAGGGGCAAGTAGCAGTGGCACAAGTCTATTTGATTAATCAAGACTTGATTAATTAAGTCTTCTCTGATGCGTTCTAATTAGAATGCATCAGATTATGTCTATGGGCATCTTTAGAGCTCAGGAATCTGTACGCTCACTTCATTCCCACAGCACTGAGTGGCTGAGCCCCGTGCATTAGTCAGGCTGATTCAAAGGAGTCTCTAATAGGCAGGTGGGATCTTCAGTATTTCAATAGCTTGTAACCTGGCCATTTTTTTTCTGGAGACACCAACCCCCTCTACCATATGCAAAATTTCAAGTCCATATTCCAAAATAGGTTCTAGGACTTTTCAGTGATAAGACAATCTTAATAAAGGCAAAGCAATATATAGTTTTGAAATTTTATTCTCTGAAACAGATTTACAGCTTTACCTGATGTTTTTAAGCAGAGTTCCAATATGTAAAATTTAACCTGACTATTTAAAATTTGTCAAACTTAACTCTGGCATTAATGAGAGTGAAATTAAAATATGTGAATTAGAAACAGTGAAAATGTTAAATGCCACATTTTCTTCAACTCAGAAAGTCTTCTCTGCCCCATGAATCCTAAGGGATCTTTGTTGAGGTGGAGAGATTGATGGTAACTTCTGTCTTATTAGGAGTTAGGATCTTGTTGTGAGCATGAGGTAATTTGCAGAGTCTACTGATGGGATTTTTTGAAGTGCTGGTATTGTAATTTAAATAAAATATTTTGTTTTTGAACCCTCTATTCAACTAAATTGGAGGATATACAAGCCCCGCTCCCCGCTTTCAGATAACATAAAGGTAGTGCAATGCCTTCTGGTTTAGCTACAGAGTTGTTCTTTTTTATTTCAATTAGCAAAGCTGCTGCCTTAATAGAGACTGAGGGCTGGCTGTGGTTATATGCAGTGTTTGCAAACTCTGATATTTGTTTGCCTGTTCTAGTATCTGACTATGAATGAACAGATGTAATAGAGCTGATCCAAAACTATGACTGAGAATAATTATCATTTCATTTTCTTCTCACCGATAAGGAAATATTTTTCTCAGTAAATATATTTGATTAGCAACAAGGAATTGTAGAGATGTTATACAACTAAAGTTAAGATAAGCATTCAGAAATTAGTGTCAGTCAGGTTTGTCTCTACCCTGAGAGCTTCCTGTGGTATGGTTAATTCATAATAATTTATTTCTTAATAACCACTTCATTGTTATGGATTTGAGGGACTGCTTACTGTTACTTTTTATTTCATCAGGTAGGTTGTTTTCTCTCAAAAATGCCTGTCCAAGTGTCTACAAATGATCGTTTCATCAGTTTCTGTATTTCCTAAAACTCTATGTATTTAGCAAACAATATAATATTTTTAAAAATAAATAATGCAGTTAGATTTGAACTATGGGCTGTATCTTTTCCTAGATCTATTGTTTAAAAAGTAATTTCTTGATGAATTTTCTTGCTATGATACTTGTTTGTGTACACTCCAATCTTGCAACATTCCAACATGAATTCCTATCACCATATTGAGGTTTATTCAATGTTTTTAAAGTACCTTGTAAACCACCTCATGGGTCATAACCCAAATAAGGCTGCTGGGGCCAGCTCAATGCTAGCCCCAGCCTCTAGTACCCCACCTGGGGTAATCTGCCATGTGTCAGAGGGTGCTTGGCACATGCATTTCCCAGGGACAAGTAGAGACAGCACAAGGTATCCCACTGCTAGTTGTCCCCAGGAAAACAAGCATCTGCACTCACCAGACTGGTCTCAGACAATAATGATTACCATGGAAAGTAAACAAACAAAAATAGAAGAAGAAAATCTTAATTACAAGTGTTGACTACAGTAAGTAATTGTTTTCATGGGTAATATCACTTAATAGTGCTATTCTGCACAACTCTTATTTCTGCTAAACAACTGCAAAAGTGAAAAGAGCCATTGGTGTTCTAAAATGTAGCCTGATCAACACCTCAGAACTGCCTTTTTATAATGTAGTTACATTTTAAAAAAACATTTTAAAATGGTGCTGGAAGACTTTGTTTGCTGTGTCTCTCTGATTTCATATAACATTAGCTAAATTTCAGGGTTTATGACAATCTTGCAAACTCAACCTGGCATCTGAAAGTCAACAACCCTAGGTTCAAATATCCTACTAAGTCTTCATCTGACTTGGCCTTCACCAAGCACTGTTTCTTCTTTGATCTCTGTAACTGAGTTGTTCTTCTTTACCACGTCTCTTTTCAATATTGTTCTCAACTCCTGGACTTCTATCTTACCTGGAAGACACAAAAAGGACATCTACATTTATGATCTGTTATCTACTCTCGGGACCCTCTTCCCTGCCCTCTCACTTCCTTCATTTATAAGGGTGGCTGATCCTCTCTAAACTTCACATTCCTCCATTCTGAATCTTTCCCCCCTTTATTTCTTGTTTGTTCTCCTTTTTAACTTTCCATTTTGCCCAGTGACCATATTCCATTCCTTGATTGATGCCTAGAAAAAGTATTTAGAGGTTTGTTTTTGGAAATTTGCTTGTAGATAAATATATATGCATTAAAATAATGGTCCAGGGCAGCAGCATGGTTTAATTGATTTTTAAAGGCCTGTTTCTCACACAGTTTCATAAGTTTGGGAAAGGCATGACCCTTGGCATTTCTCTAGCTTTTTGTAGGAAGGAGGGCCACTGGTAGTGCCACAGAGGCATCAAGCGTCCATCTGGAACAACAAGAAAGTATTGCCCATTATACAGGAGGGGTGAAGTTGCCAATATGTTGGATCTCCAAAGCTTCTGACCATAAGATGTTTATATGATCTAAACAGCCATCTTAACAATCAAATAAGACACTGATTGTGGAGTAGAATGCTACCTGAAATGCTGAGTAAAAGGTTTAATAGGCATCTTGGGCCATACATTCCCCAGTCCCAGTATGGGAATTTTGTTTAAATCTGATTGGCTAAAACTCAGTTGCTAGGTTAGGGAACACTGAAGCAAGAGACTGAGTCAGAGGGGGTATGGGTGACATTTGAACAATGGTTAGGGGGTCATCAAAACATCCAGCCCATAAAAGCCCCTGATCATGAATGATATTATACTTTTGTATGATGTGGACATTGGTGTCAGAAGCAGATTGGCCAAGTTCACTGATGACACCGAACTCTGGGGTAAAGCATCCACACCTGAGAACAGGAGGATGATCCAGGCGGATCTGGACAGACTCATGAAATGAGTGGATGAGAACCTGATGGTATTCAACACCGAAAAATGCAAGGTTCTCTGCCTTGGGAGGAAAAACCTGAACTATGCTTATAGGCTCGGTAGTGCTACGGTGGTTAGCCCTACAGATGAAAGGGACATGGGGGTCATGGTTGACCACAAAATGAACATGAGCCTTCAGTGTGATGCTGTGGCTAGTAAAGTGAGCAAAACACTGGCTTGCATCCACAGATGCTTCTCGAGCTGATCCTAGGACGTCATTCTCCCACTGTACTAGGCCTTGGTGAGGCCACAGCTGGAGTACTGCATCCAGTTTCGGGCTCCACAATTCAAAAAGGATGTGGAGAAGCTTAAGAGGGTGCAAAGGAGAGCCACACACATGATCAGAGGTCAGGAAAACAGACCTTATGATGACAGGCTGAGAGCAATGGGGCAATTCAGCCTGGAAAAGCGCAGGCTCAGGGGTGATCTGGTGGCCACCTATAAGTTTTCCAGGGGTGCACATCAGGATCTGGGGAAACAACTGTTTAACAGAGCCCCCCAAGGGATGACAAGATTGAATGGTCACAAACTCCACTGTGACCGGTTCAGGCTGGACATAAGAAAGAACTTCTTAACTGTTCAAGCCCCCAAGGTTTGGAACAGACTGCCACCTGAGGCAGTTCAAGCACCCACTTTGAACACCTTCAAAACACAGTTGGATGCTTATCTTGCTGGGATCCTGTGATCCCTGCTGACTTCCTGCCCCTGGGGCAGGAGGCTGGACTCAATGATCCTCCAGGGTCATTTCCAGCCCAAATATCTATGAAATCTTCCTGGGATGACTGGTGGAGGTCCTCCCAACAAATCTCATAAACATTACACT
The DNA here is from genome assembly GCF_001723895.1 of Crocodylus porosus. NCBI lineage: Eukaryota > Metazoa > Chordata > Crocodylia > Crocodylidae > Crocodylus > Crocodylus porosus. The sequence goes on along the minus strand of NW_017728913.1, from coordinate 28,010,742 downwards.
GATTATTTACACTGGTAATTACACTGATTATGCTCCATTTATGATGTGGAGGTATAGACCTTCAAGGAGGGGACTGATGGCTAAAAAATGGTATTTAGAGGTTTGTAGGTAAATATATATATGCAGTAAAATAATGGCCCAGGGCAATGGCAAAGGTTAATCGATTTTTAAAAGCCTGGTTCTCACATAGTTTCATAGCCTTCAAGGCAGACAGGGTGTCTAACCCAGGCAAGCAATAAGGCCAATGGATAAACACATTACCTGGGAAATTATGGACATATACTACACTGTTCCATAAAAATGAGATAAGGTGGTACCAGCTCACAAAGCCCAAGAATGGGGATCCTGAGATTTCTGGCTTTGGGGGAACAGACCCTGTTCTTGACGCTGTTCTTGACACTGATGACAGCCGTAGGATTGGTAACTATAGAATTGCTTGTATTATTCTTTTCTGTTATCACTGTGTATCAATAAATTTGCCTATTATCAATTGGAAAGGCCATGGTCAGCCTGAAGGTTTTAGGTCCCCCTGGAACAAGGTATCTAGGTCATAAATCCAGTGCCAACACTGATCACCTTCTTGCCAAATCTCATCCCCTCTCCCTCATGATCCTCAGGCTCTTTCATCTCGGAGTACTCACATATTTTAATCATTCCCACCTTGAAAGAAAGGAAAAAAGTTCACATTTTCAAACCACAATTTACTTTGCCAACTACTTCTCCATGTCCCTTCTTCTTTTCATATCTAAGGAAATTGAATACACTGTTTAAAATCATTATCTGAAAATTTTTATCAGAGTCTCTAACATGCTCTCTTTAGGCAAATATCAGAACCAGTATTTAGTTGTTTTACTCCTTGACTTGCCAGCTGTCTGCAATTTGCCCTTCTTGACTTCTGTGTCTCTTTTCTGGCTTGGTTGGATTGTATCCTACTTCCCTAATCACTCCTTTTGTGTGTCACATGAAAGATCCTTCTCATCCCTCCTTCAGCTGCTCTGGAGTATGTTCAGTTGGTCCCCTTATTTTCTCTTGCTATATTTTATCTGTTTAAGAAGATATTTTATTAATATCCCTATGAAGTTCTACTTCTTTATTCCAGACCTGTCTCCTTTTCCAGGCTAGGTGCTTTTCTTTCTGACACCTTCTCATGAGTGTCTAGGTTTTGGTCCACACTCAACATGGGCAAAATTGCCATCTTAATGAGAGCATAACTTGAAGGCTTGCTCCCAACTTCTTCCTTGATCAATGTGCACAATATCCCTCTCTTCTTTGTCATTCAAGCCTGTAATCTGTATATCAGCTGCAACTCATTCCTCTCCCTGTATTCTCTCATCCATGCTGTGTTTAGATTTGTAATTATTTCTGCATAACAACTCTAATGTACACATTTACAGCTAAAGCTAAAATTCTCATTCAGGTTCTCATCATCTCCTCATATCAATTACTGAAACATCATTTTTCTCTGACCTTGACAAATGTAATGTTGCCCCATTCATATCTGTTCAGAATGTTGCTGAAAATATTAGCAGCACTATTGGCTAAGTACAGACAGTCAATAAGCCTGAGGCTGAATCAATTCACTCTTTGTAGGTTAGTCTAACCTGCATAGATTGAACCAATAAGCAAATAAACAGACATTTGCTTTTGATTCTAGAAATGCAGCCACATGCCTGAAGTGGCACAGGCCAGCAGCTGGGGAGAGGGAATTGCAGGAAGAGCCATTAAAGCATGCATCCCTGTTCCACTGGAGCAGACAGCTTGGGTCAAGCCTACCTTGCCCATAGGGGAGATGCAAAGCAACTTGGGATGCTGGGGGACTGTGAGTTAATTTGAATTTGGAGAGGATCTAGGACAGAAGTTCAATAAACTGATTTAACTGAACTGAAATCAGTTAAGTCTGATACTATACCCATCCATGTTTATCTTAAACTGGGTTTGGCCATTTTATAACATTTAGAACAAGATGTTTATGAACATTGAACCTCTGTTGTGTTATAGGCTAGAACTAGTTTCTGACCACTTATTCTGCTTTTTTGTGGAATTTCTTCCCCATGCCCTTCAGGCACTCCACCAGTATTCCCTTTTCTTTACATTATCAAACAGAACCAATGTGTTTTGCTTTCAAGGCCCTTTGTGATCTGACCCTCCCTTTTATCTTCCATTCACTATTGAGTTTTCTATTTCTGTCTCTGGTCTCACTATGGTGTCAGCTTCTACCATACATTACATTTCCAAGCCAGCACTTTTGTTTTTTTCTGTCATGCTTCCATGCATACCATGGAGGAACTCTTATTTTGAAACACAAAATAATAGAAAAATAGGGCTGGAAGGGACTTCAGGAGTTCACCTAGTCCAGTCCTTCTTGATTCTAGGGAAGGTTATAGAGCATGCCACTGAGTGACCAACATTCCTCTGTCAGAGACCTGAAACCACATCTTCTACTAGGATGACCAGATCATTGAGATATGGTATCTTTTGAGGTCATTTCTCCAAATTTATCCTCTTGAATCTTCATCACTGAATAAAATATTTATTGGCCAGGGGAAGAGAATCACTGTATGGTCAGATATGGCACTAATTTAGGTGGCACAATTTCCAGTCCCCAATCCAAAGAATATTTAAGTATTTGCTACATGAGAAATGAGATATCCCTACTCAACATCAAGAAACAGAAATATTAAAACCTAGGTCTTCCACATCCTAGGAGAGCTCTCTTAACTATTGTTTTTGGGCATAAGCTCCTTGTTATCATCTGGTTTATTTGAAGAACAGTATCTTAAGTTGGACTAACTGGCTGGGCAGGAGCTCTGCAGAAAAGGACCTGGGGATTACAATGGACAAAAAGCTGAATATGAGCCAGCAGCATGCCCTTGCTGCTAAGAAAACTAATGGCATACTGGGCTACATTGGTAGGAGTGTTGCCAGTAGGTCAAGGGAAGCGATTATCCCCCTGTATTCAGGCCATATCTGGAGTACTGTGTTCAGTTTTGAGCCCCGCACTACAGAAAGGATGTGGACAAATTGGAGAGAGGGAATTGGGCTTATTTACTTTAGAGAAGAAAAGACTGAGGGAGGATTTAATAGCAGCCTTCAACTACCTAAAAGTGGGGGTGGTTTGAAAAGAGGATGAGGCTAGCCTGTTCTCAGTGGTGGTAGATGACAGAACAAGGAGCAATGGTCTCAAGTTGCAGCAAGGGAAGTTTAGGTTAGTTATTAGGAAGAATTTTCTCATTAGGAGGGTAGTAAAACACTGGAACAGGTTACCCAGAGTGGTGGTGGACTTTCCACCCTTGGAGGTTTTTAAGACCTGGCTAGACAAAGTTTTGGCTGGACTGATCTAGTTCAGGACAGTCCTGCTTTGAGCAGGAGGTCAGACTAGATGACCTCCTCAAGTCCCTTCCCACCCTAATTTTCTATGATTCTATAGTCTGAGAAAATCAACTAAATACGTCATTGAAGGTGAGACATGTGGGGAAATGCCTAATATGTGAATTCCTGTACAGCTCATCAGTATAAGCACTTGGATAGTTGTGGGTGTGCATGACAACAGAAATATAGATGCCCAGGGAAATTACTGTTGGAAACTTTGGTACTGCTAGGTACTAAGCATGTTAGCAGAGAATTTCCAGATGCAAATGTTATACAAATACTTAAAGTGCCAGTGGGATGTTAAGTCCTTTTGTGAATTAGTTTCAGGAGACCAAAAAGCTCTGACTTCGACCACTTGCCCCGCAAGTTTTTAGAGGTTAGAGTGCACCTGCAAATTTGAAGATAACTTTTAAGACACAGCTAAAACACTTATTTGCTCAAAAAGCTCCCTCGCAAATTGTAGATAATATTATTCCCAGTGGGCTAAAATCAGATCAGTAACTATTAGACAAACCTAACTTATTCCTCAGCTGGAATCTGCTTAGCTAGTACAACTTCCAGTGGGTTGAGTGATTATAAGGACACTAAATGATGTTATTGATCTTATGAAGAGCAGGATCTCTAAATAATCTAGTAAGGCCTACAGGGGGTAAAGATCATAGTGAGACTGAATCATGGGCATGCACGCAAGTGAATCCACCAGCTTATCTAGACTCTGCATTTCATCTTCTTTATTTTGCTATCTCTTTCCCATTTCTTTTCTTTTCCAATGCCAGCACCATTTGACTGCCTCTGCCTACACTTTGCACAAATACCATTTATCTTTATTACCATCCCGAACCACTATTTTCATCCTACCTTGTGCTTCTTAAGAATACAAAAGAAGGGACTTTCTACAGTAAAGAGCCACCCTAAGAGTTCCTAGGAGACTGCAGTATTTGTGTTTGACTCAAGGTATAATGTACATATCTTTATGAAAATATACTTTTGTGTAAGGATTCTAGAGGCCTTGAATAGAAACACAATTAAAAATAAATAAATAAATAATACATATATTCAGTTGAAAATACTAGAGTGAGAAAAAAAACAGATCCTTCAACCTTCAGTAAGCCCTTAGTTTGGTATTATGCTATTTTCAAGCACTAGAAATTATTTGGAACTATAGCATAAAACAGTGCTATTTTTACATGGACATAAAACGCACTTCAAGAAACAATGACAGTAGAGGAAGGATTATTTCATTACAAAATGAAGATAAATATATTAAACTTCTAATCAAATTCTTTTCTCATCATTTTTGTAGTGCAGAAAAGTTTTTAAATGTTGCATTGAATACTGAGTGGAAAAAGCACAGTTGTTAACTTCCCCATATCTGAAGCATTAAATGAGTCATTTACCTGCTATACTCCATCCAAACACAGGATTCACTAACAACATTTACAATACCACAAAATATGATAAGAAAAAATGCTTCTGATACTAAAGCTTTTCAGTCAGTACAGAGAAATAAGCCTTTTTAGCAGGTTGGCAGTATAATCTGGAAGAAGTCAACCTTAGAGGCCCAATTATGAAATAAACTAATGGAAAACAAGCTGTTTTCACAGCTATTAATGTATGAGTTAAACAGTAATTGGGATCTGGGTTGCCATACAAGTTATTTTTGTAAGCTTTATTTAAAGTGTAATTTCCAACCAACATCCATTTTAACACAAATGATCTTAGATTCCTGCTTGAGAACGAATGATTCCTTTTCCTGTTATAGATAGCAAACTCTCAGGTGATGGTTCCTCATTTATCACAATACATACTGCATTCTCCTGAATAGTATCAACCTGTCGGTTTATTTAAAAGAATTGAAAGAATTAATGATTGAAATCAGTAAGACTCAGGCATGATCAGCAGTGGTGTAGCTGCAACCCGTTTTGGCTTGGATCATACCAGGGGGAGCCTCTGGGAATTATTTTGAAGTCTCCTAAGCTGATAAGAATCCCTGCCCCTTCCCCTCCAAGTCAAATCTATCTCACTTTCCTCACTCTCCCCACCCACCAGCTTTTGGTTTTCCCCATTGTCTTGGGGATGGGGTAAGCTTCAAAGTCACTCCTGCCCACTCCAGCCAGGCTGGGTGGTAGCTGGGGTTAGTTGGGAACAGTGCCACAGCAACGTGGGGTGAAGAGGTTTCCTGGGAGACTGCTCCCTGGGGACTGGACAGGGTGCCCAGCTATCACTGCTGCTGTCACTGTTACTGAGCCCAGACTTCAAACTGCCTGGCTGGCAAAGGCAGGAGTGACTTTGAAATTTCTCCCACTTGCTAGGACACCATAAAAAGCAGTAGCTGCAGGCAAGGGAGAGGGAAAAGGGAGGGAAAAGGGGATTTTACCTGCTTTAAGCACTTAAAAAATCCCTGGAGGCTCCTGAGGCCAGTCTGTCTACATTAGTGTGGGTGGAGGAAGCGAGGGGATAGGGATTCAGCCACCCCAACCAGTGGCAACGTGTAGGGGGTGCACGAGGGTGCCAGTGCAGCCCCTGATGGCCATGCTCACCACTTAGGTGACAGGCAGTGGGGGTAGGAGGGAGCGCCGGTGCCCTCCCTGCACGTGCCGATCGGGGAGCAAGACCACCAGGTGAAGTGGCTGTATTCCCAGGTGGTGCATGAGCGCTAGCTGGGGAGCAGGGCTGCCAGTGGAAGCGGCTGTGGCCACTTCAGGAAGCACCGCAGCTGCTTTTTGGTGAGTGAGATTGGCTGCAGGGGTCCCACCCTTGGTCAGCACGATCGGCTGCGGAGGGACTCCCTGGTCAGTGCAGTCAGCTGCTGCGGTGCACCCCTGGTCACTGACTGGCCACAGGGGAGCACATGCCCCCCGACTGAACAGGCACCAGTCACCTATGACCCCAACAGTGCGAGCTGCTGTTCCTGTATCCCCCATTGGGAAATCCTGGATCTGCCCCTGGAAGGGCTAATGTAGAGGATGGATCCTCCTGCACTTAAACTGGTAAAATTGCCACTGACGTACATAGAAGTTTCATGTGTTTAAAGATGGTATGGCTAGAGGTCCAATTTAATTAAAATTCATATTACAATTTAGTACTGTTCACATAAAAATGGGGAACCAGACACATAAAATAGTGTTAGAAGGGACCTCAAAGGTTATTTTGCCCTACCTCCTGCAGAGATACAAGATTTTCTATTAGTAAACCATCCCAGATAAATGTCTGTCAAGCTTTCTTTTGAAAGCATCTAGTTTCTTGTCCACTCTCTAATGTATACATATATTTTTTCTATATCTTCCTTATGTGATGAATTTTGATTAAACTGGAGGATTCATGGAAATCTTGATTTTATCTCTTAAACTTTATTTTTGGTTAAGGCTAATATTTTGTTTATGATTCCTAGTACATAAATATTCCTTGGGTAACATTTTAGAAATTGCCTAAGGAACTAAATCCTGTTTAAAAAAATTATTTATGCACGTAGGGCCAGATTTTTATCTTAAAATGCAGAGAGTTGTGTCATGGGGTTTTCAAAATGCAAAGGCACACAATTCTCAGTGAAAAAATTGAAAATATTAACTAAGCACTTGTCTGCAACTACTTCAGAAGCTGATCCATTATTATGATACCCTCAGTAAAATTTAGAATAAATCTACATGCCTTCCCCAGTGCTCTCAGGGCTGCCATAGAAGAATACACCCACCCATTTCCTTACACCAGGAAATGAAGCAATGAAACTGCTTGTGGAGAAGCCCTACTGCCAGTCTGAAAATATGTCTCCAGGGTATTCGAGAGCAGTGACAGAGGGTGTCCCTGGAGTGGATGACCTATTTCCTGGTTTGGTTTGTGTAAAGTGACAGTATGTGGGCTTTTTTGCCAAAGCATTGTGATGGCTGTGAAAATGGTGTAGATAAGGCCTAGATCTCCAAATTAGCAGTCTGGCACCTGGACCTTGCACCTTGAAATACTGATGAATACAAAAAATAAGTATTGTTAAAAAATCTCTAAATTAGGGGTTTAAGTAACATTACCTTTCACTGGTACCTTTAAGTATTCACTTTCAAAAATTAGGCCTTCTGAAAACATAGCTGCTTGTAAAAATCTTGTACTAGGATTTGAGTGTAGTAGCTATTTTGGTCCAGGGAATATGCAAGAAGTGATACATGGTATATGCACAGCATGCTCTCTGAGCTGACCACCTCATCAGCACAGCTGCTGCTCCCCCCATTTTTTTCTTCAGCAGCTGAATTTGGAGGTGGGAAAGAGTTTAGGGAAAAGCAGTGGCGACTTTCACCCCCTGGGTTCAAGAGCCATGCCAAAGCAACAGCAATGGCCAGTTCTTGCTAAAGAGCCAGTAAACTCAGATTGTTAACTGGGCAAGGGCTATACACATCCCTGGATTTGCCCCTGGTTAAAGCTGTCACTGGTATGTTTACACTATTTTGTGGTCACTGCAGTGATTGCAGCATTGTGTTGAGATAAAAGAGAGAGTTTCAACTGCAGCAAAGATGTAGCTAAACTACAACAGGAGTTACGTACTAAAGCTGTGCGAAGCTTCGGTCCCCAATTTGATTTGGCGGAGATTTGACCCTATTCAGTGGCCAAATCTCCGAATCCATATTGAAGCAGGAGATCCTTTAATCTCTCTGAATTGAATCAGAGCCCTCCAAATCAATTCAGAGAGATTTAGAAAGCTTCGACGATTTGGACATAGAGACAGGTTTAAATGTTTTTTCTACATACCTCTAGGTAGCAGGCAGCTCATGAATGCTGTAATGCTGAGGCAGATGGAGTGTCCCACAGGACCGCAGGGGGGTCCCCAGCACAGTCGGCAGCAGACCCAGAAGTGGAACAGAAGCACTGGAACATCCCAGTGGACCTGGGAGTGGACTGGAAGTACTTCCGGTCCACTTCTGGGTTCACTGCCAAGCACGTGGAGGGTTCCCCAGCACTCCTGTGGGATGCTTCATCCACCCCAGCATCACAGCATTCACAAGCCACGCTGGTACCTTGAGGTATGTAAAAAAAACATTTAAAGCTGCGCCTGTGTCCGAATCACTGATTTTTCAAATCAGCATCAAGTCTTCAGTTTTGGATTTGGCTGAATCAAATCAGGAATAGTGGTCCGAATCAACAAATCAAATCACTGTCTCTGATTTGGTCCAAATCCAAATTCGAATCAAATAGGGCATACTTTGCACACCCCTATTAGGCACCTGACTTCACTTGGAGTTTCTGCAAATCCCGGTTTAAGTCCCAAGCAAGACATTCTCTTTTAGAAAGGGAGAAGTACAGTGTATTTCAAATGTCCACTGTGGAATTTGCCCACACAGACCAAATTTTCTGGTAGTGCTTAGATACTGATTCGGTAGGTGTGAAAGAAAAAAATTTATTTTATTTTATTTTACAATTTGTTTATTGTAGGGGCTTAAAAAATAAATTTATAGATTCACAAATAATAAATTTGCTGGTAAAAGATATGATTATGCAGGTCAGCTGAAACAGAAACTGTTACGTAATATTCTGAAAGCTCCTGTTATAGCCTTAGGTGAAACATACCTGTAGACATTCTTTTTAAATGGTTTAGAAACATTGCCTAAAGCAAGGCATGAAGAAAACAATGGAGCAAACTCATCCCTATTCCAATTCTATTCACATCAGTGGTGTTGTGGCAGGGATGAATTTGGCTCAGTCTCAGAACTAACGTTATGTTGTTTTGCCTTGCTTTTTCTTATTTAACAGCTATATACTGTCACACTTGCTTCCATGTTCCCTTTCTGGTGTCCTTGTAGAATTTGTTGGTTCTCAAAGGAGTACATTTGTAGTCTCAAAACAGCACAGAACATAGCTCTAGGTTGACATATTCTGCTGACTAAAATAAGGACAATTCTTTAATCTTTTTTTAAATTTGCTATTTTACTGGATTTATAGATTAGAATTTTTGGACTTCATATGTATAGATTGGACTCTATGGGCGCATCTACACATTGCCGTGCTTTAGTACTACCTTTTGGAAGTACTAAATTACAGCGCAGCATGAGTATTTACTGCACCATGCATGCAGCGCATGGGTACATTTCACAGCTATGTCTCTGTAGCGGTGCACTGTACCCAGCGAGGGAGCGCTCCTATGGCAACATAGTTGGCAATCACGTGTAAACATACATGATCACTACATAGTGCAGCATACACCAAAGTAGCACAAAATGTACATGTGCCCCATATGTACTACTTATGGAAGGTTCCCTATGTTTTAAGTGCTTTGGCAGAAAAAAAATAGATATGGGATATATGGAAAAAATAAGGCCTTTTGTTAATGTAAATTTTTTACCTATTTTGATCCTCTTTGTTCCTATAAATACTCTGTGCATCTGTCTAGCAATGAGTCATGATTGGTAGGCATCAGGTAGCTTTAGCATTTCAAATTAGTCTGTTGGTGACTAATCGGCATGACCAACTGGTGATAATGATTTCTTTATGCAGAAGATAGGTTGTTTATTTTACAAAGTTTTTCTGTGCCTGATTATAACACATGGATTCTTCTGTTGATTTCCACATTTTCATTATCTTTTCTTGTGGCAGAAACACCAGGAATTTGTTCTTCATTCATGTTTTTGCTATGAGCCAAGGATAATTTAGTAACTATGTAGTGTTTTACATTTTCAGAGAAATGTACAAACATTGACTAATTAAATAAGAAATTTTAATGTTTTACTGAGAAGATAGATGCAACCAGAAACATTCAGAAACTTTGTAACAATATGGATACTGTCCTGCACTAACTTGACATGGCATCTAGAATTAGGCATGACTAATTTAGTGACTTTGGGATTACACATGGTAACTTCTATGAAGACTCTGAATTCTGTCTTCATATCATTGTGAAGTTTCAGTGGCCATGGTCTTAAACACTGTAGAAAATAACTGGTTTCAACGTTGTTCTAATATGTAAGATTAATATACATATGGTCACAGAGCTAGAAGAGCGTGGTATTGTTTGTTTATCCATCTGGGCTAGGTAGAGACATTCAAAAAGCCCAAGGCTGAATGATTCAATCTTTACAGGTTAGTCTAACTTGCATAGATTGAACTGATTTGCAGGTGAATAGACATTCACTTTTGATTCTGGAAATGCAGCCACATGCCTGCAGTAGTTCAGGCTAGAAGCTGGGAGATGCTAGAGTGAGTCCTCAGCTGGAGGGAAACTGATTGGGGGGGATGCGTACGGGCTGGCAGGCCTAAGAATGATTGGGGCGGGGTTTAAACCCCCACCCTGGCCAGCAAGGACCCCAGCTGGGTGCGCCTGAAGCAGGAGGGGGGACCAGTCCATCAGGGGTCCCTAGCCCCGCCTTTCTCACTCACTTGCTCACTGCTCCAACAGCACTGCAGCCGGGGGAGGTGGTGCAGCACAAACTCCAGTAGGCTTATGCACTGGGTGCACCATTTGTATGTGTACCAGGGACCACAGCACACTAAGCCAGGTTGGAGAAGACCCCAGTTGGCAGGGGGCCTCAGGGTTAACCTGCCAGCCTGTGGCTGGTCTCACCCTGGCTCAACATGCTGTGGAGGGGCTGGCAGGGGCACAAGAGTGCTCCACTGCAGAGCTAGCTGGCAGGCAGCCCCTGCATTGAAGCACCCTCGGGCCCCAGCCAGCTAGGGCAGCATCTACACATGTGTTGCTATGAAATAAAAAACTTTGCAGCAGAGTAATACTTGCATTTACAAGTATTACCCTGCTGTGGAGTTAAGTTAATTAGTCTACTCTTGCAGAAAACATGTCATGTAGATGGTCCCCATTAGCATCAAATTTACTTTCAGACAAAAAAAAACTAGAAAGGAAAACATTCAGAAAAACTGAAAAAGTTTAAAGAATACTGATAGTTTTAGGTTATTGATGTTTTCCATATTAAATATTTTGATTTGGATTGACCAATACACCCATTACTGTTAATGACAGGGAGGAAAAAAGGTATTTTGAAATACATTTTAAAGCATCTAAAACAATAGTTTATATATAATATTTATCGATTTGTTGTGGCTGGCATGATTTTGTGCAACTCCAGACTGATACTTAATATTCAGGAATTATAAAGAGGCATCTTATGTATGCTAACATCTGGGCTGAATTATGCTTTCTGTACAAATAGAATAGTTAAGGTTAATCAGAGCTGTCTTTTAGACACATTCAGGCACATCATATTGAGCTCCTTTTTTCTCCCATGTTTTCATTCAGTCTAAAACAATTCTAATATTTAGTTGAGGATGACAGATCCTTATTGCACTGGAATAAAAGTTTTCCGTAACTGTTACTACCTCTTGATGAACACTGAACAATATGGTGAACAATAATGATGTTATCATCTCTTTAGCTCACCAGTTCAGGCATGAATACTTGCAGTTGTATACAATAAGTGTTTCTAAAGGACAATATCACTGCCATTTATTGTGTGTCCACTGATGTAAAAGTGTATATTATTGAATTATAATTTAGTGTTATAGAGGCAATTATCTCAAAAAGTAATTAAAAGCACACACATTTAAGTAATCACATAATGATTAATGTCCATAAACAAGCTATGGAATTATTGCCATCAGGGGTGTTGGTTATAGCTGTGTTGGTATAAGGACATAGGCAGACACGGTTCTTTGGGTAAATCCCACATTTTTTATTAGACCAACCAAAATAGTTGGAAAAAAATTTTTTTGCAAGCTTTCAAAAATATTTTTCCAAATATTTTAATTAGTCTAATAAAAGATATTGGATTCATCGAAAAAAATGTTGTTTACTGTAATTTCCTGACTTAAAAAAAAACAGCTACCATTTAGGCTTTAAAGTGGGTTTCTGAAAAATCATAACCTAGAACTGTCCAATATAAAGCCATGTGCAATGAAGTTTATAATCCAATTGCTATACTACAAGAAAATATTATTTAATATGCCTGTTTTACACATTTACATAAACAGCACTTTTGCAGGTACTTATTATAAAATATACATTAGAGCTATAGCTTTTATAATACCATAGATGTTGGCTCTCAAAGAAACAAGGTCAGCCAGGAGAATAAGGCACACTTTATACTTATGTTTTTGTTCTTGAGCAAAAATAACCATCTTCTTCAGAACTCTGTAAAAACACATAAAAATGGAAAAGAAAATTACTTCTCATCAAATGGAGAGTGTCAAAATCAGTAGGGGGAATATTTTCAAGCTTCTAAAAAAATCTAATGAAGAAAAATGGACTAAGCTGTCAGAACATGTTTGGGGCTGGGCAAAAAAAAAACCCATAACAAGTCACAACGAAGCAACTACAGTATTTTTATCAGGCACTAAAAAGTGACACTTTAAAAGCAAAAACTGGTATTTTTATCAGAAAGAGCTAAATGTAAATGACTTTTGAAAATTATTTTAACTTGAATATGCTAGCACTATCTGGCCTCGGTCCTGCTTCCATTTCACGCTGGTAAACAGTTTTATCTCTGTTATTGTGCCTTTGCTAAGCACACTAGGATCCTGTGGTTGCTAAAGGCATTGGCTTATGTTTAGTAATGATCATAACAGTTCTGACTTTATTTGTGCATTGTATGCACATCAAGATGCATCTATAAAGGGCTAAAAGACTGATTAATAGATATCTTGGTAATTGCTCACTTTCTTGTAGAATCTAATAGATGAATACTATGTTTATTAACATGCTTTTAAAGCACAACTGCAAAAGATGTTGTGGTTATGACCACCTACAACAAACGTTACTTATGTCCCTATTATTTATCATTTGTTGCTTACAAAGGTGCCTTAAAAGTGTGACTGAAGTATCCAGAGAAAATATTTTGACCTTGGAATATTGGGAACACAGAAGATTAAATATAGCTCATACTACATCTTTCTAAATTAACCATACACAGAGAAAATGGATATATTCATTCACTTTAAATGAGAGACCAACAAAAGTAAAATTCTCCATAAGGGAGTACAAAGCATGTCTCATCTTTGATAGTTAGCTTTACATTTAATTAAAAATAGTTGCTTGTGTCTCCAATTGGCATAATCCTAAAATATTTAAATGAGGAGCAGAAAAAAGCACGCTAGATACACAGCCTAATATGCCACATATACCTTTAGTCAGGAAAAAATCCAGCGGGAATATGCTTTCCTCCCACCTCCAAAGTACACTTTAGCATATTTTTAAAAAATTTCTCAGGAGATAAACAAAGGCTTGTATTATGAAGCCAAAAAAAAGTGTTCTAGGCTCAATGGTTACAGTCTTGTCATTTTGGAAATAGTTAAGAGGGAAAGTAATCTATCAGGAGCATAGCAACTAGACAAATGTGCTCAGCTGATTAAGCTTTTGAGAAACTAATCAGTAGGATATTAAAAGCTTTTCAACCTGTGGAGTAAAAACAACAGCAAAGTCGGTAAGGTAGTACCTATTTACCTATTTATTAACATACATTAAAATCTCCGTTATCTGGCCTAAAATAAACAGAATACTTCACTAACTGGAATTTCTGGCTGGCTGGCCAGCCACGGAGCGGGCATGGGGAAAGCTTGCATGCAGCTGCCACCACTGTCACTGCCACCCATGACCTTGCTCCACATGCAGCTGCCGTCACACCCCTCCATGCCTCCCTATTCTACTGGCTGGACAAAGTGATGGAGCAGGGGAAAGTTTGCATAAAGTGAGTGCGCTGCTACCACTCCGTGCTGTCACTCTACAGCACTGCCACAGCTCCACCGCACTGAGTGCTGCTCTCCCATGCTGCAGCCGCTCCGCCACCACTCTGTGCTGCACCCTGCATCTGCCACCGCTCTGCGTGCAGCCACTGCCTCCCCCTCCCCTTCCTGTGTTACACTAAGGTGCAGTCACTCTGGGCTATACCTTAATGTAAACAATCCACCTGCCCCCCCACCTTCCTCACTGCTCTCCCATACTGCCCAACACCCCAGATCCCCAGTCACTGCCTCCGCCATGCTTACTTGTGACTGCCTGCACTGTCTGTCCTGGGAGAGAAGACAGGGAAGGGTCAGCCAGCCCCGCAGTGGCAGCACCAATGGCAGCCAGACACACAGGTTAACCCTTCCCTGCCTGCTCCCCTGTAACACAGTGCAGGCAACAAGGAAGTGGGGGTAGGGGAGGAACCCTAGGGGTGGGGAGGGCAGTGGTGAACCCCAAGGGGCAGGGGGGAACCCCAGAGGTGGGGGGGAACTGGAGAAAACCTGGGGCAGGGGAGAAGCCCAGAATGGTAGACAAGGAGATTCTTTTTTTTCAGTCCTTGTTGCAGGGCACCAAGGGTTGCCTGCACCTTTAAGGGTAGAAACAGCTTAGCAAAGGAGCCTGGCAGGCTACACAGAGCTCCACAATTTCAGGTTTCCTGAGTAACAGGTTAAAAAGGTAATTAGCTGGCACCTGCAGGTGGTCAGCTGACAGGAAGGAGTCAGAGCCCAAGGCACATATAGGCTCAGGGCTGGGGCTGGCCAGGGTCACTCTCTTTGGCAACTGCCAGGAGAAGGAGCTCCTGCACAAGAGAGTGGCCTAATGCTTTGCTACCTCCAAATGCAGTTAGACTCTAGGAGCTCATAACGTGCCCAGAGCTAAGGGGTCTGGCATTCTAAGGGTGGAAGTTTGTCCTCTTAAAGAGAACAGAGTCTTGCCTTTCTTGTTAATGTTAGGTTTGTGTTAGCCACAGGCTTAGGTTTGTGTTATTGTTTGAACCACTGGACCAGTAAGAGGTTAATAGAGGAGGAGGAGGCTTCATTGGGGGCACACAATTGTGTAGAGTCCCAGCACCAGAGTGGTGCGTTCTCAGGGTTGCAAGCTGCAAGGGGCCAGAGAGCCCAGCACCAGTGGGGTGCAAGCTGCAAGGGCCAGGGGCCAAGTAATAAGAGGACTTTGTGGGCTAGTGCCTCAAAGCCAGGCCCAGCACAGTGGGTCTAGGCAAGAAGGCCTAGCTATATCAAATGGGTGAAGTCAAATGGGTGCCCCACAGAGCATAACAGCAATGTAACACCCACAAGGCATGGGGCATAGTAAAGGGACAGTTGGAGCCACACAATTTGCCCATAAGGCCTGAGGTGTCTCGTGTAGCACCATACTAAAGAGATGTCTGGCAAAGGGCCTACAGATCAGAGAGCTTGAGTAAGGTTCAGCAAACCAGGACTAAGTGAAGACTCATGGGCAGCCTCCAGAGTACTTTTTCCATCAAAGATATGATAGGTTAGATAAGAGAGTGCCCTTGGGGCAGAGCTTGCACAGTTACACAGCCGCCAGGGGCATCATGGCCATCCCTGGGGATCTTGCTCTGTGACAGTCCTCCAGGCCTCTGCTGCTAAAAACTCAAGTTAGCACTAACACTGCTCGATATTTGAGTGGCTCACAGCATAATGTATAATAAGGCCCTTAGACTGGACTAAATCTGTGGAATGTTAAGCAGTGTAAAACATAGAATGTGTTATGAGCAGTTATATGTTAAGGGTTAAAACCGTATGTTGCCCACACAGCTCTGACTTACCACTAGAGGGCTGGTGAAAATGGGTGTGGCTAGAAGCCCGGACACTTGGGCTCTTCAGGCAGTTGGGAGTGATTCATCTTGGGATGTTGGAGAGCTGCAATTTGCTGATTTTTATCATTGTGGAGCAGACTGTATTTACTGGAATCCATGCTGGGCAGCACAGCTCAAACCTAACCCTTTCCTGAAGTGGTATAACTTTGAGGGCACTTAGTACACATCTGTAGTCTCTTTAAACTCAATAGGTTTACTAATACAGGTCAATTCTTTAATATAATTCACAATAGGATTTTAATTATACACTTCAGTAATGAAATCCCAGCTGTCCTTTTTCTGAGATGATATACAGCTGTGGTAACCCCAGTAGATCCCAAGCAAATTGAAATTAAATAAAGAAAAGATAAATTTTATTATTTTGTTATGTTTATTAGAATTGTGGAATATTACAGCATATTCTCGGGTCCTTTTTTCAATCTGATTTTCATTGCTGCAGAATTGAGAGACTCTTAATATTTTTCAGTTTATTTAGCCCATCTAGCATTTTTTATGATTATGTTTATCTGATGCTCCTGTTTTCTTTTTTAACACAGAATTATTTTAGAAATGTTAAGAATCAAAGTAACATCTGGCCAGAGTCTTGCTTTTGAAACTAAGGACAAAATTTAGTCTTTGACCCTTCTACGAAGGAAGCAACACTTTCAAAATGCTACCTGAAGTGACCTACAGACAGGCGTACATAGTAGAACTTTCACCAAAGGCAGAATGTAGTATTAAATTCACTGTTATTTTTAACAGCAGAGCAGAGTAACTCAAATCAGAAAATATGGATAGTATTTGAGAACAACTACTCACATATTATATTTATGACTATGTAGTAAACCTTTATGTGTAACCTACAATAACTTTCAGTTAGTTTTTTTTTTGTTCTTATAAGATTATTTTGTTAACCTAGTGTAACCATGGTAACATTTAAAAATGTAGTAGTTAAATAATAATAAAATTATATGTTCAACTTAGCTATTAAAATGGCACTTTGAGTTCTAATCAATATTTTTGTTTGTATAGCTACATAGCATCTACATAGCACAATAGGAAAATGCATTATCGTACACTCGACTTGCTCAGACTTTTACTGTCATTTACATCTTTTTTCAGTGATAAAGTATCCTAAGAGTGCTAACAAGCATTTTCAGGATTCAGTTTATGTTTAGAAGGCTTACTTTAATACCAAAACCTAAATCGGGAGTGGAATGTTTAGGCATTAGCTGCTGCCTGTGCAGGCAGCCTGAGGTAAGTAGCTTGGGGTGGGGGGAGACCTGGAAGGACTGGTGGGAGGATAGTGTGTCTGAGGGGTGTTGATGGGTCCATGGGAGGGGCTTTCTGGTCTAAGAGGAGGAAGTTGGAGAGCTAAAAATGGCCTGATCATGGTTGAGAGGGAGAGTCATTGCAGTTCCATGGCTAGGGAGAGTGGCTGGGATTTTCCAGCCCTGGAGCTGTCCTGTGTACAGATGCTCACTAGATCAGGTTAACCCAGGTTGCAAGCCTGGGCATTAAAGGCAGAGAAAGAAGTGATAGTTTTCACCCAATGTGGTCCCTTAAAGTACTGCACAGCCATGACCAAATATAAGTGAGCAGCTGCAGGCCACTTTGAAAGGGCCCAATCCCATGAAAATCTGAACCCTTATTCATGAGGCTTGAGATGAAGATGCTCCAAAATGGATCACCTTCAGTAACTTGTGTCTGCTCCTGGCACTGTATTCAGAATGGGAGGGGGAAAGGAAGTGGGGATCTGGGGGATCTAAATTGCCTGGACATCTGCTGGGAGTAACAGACAGCCAAAACAAGCCACTCATGGAGGTTCTTACACTGTGTGCAGGACCTCTACCTAACCCAGGGGTGTCCAGTCCCATCGGGGTAGCACCTTTCTAGACCTGGTCTTAGCAACAGGAGATGATCTCGTGGGGAACCTGCAAGTACACAGTAACCTGGGAGACAGTGACCATCACTTGGTAGAGTTCACTATCCAATGAAGGTTGAGAAAAATATCTAGTGAGGCTAAAGTGTTAGACTTCAGAAGGGCCAACTTTAGTAAACTTAGAAGGCTAGTTAGTGAGGTGGTGGAACTCAAGAGCATTGAGAAAATGGGGAGCCAGGAGGTTGGAGGTTTCTCAAGGGAGTGATCC
This sequence comes from Crocodylus porosus, assembly GCF_001723895.1. Lineage (NCBI taxonomy): Eukaryota > Metazoa > Chordata > Crocodylia > Crocodylidae > Crocodylus > Crocodylus porosus. The sequence continues at coordinate 27,992,699 of NW_017728913.1, read as the reverse complement.
TTGGGGCACAAAAGGAGTCTATCCCCTTATGCAGGAAAGGGGCTAAGGGGATAAAAAAGCCCCCTTGGCTGAACAGGGAACTCCAGGAAAGACTGAGGGCAAAGAAAGATATTTATAGGTAGTGGAAGCAGGGGGCACCCACCAAGGAGGCATACACCACCCTGGCACACTATTGCAGGGAATCAGTTAGGCAGGCCAAGGCAGGGCTGGAGGTTAGGTTGGCTTCAACAATTAATGACAATAAAAAGTCCTTCTACAGATACATAGCGAGCAAAAGGAAAGAGCAGAGTAACATAGGCCCCTTCAGGACAAATCAGGACAGTTGGTGGTTGATGCAGGGAAAAAGGTGGAGCTCTTCAATGAGTTCTTTGCTTCAGTATTCCTAAGTACTGACCAAGACAAATTCCCTACCTTGAGCATAGACAGGTGTCCAAAAGGCACCAGACCTCCAAAGGTTAATGCTGACTTGGTTAAGGAGCACTTGGAAGAGCTGGATGGATACAAGTCAGCCAGCCAAGACAACCTCCATTCATGGGTGCTGAAGGAATTGGCCAGTGTCATAGCTGAGCCACTGGCATGGCTGTTTCAGCACTCATGCTGCTCCAGCCAGATCCCTGAGGACTGGAAAAGGGCCAACGTGGTGGCCATTTTTAAGAAGGGGTGAAGGGATGAGCTGGGTAACTTTAGTCCAGTCAGTCTTTCCCTGGGAAAATACTGGAAAAAATCATCAAAGAGTGTATTTGTGAAGGCCCAGCAGGGGAAATGATGCCGAAAGCAAACCAGCACAGGTTCATCATGGGTAGATCCTCCCTGACAAACCTTATAGCCTTTTATGACCAGGTCAAACACTGCCTTGACACAGGAGATAAGGCTGATGTCATCTACCTGGATTTTAGGAAGTCCTTCAACCCAGTTTCACATCCTATTCTCATAGGGAAGCTAGCAGGCTGTGGAACAGATGCCTACACAGTTAGGTGGGTGGCCAACTGTGGGACTGCACACAGAGAATGGCGGTAGAAGGGTTGTTTTCGGTCTCGAAGGAGATGAGCAGTGGGGTTCTGCAGGGTTTGGTCCTTGGACCAGTGTTATTTAATATCTTCATCAATGATTTGGATGAGGGTGTGGATAGCACCCTTTCCAAGTTCACAGATTATACCAAGTTCTGGGGCAAAGTTAACATACCAGAGGGCAGGAAACAGATACAGGCCAACCTGGACAGGTTGGATCAGTGGGTGGAGTGGAATAGGATGCAATTCAACAAACATAAATGTAACGTAGTCCACCTAGGAAGGAGGAAATCTAAGCACATCTCTAGGTTGGGGGATGACCTCCTCAGCAGCTCAGAGGCTAAGAGAGATCTTGGAGTCATAATTGACTCCAAGATGAATATGAGCCGGCAGTATAACAAGGCCATCAACAAAGCCAGTGACACCTTGTCAGGTATTAGCAGATGCATGACCAACAAATCAAGGGAGGTGATGCTCCCCCTCTATGCAGCATTGGTCAGGCTGCAGTTGGAGTACTGTGTCCAGTTTTGGGTGCTGCACGTCAAGAGGGACACAGAGAATCTGTAGAGGGTTCATAGGAAGGACACTTGCATGATTAGTGGCCTCCATGAAAGAACCTATGAGGGGAAGTTGAGAGATCTGGATCTCTTCAGCCTTCACAAGAGATGTCTGAGGGGAGAACTTGTATCTGCCTATAAATTTGTCAAGGGAGGACAACAGGGAATTGGTGATGTGCTATATACCAGAGTACCCCAGGGAGTAACTAGGAACAATGGGCTCACATGCAAGCACAAGAGCTTGTAGCAGCTCAAATAGACGGAGTTCAAATTTGAGCTGGGGTTTTTTGCTTCAGCACACGTGCTTGGACATGCATTTTGGTGTGGAGCAAATTGTGCCTCTTGGGGCAAAATAACCCTGCCTGGCTCTTCCCGGATCTACAGCCAGGGGAAGCTAGAGCCCACGGCCAGCACCTGTGCTGTTCCCAGCAGTATAAAAAGCTGCCCTGTCCTATCCCAGCAGTATAGAAGGCCACCCTGGCAAGTAGCTAAGGGCTGCTAGTTCTCAGGAGCTTCTGGGACCCAGCCAATTTGTACCTGGGGACACTACCCCTTGTGCCAGCTGGACTGCTGAAGCAGCCCTGAGAGTTCCTTGCACCCTCTACCCACTGCAGCAGTCTGGCAGTGGGGGCTGCTGCCTAGCTGTGACCTGCTGCGCACCTGCCAGACCCAGATGGGGTCTGCAGAGCCCGTAGAAGCACCTGCCCATCTGGGCCAGCTGCTAGTGGGCTGTGGCTGCACAGTTGGCCTTTGTGTGGCACTACTGCCATGTGTGCCCCTGCCCGGCCATCAGATCACCCCTGAGCCTACGCTCTTCCAGGCCATGGCTCTAAGCCTGTCATTGTAAGATCTGTTTTCCTTTCCTCTGATCATGCTCGTGGCTCTTCTCTGGACTCTCTCAAGTTTCTCCACATCCTTTTTGAATTGTGGAGCCCAAAACTGAATTCAGTACTCCAGCTGTGGCCTCACTGAGGCCAAGTACAAGGGGAGAATGACATCCTGGGGTTTGCTTGAGAAGAATCTATGGATGCAAGCCAGTATTGGTCATTTTACTAGCTGCAGCATCGCATTGCAGGCTCATGTTCATCTTGTCTCTTTCTTCTGTAGTGCTAGCCAGCATAGCACTACTGAGCCTATAAGGATACTGCAGGTTTTTCCTCCCAAGGTGGAAAACCTTGCATTTTTTGGTGTTAAACACCATTGGGTTCTCATCTGCCCATTTGCTGATCCTGTCCAGGTCAGCCTGGATCACCCTTCTGTCTTCTGGTGTGGATGCTTTGCCCCAAAGTTTGGTGTAATCAGCGAACTTGGCCAGTCCGCTTCTGACTCCAATGTCTACACCATTAATGAAGATGTTGAACAATATGGGACCAAGGACAGAGCCTTGGGGGACCCCACTGGTCACAAGGCACCATGATGATTGACTTCCATCAATTAGTACCCTCTGGGTCCGACCACAGAGTCAAGCAGATCATGGTGTACCCAGGCCACAGTTGGCCAGTTTCGCCAGGAGGTGATCATGGGATACCAGATCAAAGGCTTTTTGGAATTCAAGATATATAACATCAATCTCTTTTCCCTTGTCCAGGTGATAGGTCACCAGGTCATAAAAGGAAATGAGATTGGTCAAGCAAGACCTGCCCGCAACAAACCCATGCTGGCTATCCCCCAGGATGTTGGCATTGGCAAGTCCATTAAGGATGGCCTCTTTAATAAACTTTTTTAACATCTTTCCCAGGATAGAAATCAGGCTGATGGGCCTATAGTTTGCTGGATCCACTTTCCTCCCCTTCTTAAAGATAGGCACCACCATGGTCTTCTTCCAGTCTTTGGAAACTACATCAGAGCGCAAGGAGTCCTCAAAGATCCATGCCAGGGGCTGGGCTATGATGCTTGCCAGCTCCTTGAGTACCCTGGGGTGTAGATTGTCAGGGCCAGCTGACTTGAAGGTATCCAACCTCTCAAGGTGTTCCTTTATGTGGTCAGCATTGATGGAGGGCAGGGGATCTCCTTCACCCAGACCTCCCTGTCCCGTAGTGGGCATGGGCATCCCATAGGACTGATGAAAGACCGACACAAAGTACCCATTTAATAGTTTGGCTTTTTCATGGGCATCAGTTGTCCCATCTGGTTCAGCAGGGGTCCAATGTTGCCCTTGCTTTTCCTCTGGCTCCCCACATATCTGAAAGTGAGTGAGACAGAGACAGCAATCAGTTGGGCAGTGTTTTATTGCTATATGTTACAGTGCTAAAGCAAGTATCTTATAATAATAAAGTGAATTCTAAATACATGTTTTATGAATTCATAAATACATATATTGGTGCCCTCCCACTGGGCAATGGCCCCCCCCCCACAAGGGGTTTGGCCCCCCAACATGGGGTTCAGCCCCCACACAAGGGGTACAACCCCCCAATGGGGGCCAAATGGCCCCTTCAGGGGCTACCACCCCTCTTGCAAGGCCCACATGCCCCACCACATCCCCCTGATTGGTGCCCCACCTGGCCC
>NW_017728913.1:27976649-27987883 GCF_001723895.1 Crocodylus porosus | reverse complement strand
GCCCCCTAGGCCCCTGCCCTCTGCTGTAGCCAGCCCCTCCCCCTTCCAGCCACCCAGAGGCCCCCCACCAGTGGGGGGAGGGGCCTCTCATCCTCCCCCCCTCCAGCCCCCCCGACCCCTTACTCACAGGCACTGGAGCCCTGGTGCTGAAACATGCGGCTTGGCTGGTCACATGTTTCAGCACCAGGGTAAGGGGCCAACCATAGAGATGCTGTGGCAGCCAGATCATCTCCATGGAGGACCCAGCCTCCGGTTTCCTTGGGGCAGAGTCTGGGACCATGCCCTGGTCCGCTTTTTTAAACTTTAATTTTTTTAGATCCCTGGATATCCAGGGGTCTAATTTTGTCCCCGCACTGCAAGTTTTTTTTCATTTCTGCATGTGCCTGTTGTCCTCAAAGGGTTTTGAGGTGGGGTAAGAGGCATGTGCGCATTCATCTGGATGGGCCTAGTGGGTGCAAACTAGTGTAGAGTAGATTTAGGTTAGACTTTAGGAAGAAATTTTTTACAGTATGGGTGGTCAGAATCTGGACTTGGCTTCCAAGAGAGGTTAACTTAACTTGGAGGTCTTCAAGAAGAGGACTGGAGGAATGTGGGCAGTGGGGTTCCGCAGGGCTCCATCCTCCGGCCCGCACTGTTCAACATCTTCATCAGTGACTTGGACGAGGGGGTAAAAAGCATCCTGTTCAAATTTGCTGATGACACTAAGATGCGGGGGGGCCACACCCAGAGGGTGGTAGTGGATGGGCCATTTTCAGCCTGGAAGGACATGGGCAGTGGGGTTCTGCAGGGCTCCATCCTCGGGCCCGCACTGTTCAACATCTTCATCAGTGACTTGGACGAGGGGGTAAAAAGCATCCTGTTCAAATTTGCTGATGACACTAAGATGCGGGGGGATGTGCACACTCTAGAAGGGAGCAATATGCTACAATCGGACCTAGACAGGTTACAGGGGTGGGCGGATGAGAACAGGATTAGATTCAACACTGACAAGTGCAAAGTGATGCATCTGGGGAGGAACAACTGGCACCATACCTACAGGCTGGGCAACTCCCTTCTTGTCAGTACAGAGGCAGAAAAGGATCTTGGAGTCATCATGGACTCCAAGATGAACATGGGCCGGCAGTGTGGGGATGCAGTCAGGAAGGCCAACCGTACCTTGTCATGCATCCAGCAGGTCCAGGGAGGTGATCCTCCCCCTCTATGCGGCACTGCTCAGGCCACAGCTGGGGTACTGCATCCAGTTCTGGGCGCCGCACTTCAAGAAGGATGTGGACAACATGGAGAGGGTCCAGAGGAGGGCCACTCATATGATCAGGGGGCAGCAGGGCAGGCCTTATGAGGAGAGGGTATGGGACCTGACCCTGTTCAGCCTCCACATGAGAAGGCTGAGGGGGGATCTAGTGGCCTGTTACAAACTAGTCAGGGGGGACCAGCAGGCACTGGGGAAGTCCCTGTTCCCCCGAGCACTGCCAGGAGTGACCAGGAATAACAGTCACAAGCTGGCAGAGGGGAGATTTAGGCTAGATATCAGCAGGCGCTACTTCACAGTCAGGGCGGCTAGGATCTGGAACCAGCTTCCAAGAGAAGTGGTGCTGGCCCTTACCCTGTGGGTCTTTAAGAGGAGGTTAGATGAACACCTTGCTGGGGTTGTTTGACACCTGTATTCTTTCCTGCCATGGCAGGGGGTCGGACTAGATGATCTACTCAGGTCCCTTCCGACCCTAGAAACTATGAAACTATGATAGTTACCTGGTTGGGGTTCTCTGACCTCAGTCCTCTTTTCTGCCAGGGGCATGGGGTCAGACATGATGATCCATTCTTTTCCCTTCCAACTCTACAATCTATGAATCTATGAGTTCTTGTTAGGGGGGTTTTCAGCCAGAATTGGAGGGTAGGATGGTGGATTGTAGCAACCCTGAGGTCAGGGGGGCTAAAGTCCACCTTCTCCAACTTCCAGTTCTGACAGGGCAACCCCCGGAATAAGCTCCCTCCTCTCCCTTTCCCCTCCGCCCATACTAAAAACAGTGCCAGTGCTGGGAGGGGGAAGGGACATTGCTAGGGGAGAATGTCTGCAAGATCACAGCTACTCTAAACAGCAGCTCAGTCCCTCTACCTCTGGGACCCAACAGAGAACATCTTTTGGGTTGGAAGGGAAGGTTGTTATACCACATGGTGTTCCTGTGAAGCACTATGAGTTACAAGAGGGAGCTGCCCTTCTGGTTGCAACTTTATATCAACTTAACCTTGGTCAGGTTGATCTAAATATACCAATTGTATGTACCCTATAATTTTACCTGAAAAACAATTTAACCCATAAAAATAAATAGTGAGAAACTGCTTCATTTACTGCATGCAATTCAGTACCCTGAGTAAATTCTGTCCAAAAAAGTGTGATTTTTTTTTTTAAATAAAAAGTTGTATAACAGTGCATACATGAAGGGGACAAGACGTACTATTAATTATTCCACTTTACAAACTTAGCAAATCCATGTGCATAATTTTTATATGAAATGTTTTCTATTTTATTATTTTCTCTTTGTGACGCTGGTGTATCAAGTTATCTAAGTGTATGTCTGGCTGTCTAATCTGACTTTAACAAGATTACTCATGGGCTTGATACAAAGCCATTTTAAGTCTATGAGAATCTTTCCCAGACTTCTACTGACTCTGAAGAAGTTCCTATCTAATGTCTTTTCTGAGTCAGTGTCTACATTTCTGTGTAGAACTGTCAATAGAAGCATTATTTTTTTTTAGATTATCTAGATGTCTCAGGCAAGGAACATTAGGAGAATCATAGATTAAGGGATTCAGAACTGTAGATTCCTTTGAGTATCTCTATGTAGTTTTACTTTTGGGGAAAAGGACCATTCTGCTCATGTTAAGAGCCAAGCACCTGAAATATATAATCAGAGTAGCCAGATTTGGCCAGTATATGGTAGACTAGTATGGTCAGATAGCTTTAAGAGCTTCTGATGCTTTTTATATCATTGAATATATGTCTTTAGCATGACTGCCACCTGAACAAATTATAAATATTTTCCAGCAAATCATTTAACAATGCATAATGCATTTAATGAATTTCACTTTCTTTGAGTGCACATTATTTTGTTCAGTGTTGGCATGAGATTGTAAACTTGTCAAATCTGTTATCTACTGAAAAAAAATCACAACATTTTTTCACAATTTCTAGTACCATAAATCATTTGACTATGTGGATTACAATAAAATATACAGTTTTCTTTTCTTGTGACTTATGTAACATTCCAACATAGATTATAAAGATTAGTCAGTTACATTTACACACTATGCCATTTGTTCTACATTCAGTACAAATTTAAGCTGGTATTCAAGGATTTTTTCCCATCATTATTGACCTATTTTAAATCTTTCAATATATCAATCAATGAGGCAGGCAATAGTTAAAGAGAGTTTATTTTCAAGTACATTGCAAACTGAAGTTTTATGGAGTGAAAGGCAAAACATTACCTGACAAATAAAACATTAACCATGAAATCTTATGAAAAACTCTCTCTCCTGACATCAAGGCAAAGTGCAAACAGTAAAACAGTTCAAGTCTGAATAGATTCATTCTTCACAAGTTAGACTCTGCTGCATAGAGTGAACCAATAAGGAAGTAAACAGACATTCATTTTTTATTCCAGAAATACAACCACATGCCTGCAGTGGCCCAGGCCAGAAGCCAGGGACACTAGAGCACACTTATGTGCTTGACTGAAACAGCTTGGACCAAGGCTTGCCTGCCTACCCTGGGAGAGGGGGAGGCGGGGAAATCTGTGGTGGAGATGCAAAGCATCCTGGTGGGGGACTCTGAGTTAACTTTGAATCTGGAGGAGATCTGAGACAGAAGTTTAATAAACTGATTTAACCTTAATAAGTTAAGTCTGATACTACATCCATCCAGATTTATCTTAAACTGGTTTCAGCCATTTTGACAGTGGTTAATGTGCACTGAACTTCTGTTGTGTTACAGATTTGAACTTGTTTCTGATCACTTATGCTGGTTTAAATGTAATTTCCATCCCTAGCTGAGAAGGCTATTAGGGAAGACAAATTTAACCTCTTCAGAGATAAGATATATCTTTTTTCATAGTTTCATAGTTTCTAGGGTCAGAAGGGACCTGAATAGATCATCACGTCCAAACCCCTGCCCTGGGCAGGAACGAGTGCTGGGATCATAATACCTCAGCCAGATACCTATCCAACCTCCTCTTGAAGATCCCCAAGGTAGGGGAGAGCACTACCTCCCTTGGGAGCCCATTCCAGATTCAGGCATCCCTAACCATAAAGTAATGCCTCCTAATATCAAGCCTGAACCTTCTCTCAATCAATTTGTAGTCGTTATTCCTTGTTATCTCAGGTGGTGCCTGGGGAACAGAGCCTCGCCTATTTTCTGCTGGTCACCCCTGGTGAGTTTATAGACGGCCACTAGATCCTCTTTCAGTATTCTCTTGTGGAGGCTGAACAGATTCAAGCCCTTTAGTCTATCTTCATAAGACCTGGCCTGCTGCCTCCTGACCATGTGAATGTCCCTCCTCTAGACGCTGTCAAGGTTAGCCACATCCCTCTTGAAGTGCGGTGCCCAGAACTAGATGCAGTGCTTCAACTGCGGCCTGACCAGTGCCACATAGTAGGGAAGGATTACCTCCCTGGATCTGCTTGTGATGCATCTGTAGATGCACGACAAGGTGCAGTTAGCCTTACTGACCGCTTCCTCATATTGGCGGCTCATGTCCACCATGGAGTCAACAATGACTCTAAGATCCGTTTTAGCCACTGTGTTGTTGAGAAGAGTGTTCCTCAATCTCTAGGTATGTTGCAGGTTCCATCTCCCTAAATGCAGCACCTTGCACTTGTCTGCATTCAATTCTATTCTATTCTCATCCACCCACCTCTGTAACCTGTCTACATCTAGCTGGATTGTATTCCTCCCCACCAGTGTGCTCACTTCTCACATCTTTGTGTCATCAGTGAATTTAGACAGTGTGCTTTCCATGCCTACCTCCAAGTCACTGATAAAGATGTTGAATAGCATAGGCCCGAGGACCAAGTCCTGGGGAACTCCACTTCCCACATTCCTCCAGGATGAAAATGACCCATCCACCACCGCTCTCTGGATGCAACCATCAAGCCAATTTGCCACCCATCTGACTGTGTAGGCATCAATGCCATAGTTGCCTAGTTTTTTATGAGAATGGGTTGATAAACAGTGTCAAAGGCCTTCTTGAAATCCAGATAGATGGTATGTACCTCAATGCCCACATCCAAAGACTTTGTGACCTGGTCGTAACAGGAAACCAGGTAAGTCAGGCAGAATCTGGCTGCAATGAACCCATGTTGGTTGTCCCTGAGCATTACCTCCCATGCTGGGCCCCCGCATTTGTGCTCCTTGATAATTTTAAGGAGATGGGGGCGCAGGTGGTATTCTCCTCTCTTCTTCCGGTGAGTAGGCGGGGACGGCAATGTGAGGCCTGCTTTGGCGAGGTCAACTGGTGCTTACGCAGTTGGTGCTGCCAGGCAGGCCTTGGGTTCTTTGTTAATGACCCAAGGTTTCAGGCGGAGGGCTTGCTGGGGTGGGATGGGGTTCACCTCTCTCCTAAAGGCAAGCGTGTCTTCTCTTCCAGGTTGGCTGATCTCATACGGTGAGCTTTAAACTAGCATTGCTGGGGGAGGGAGTTGCAGGAAGATGAGGAGACACCACCCAAGAGAGACAGTTTACAAATGCTAGAAGTGCCCAGGTAAGAAACAGGGGTCCAAACAGTCTCCCAAATTGGGGGGTGGCATACACAGCTAGGTAGGGCCTTAAATGCCTATATACCAATGCTCGTAGTATGGGGAATAAGCAGGAGGAACTCGCCCTCAGAATAGCCAGTTCAGACCCAGACATAATAGGGCTTAGAGAAACTTGGTGGGATTCATCCCACGACTGGGCAGTTAGCATTAGGGGCTATAGGCTTTACAGGCGGGATAGAGAAGGAAGGAAAGGCGGGGGTGTGGCGCTCTATGTCAAGGAGCAATACACATTCTCTGCCAGCAAAATGGGGTCAGAGGGGCAAGCTGAAGTGCTCTGGGTCAAGATACAAGGGGGCTGTGGGGAGAGGGATTTAACGGTGGGGGTCTACTACAGACCCCCCAACCAAGGGGAGGAGCTGGACCAGGAATTTTCGGGCCAGCTTGCAGAGGCACTTAAGGCAAGGGATTGCCTCACCATTCTGAAATTTTGATAACGTTGTGCTAAGTTACTTACATACTTTGAATAAGTATCTCACAATCTTCATTATTATTTGTATTATGATGATGCCAAAGGAGAAACCAAGAACAGGATCATGATATGATAGGCATGATACAAACCAGAATTCTAGATAGTCTGTGACCTAGACACATCCAGTCTAAATACCCAAGGCAGAGAGAGGAAGAGGAAAAAGTTATAGCATACATGTAGAGTAAATAGAACAATGTTTTGCAAATATCATGTGAAAGTCTTTATCATATTTTATTTTATTTAAATTTTAGGTTGGAATTTGGCTATGAGGGTAAGAGCTAAATGGAAAACATGAACTCAAGCAGAAGGGACAAGGAGCAGTAAATTGGAGATGTAAAGGAGAAGAAAAGGGAGAGCAGGTGAGTGAGAGCAACTTATTTACTTTTTCTTGATAGAATATTACAGATTAAAAATCATGGTAGATGCAAGTAAAACATGAAGTATGCTGTATTTTTCTCTTGTGTTTCTTTTTAACCTAGTAAAACATTTTTCATCTTTTGTTTTATCTGTCACCAAAATCTCATGAAAGTAACATTTTACTCTTGTGTGTCAAATCTGAACTCATGGAAAATTTAACGTGGCATCAGTTCCATAGCACAGAAAACAATCACGCAGCCTGCTCTCCCAGAGCCACCTCATTCTTTCTTTACGTTCTGCTTTGGCTCAGCAGGCTACATGATTTCCCCTATGTTGCCCCTGAGCTGCAGACATGGGTCTCCCACATTCCTGCCCCTATCCCACAGTATCTCCCACACACAACCCCTGCAGTTTGTCCCCCCCACCAAATGAGTCATCCCAGACTTGGGGCTGGCAATGCCTGAGCTCTGACTTCAGCCCTGAATCTAGGGTAAAGCCAGAGCTGAGCTGCTGCCTGGTCCAGGCCAGTAATTAAATTGAAGATGAGTCTTTATTCTGCCTGTTGACTAGTGGAAAAATAAGCTTTGATTTGAGTAAATATGATATTTCAAAATAGTCCAAATTGCAAGTTACCCATATACAGAAGTCCCATATAAAGATATATTTTGAAAGATACTGGTATAACATATTTGTGTTCTTCACAGGAACTGTAGCATAATAGGTATTTTAGTCCTTCTATGAACCAATTATAAATTTAAAAAAAATATATTTGTCTGGATATACTTTTTTCTGAGAAAGTACACTGTCTGTAGTCTGCTTTATTTATACTTTATTGTAGGCTAAAAAACATTTTGCTCTGTTCAGAGCAAATAAGGAATCAGAATTCTTCTTGCAGACATAAACACATTTTTAACATAGACTTTCTTCAGGCCTTATTTGAAAAAAAAGTGATGTAATCTTATTATATTTAATATAATGATTATATATGTATATGGGTGTGTGTATGTGTATATATCTATGTGTATGTATATATATGTATGCATGTATATGTATATCATTTAGACAAACACGTGCTGTATCTTGTATTTGAAATGGCATCATACAATGTATGTTTTTCACCTCATTGCTTTACTAAAATTGGACTTATTTGAACATATACAGTTGCAAATTAATTAGCCAATACTGCCCTTTATGTATATTAATAAGGGATGGATTAAAAAGGATAATGGAGATATATTTTCCATGTAGCCACAGACTCATTGGGTACATTCAGATGAGCGCACACGTGCCTCTTGAAGCATCTCAAAACTCTTTGTGTGGGAACAAAAAAACGTTCTCTATGTCTCTATGGCTGGCCCTCACCCACTGCTGAAGCATGCTGCCTGCCCATGCAGGGAACTGGACCCAGGCTCTGTGCCACTAAGTAGCAGGTGGGGGGGCTGGAGGAGGGGGAGGGGGACCATTGGCAGATACCTGCTGGCCCCATCCCCCACCCACTCCCCAAGCCCCCTGGGTCACTGTCCCACCCAGCCTCATCCCCCTTTGGCTCCCCAGGCTCCCTGGATCACTGCCCTGCCTAGTCCCATACCTGACCTGGCCTCAAACCCCTCCCATTGCGGGGCTTCAGAAACTGGTTGGGGATGGGGCCACGGGAGGACAGCAATCCAGGGGGCTGGGAGAACAAGTGGGGGTGGGACATGGGCCCTGCCAGGGGAGTGGTAGCCCATTGAGGGGCAATGTGGCCCCTGTTGGGGAGGAGCTGTAGACCTGTGGGGAAGCAGTTTGTGAGATGTGTGTGTGTGGGGGGGTCTGTGCCTTGCAGGAGGAAGGGAACCCAGCTCTCCTGAGTAGCTCCTGCCACAATCCAACCCACATGCACCCACATACCCCATGGTCCTCCATATCCCTCCACAGCCATTCACATCTCCCCACCCCTCTTCCCATCTCCCACCTGCAAACCCCACATTGCCCCACCATACACCCTACATGCCCAGCTGCCTGACAGGATGAGACCTGTTGGCAGGAGCTGTGGCTGCAGGGGCAACTGTCCCCATGTCCAGGTTAGTGAATGGATCAGGGGGAGCTCTAACTGTTCTATGGTAAGGAAACCAAAGGCAAACAGCAAAACATATAGGTATTTAGAAATCATTTTATTATGATGATAGAGACACTGATAGGCCTCCAAAGTGCTTTAACACTGTAGATATATCAAAAAAATTGCCCAAGTGATCTCTCTCTCTCTCTCATGGTCTCTTTTTTTAATTGTGGAAGAACATGGTTTTGGGGGTATTTTACAGAGTGACTTTGGGATTTTTTTATCAGGGATTTTTTCAGTTTTCAAATAGGGAACACCAAAATTCCTGCTAGGGAGGCAAATGGCAGGACCCAGGCAGAGGAGCCTGCTCAGAGCTGGCACCTTGGACCCAGCTAGAGGTGGCTAATCTCCTGGCCAATTGGGGCCAGGAGGACATGCTTTGACAGTTCAAAGCAGGCCACCACACTGGGAATATCTTCTGGGAGATAGCTACCGAGATGGCCAGGCAGGGGCACACATGGCAGTAGTGCTGCACAGAAGCCAGATCTGCACCCACAGCCCACTGGCAGCTGGCTCAGAGGGGAAGATGCCTCTACTTGCTCTGCAGTCCCCATCTGGGTCTGGCAGGTGCACAGCCCCCACTGCCAGACTGCTGCAGTGGGTAGAGGGTGCAGGGAACTCTTAGGGCTGCTTCAGCGGTCCAGCTGGCACAAGGGGTAGTGTTCCCAGGTACCAATTGGCTGGGACCCAGAAGCTCCTGAGAATGAGTAGCCCTAAGCTACTTGCCAAGGCACCTTTTTGTACTGCTGGGGCCAGGACAAGGCAGCTTTTTACATTGCAGGGCAGGTTTGTACTCTGGCTCTAGCTCTTCCTGGCTGCAGATCTGGAAGGAGCCAGATAAGGTTATTTTACACAAAGTGGCACAACATGCACCATACCAAAGTACATGTCTGGGCATGTGCACTGAGGCAAAAAGCCCTAGCTCAAATTTGCACCACTTCTGTTTGAGTTGCTGCAAGCACACATGCCTGCATGTGTGTATGTGCCTGTTGTGTTTTAATTAGCTGGGTTATAGTTTGCAACAGACTGTCTCAATGCTATTGCTTGATCCTGGTTAACATTTCCAAACTGCCTTCTGGAAGAGGCTATTCTGAAAATAGTATGTTAGGCAGATGGTGACAAGTCTCAAACTAAAAGTGCTGGCATCTAAATATCCATAACACAAGTTGCTCTCATTCCTGCCATCTTTCCTTTTTTATTTGTATCTTCTGTGTGTATTTTCCTCCCTCTTTGTTTATCTGTGTATCTTTCTTTAATTTCATGGAAACATACGGAGAACAACATTTGTTGACTGCCAGCCAAGTGAAAGCTAAATAGGACTTTTGACTTTTTGATTATTTGACTCAGAATTGTTAAATTCTTCAGAGCTCAAATCAATGCTTGAATAAAATCTTCCATATAATAAATTTAATTTACATTTATTATGCCCATTATTTGGTATGGCAGAAATAGTGAGGGTGTGTTCCTAGGTTTAAGATTCATAAATCATTTATTGCCACTTTTGCAGCTGTAACAGGATATTTCTGTGTTAACACAAGGTGTTGGATTACTGAATTAATTTATGTTACTAGTATTTTTGTGTCAAACCTGGAAACCTAGCAAATATGTTCTTATTCGATTTTTATGTTAACAGGTCTCAAAAGAAGTATGGCCCAGAATTCCTATTTTCTAATATTCCTCCTGTCTTCTTTATCAGGCCCTCTCAATAAACTCTCATCACTAGCTACATATGACCTGGTAACATTCGGACCCATAAGAGTTCTTCATCAGTGAAAGTTGTAGTAATATCATGTTTAATCATGTTTTCCATCATGTTGTTACTTAGGCTAATCTAAGTAGAATTAACCAAGAACAGTGGTAAAAAAACAAAACAAAACATGCCTGAGCTCTATCTACTATAGTGTTTTTACATTCTTGCCATCAGTGAAGAACTAAATATCTAACTTTTCCTTGAATAGACAAGGCCACTAAATTTCCTGTATTTGCAAGAATTACAGCAGTTCCTACCTCTCCATCTTTATAGATTTGTTCTTCCCCTTGATTTCAGAGAGGCCAGGATTAACCATCATGAGAAACTCAGTCATTCAAGCAAGCAGCAGAAGCCCAATACCTGAACTGTACAACTGATTACAGGTAAGACAAATCTACAGTTTCAAAATCATAGTGAGATGTTTGCCTCCAAGATATAATGAAAATTTTGGGGACATGAAGCAGTAAATAAATTAGTTCAGGAGTAAACTTTAAAATTCTGATCTTCTCCCTGGTGTTTCATGAGAAAAGACAGATAAATGTAATTGCTTAATTTAAGAAATGGCAAACAACTTGTTTTAGAAATTAAATAGAAAAAATAGCTCAAATGAAAGAAAAGGAAATGCTTAATACAGGCATACCTCGGAGATATTGCGGGTTCGGTTCCAGACCACCGCAATAAAGTGAATATCGCAATAAAGCGAGTCACGCGAATTTTACACTATACTGTAGTCTATTAAGTGTGCAATAGCA
>NW_017728913.1:27906957-27976297 GCF_001723895.1 Crocodylus porosus | reverse complement strand
TTTTATCATGAGATTGCAGCAATTCAGTCACATCTTCAGGCTCCACTTCTAATTCTAGTTCTCTTGCTATTTCCACATCTGCAATTACTTCCTCCACTGAAGTCTTGAACCCCTCAAAGTCATCCATGAGGGTTGGAATCAACTTCTTCCAGACTCCTGTTAATGTTGATATTTTGACCTCCTCCCATGAGACATGAAGTGAGCAAATGCTGTTAGAAAAATGGCGCCGATAGACTTGCTCGATGCAGGGTTGCCACAAACCTTCAATTTGTAAAAAACGCAATATCTGCGAAGTGCAATAAAACGAAGTATGCGTGTATATCAAAGGCTTAAATCCTATAAGCCACGACAGTCTCAGATTCCTGAGCTTGGACTTCACCTTCTTTCTCTAGAATAATGGAAAGGTTCCGTATTGAAAAAAAAAATCATCTTTTACATGTTTAGTAAACAACAAGGCCTGGTTGCAAGAACACCTTGCATTTAGAGCGAAGTTACATGTTAGACCATACTAAATCTGTGGAATGTTAAGCAGTGTTAGAACTAGAATGTGCTGTGAGCAGTCACATGTTAAGGGTTAATGCCATTTCGTGCCTGTGCAGGTCTGACTTGCCACTATAGGGCTGGAGACCAGGGGAATGGGCAGGAGCAAGGAAAAAGGGATGCTATTCTTGCTCTGGGAGGGATGGGGCGGGGTGCTGGGAGTGGTGCGTCCTGAGAAGTTGGAGTGTTACACAATTTAGCAACCATTTAAATTACCAGCAAGACTTTGAGGGGGAAAAGGCAATATGCCGTGTTTATTGATTAGAATATTAAAAGGAGTACTCATACATTCACACACACACTCCCAATTACTCTGCAGATGTTATAGTTACCAGGGTTCATTAATCAGTGCTGTACTAGGTGGCCAGCCTAGGAGTACAAGATGAGGAGCAGGGCCTCATACAGATGCATGTCTGTGCTCCAGTGAAGTAGGCAGAGTGTTACCCAATTTCTTGCTACTAAGTCTCTTCCCTTTATAGAGGAGATTAAATTGGTGTTAAGGGTCCCCGTTCTGTCCTTCTTGACCACATGTCTCCTTTATGTAGACCTCAGTAGTTTTCCACTCTTGCAAATGGCTAAGTTTACTCAGTAACATTCTGAGAGTCATCATTCAGAGCATCTGGCTTATCTCCAAGCCTCCTGTTTCCTTCTTATCTTCTTCCGATATTTGTTTCAAGCTGTGTCTTTAGACACTCCTTGAAATTCTTTCAGGGTAAGGTAACCTTGTTTGTCTGTACATCGTTCGTTCAATATTTTTCCATTCACTCCACATTCATTCATCTATACATACAGACTATAGTTTCACAAAGTTAATTATTATTCATTATTTATATTCTATATTAACTAGCTCAAATCACTACAGGAGGACTCAAAATTGCTCATTTTATCTGTGTAGAGGAGATGCAAGTTACCCTAAAATGAGCTAAATGAAATTTTGCTAGGTGTTTTGTTTCGAAGCTGTTTCAATGCGTTTTGAGCTCGAAACAGCAAAATAGAAGCAAAACAAAAGGCCTCAAAACAGCTTCAAAATAAAATGAAGGCACTCACAATGTTTTGAAAGTTATAAAAAATTTTGAGTTTTGAAGCTGAGCTTGCTTGGCTTCAGCGTTGGTCCCAGCCAGCAACAGCAGCCTGGTCCCATCCCACGAACAGATCTGGAGTCCTATGCCCCTCAGGAGGAGTCTAGCACAGCCCCTCATCCCTCCCGGGCGGGGGTGCAGCCCCACCAGATCCGTGCACAGGATGATAATGCTGAGCACCAGGAAGACTGCTGCTGTCACTGGCCCCAGCCAGCAGTGGCAGCCTCCTGTCATCTTGTGCGCATATCTAGGCGCTTGCACTCCCGGGAGGGCTGCGGGTCTGTGCTGGACTCCTCCCAGGGGTGCGGGCCCCTGGATCTGTGCACAGGATGACAGGAGGCTGCTGCTGCCACATGGGACTGGTGCTGGGTGCAGCCCATGCCCAGTGCCGGGGTGACTGCTGCTGCTGCTGGCCTACAAACTTCACTTCATAAATCTACTGGATATAAAAACTCATGGACTCAATATAGACACTGGATTTATGACACACTATAACCTGCCGGACACTTGACTCCCCAGGTACCGCTCTACTTTTACCTGCTACATCACCCTTCCCCCCACTCCAGCCAGTCTCTCACCCCCTGACACCACAATTTACATTTTCACTGACTGGTGCTCTTGCCTGAATACCAGCCTCTGGCTTCTTTACTATTCACTCCATCCAAGAAGAGCACATACACCAACTGCAGACTGACAAAGTTTTTTAAACCTGAAAGCTTGCTAAGATATATTTCTCCAACTATTTAGTTGGTCTAATAAAAGATATTATACTCAAAGAACCTTGCCTGCCTGTTCCTTAGACCAATGAGACTACAACCAGAAACCCAGTTAACACATAAGTGACACAAATTTTGCTTTCAACAGCTTGAGGTTCACTTTCACTGAAGTCCCTGCACGTATCTTCTTGAAGCCTGGAAGGCTTCATGCCCTCAGCAGGGGCTACCATCTAGCTGTGTTTGTTGGTGTTTTCTTTCATAGGTTTCAGTCCTGTCACAAATTTGGAAAGAAAGTAGAACTATATAAGAGGTTGGCTGTCTTTAACAGTCTAAGCCTCATTCTATTTTATAGTATAATATATTTTTTAAGCAACTGACTTTTGGGGGGCAGGGGTTATGCTACTCTTGCTAGAACCATCTTCTTTTTCAGAGAGAGGGTTTATGCAAAAAGGCTGGGGGAAATATGTTTCTTAGTAATAGCAGTCTCTTGTAACAGCCACACAGTTTTAGTAGCACATCAGGGTGCTAGGTGTGCCCTTTGGCTTCCTGTAGACATATGGGGAGGGTTTTCTGTAATTACAATGTGTTGGAGCAGACTTGATTAAACAAATCTGCTGGAGTGTACTAACCAGGGTGCCTCCAGCAGCTTCTGTATCTTGTTTATCAGTGTCCCTGTGCTTCAAAATGACAGTGGGGGTACTTTCTAAAGCTCGTTTGATGAGTTTTAGTTAAAGTGCCCTCAACACCACTTTGAAGCATGGGGACGCTGATACACAAGATGCTGCAGGCCACTCCAATTAAGTCTCCCCCTCCCCCATCCCTGGAGCATGTGTAAAAACACCCTTTATGCCCACATATCTTTTCTCTGTAGTTTTTCTGTTGCATAAGGAATGTTGCTTTACAGATGTAAAATCACCTGCTCCAATAAAGTACAATTAAAAATGTTTAGTTCACTTTTACCTAGTGACTAAAATGGATTATTAGATTTTCCTGTTTGACTTGTATTTATCTGTGGGTTCTCCCCCCCCACACACACCTATTTCTTTAATACTTTGACATTTTCCCCTTCTTTCCTGACTTCTAAATCCCTGTTGTCTGAGAGAGAGAAAGATAGAGCCCATTAAAAATATATGCAGTAATTGGAATTTGTTTCCTCCTAAGCCCAGGAATCACCTTTAATTTATCTGAGTTGTTCAGTACACATACATGATTTTACTCTAGGGATCTTTAAATCCTTCAATAAAACCGCAGTTATTAAAGCAGACAGACTGAACAATAAGCTTCAAGGACAGAAGCTGAATTGTGAATTGCTTTATTAAAAAGCAAAGTGAAAATTTCATATGATTCTAATGCTATGAAAGATTTTATGGAAACCATCAAAAATTAACCATTGATTTCCTACAACAGACTTAAGCCAGTGTTTCTTAAGTTGCCCCTACGTGAAGCTGCCTTTCTAAAAGAAGCTGTGCACAATTGGTTGCTGTCTTTTCAACACTGGTAGTATTTCTTAAAAGATTAACTGCCTTCCAATCTGCTAGTCAGTCCCACAAAAAAATTGGACACCAGCACCTGTGCTAACAAGGAATCAATTCCATACACCCACAATATTGATTCACTCTATCCCTGTCTTGCTTTATGCAGATGACATGCTATTAATGTCACAATCCCAGATTGGTCTCCAAAAGGTTATTATATGCTTTTCTGCAATATTGTCTCCTAAACAGCTTCGAAATCAATATTGCTAAATCCAAGGTACCGGTTTTTGGGAATGAAAGGAGAAAATTAGTGTGGTTTTTACAGAAAAATAAGAGGTGGTGTCCTCATTCAAAATACTTTGTAATCTATTTTAATAAAAATCTGAGCTGGAATAAACACTTTGAAAATGTTAGCATTAAAGGAAAATGAGCCTTGAGTGGAGTTTTATCTCTTTATAAATAAGATGGACAGCAGGATGGTACTGGCAATATAAAGGCTTACAAATCTAAGGTAGGATCCATTTCATTGTATGGAATACATTTATGCAGTGCTGATCCTATGGTTCCTTCAAATATAGAAAAAATATGTATATGTATTTTAAAGTCAGTTTTGATCTCTAACTAATTTTATGATGTGGTAGGCGAGGGGGGTTTTATGATTTGAAATATCTGCTTAATTTGAGCACTTCAGTTCATTTAAGAACTCTAAATTATAGATAAAAATAGAACTCGTACCTATCACTGGGAAGTGCATTTTAGAAGTCTCTACTCTGCCAAAGCCATATTTGGGAGGTTAAATAACATTTATGCTCTCCTCCAAGCAAATGACCAAGGAAATGTGCTAACAGCCACTAATCCAGTATTTCTCCTACCTTTAAAACGAAATATTCATTTAAGAATTAGAGATGCTAGCATGCTGACAGATATGCAGGTGGTGAGATTTTCTTGAACTTCCCCTTTTTGATACTGTTAAAGAATTTTTAAGCCTAGAAACCTAGCTATCTGAAGTACAAAACTATAACAATGAGAAGCCATTAGACTGCAATTTGCTCAGTTGTTATGAGCAGGTAAAGTCAGACTCCATATTCAGAAAGGAATATGCTAAAATGCTTGGTTCAGAGATGATACCTTTTGTTAGACCAACTAAGAAATCACAATAAATATATCATTCTTTGCAAGCTTTTGGGCACACATGCCATTCTTCAGGCTGAGGGAAAATTAAAGATGTTAAAAGTCCCCTTAGGTAGAAAATAAACTTCATTTAGCCTGTTCTGTACTTCATAGGAGGATTTATAGTATTTGTACTAAAATAAGGGCCAAAATCAAATAACTCTCCTGCTTTTATTTATATTTTTACTCTAGTGTTTTATATATTTTTACTTCATTTATTTTTTGTTATCACACACTATGGTTTGTTTTAATTTTGTTGAAACTGGTAGAATGTGTAAATTGACTGTAGGCTTTCATCATTAAACATAAATTATATACTTTTATTAACATATTATGTATAAGGTTCTTATCAATTTTCTTGTTCTGTTTTCATGAAAGCATACATAAACTACTACTGCTGCTACTACTACAAATAATGATGACGAAGAGAAACTTGTAATATTTCTTCAAAGTCAGTTTATGTTTCTTAGGACTGTCAGGTAAACTTATATCACTTTCTCAGGCTTCATGCCTAGGTTATATTTAAAGGAGAGATGCAATCACAGATTTAGGTGTCTTGCTCTGAAGAGCAATCCAAGAACCCTGTTAGGCACCTCAGCTTTCTGCACTGGGCACAGGAAGTGTTTGGAACAGCCAGTCAGCACCACAGGGACCTGCCTAGAGCTATTTGATTAGAAATTATGATGTCAGGGATGAGCCTTAAATTCCACCTCTCTCAGACACATTACTCAAAGGCTTCTGGGAGGTGCCTTTGTCTATTCAAGATCTTCCACAGTATGGCCATAGACTTGTGGCTAGGACTCTCCTGGAAGATTGAATGTATGGGTTTGCACCCTTTTTGGCTGAGGAAGAGAGATTCCTCTATTTCCTAGGGGAGAGCTTTATCCATTAGAGTACTGCACAAATACTGGGTGCCACCTAATCTGTTCCCACTTTAAAAGAAAGTGGTAAGAGCTACCACCATACTTGGCAGGGAATGTGATCCTATTGGCAAGTGCAAGGCCTATGTTAAGACTACCTCCTGAACTGAGCGCTCCCTTCCCACCCTTGTCCTTGCCTATCCTACATTACAGTACTGGGTATAGACAAAACTTTGTGGGCTTGGGGAATTCTACGTTGAAAGATAAAAGTGCTTATAGAGGTTAGGTGTTGCTCACCATGTGTTTTTTAGGATCAACATTTTCATTCCAGTGAGATTTATGCATCTGAGTCCTTTTGTGGATCTGGAATTTAATAGATTGCTCTTTTCATTTCTAACTTCATGAAAACAGCTATTGTAAGTGGAGACATTGAAACAGAAAATGAATTTATCTTTGGACAATGAACCAATTCATGCTTCTATATCTTTCTGTTTTAGTCACCCTACCACATCCCTTATGCTGACACTGCTCCAAACTCTCCCCGCCGCAAACCTCCCCCCAGACAAAACAAAATTGTTGTTTAAAGCAGTTAAAAGGAAAAAAGACCCCCCATAATGGGAGGTGATGCTTCTGAGAGAGTTTTTGAGAAATGAGGCTGCTGAAAATTCTGCTACAAATCACCTAGACCCTAATTCACAAACGCTGGTGCTTAAACAAATGCTTATCTTTTAAGTTGTAAAGTGTGTCTTTGCTGTCAGGTGGTTTTATGATTGAGGTATTTAAAATTAGCCATGAGTTTAAACACCTGTCTGTATTAGGGCACCAGACATCACATTTTTTCATGCAGCTTATTCTACCTGCAACACTGGAAAATACACACAGGACTTAATTCTCAATTTAAAACTCCTGGGACAGAGCTACACTAAAGCAAATAATATTTAGATTATAGAAACCATTACTACCGGTTAGAACTTACACAGAGCAGTTGCATGGTAATGCTTACTATGGTCTGGGAAAGGCTGGATCCAGCTGTGCTATTGGGGACTGTTTGTATCATCTCTGAACATGTTTTACTTAATATTATCTTAAGTTACCCCTTCTGTGAAAAGTATTAACTTTGCTACAATACAGTGGGACTTAGCATGTGTTGTACCACTTGAACACATGGATGCTGGCATTTTAAGTGCAGTTAACACATCCTAACATGGTGGGCATGTCTACACATGACCCTATGTTGCCCTAGAAATGCGCTATGGTGTTGTAGTGTCTGCAGGCAAAACCCAGGATGCTGTAGCTATGTCTCCATAGTGACACACTTCCCCCATTATAACACTTCACTACAGTGATATAGTGCCTAAAAATAACCGTGCATGGTGCACCAGCACCAGCTATTACTGCACCATCTTTTAGTACTTCCAAAGGGAAGTACTAAAATGTCATCTCGTTGCTGAGCAGTCATCAAAAAGGCAAACAGAAAAAAAAAAAAAGGAAAAATGTTAAGGAAAGTATCATTTTGCTCCTTTATAAATCCATGGTGCATTCACACTTTTAATACTGTGCCCGTGTGTGGTCCCCATGCCTCAAAGGATATAGAAGAACTACAGAAAGTACAGAGAAGGGCAAAAAAGATGGTTGGTGGCTTCCATATGAGGAGAAACTAAAGAGGTTGAGCCTATTGTGACAGCAGCGGGGGTTGGGGGGTAACGTCTAACCTGGTGTGCTAGCCTAGGCTTTCATATATCAGATTACACTGTCTGATCCTATAATGGCATTTACCAACTCTCTCCTGCCACATCTTGATTAATATAGGATGTTATAAATCTGGAGGTGTCAATTATTATCTACCATTGTAGTAGCTAGCAATCTATCATGAGAAAGAGGATCCCCTAGGAATACACCTTTGTTTCCCCTTTTTGGTTTTTTTTGTAGGTTGTCTAATGTGTTGACCTTCAATTCGCAATTACAGCCTTACGTCTTTCAAGTCAAGTTTACAATGTCCTTTATTTATTAATGTTTCAGCTTACATATAGTCCTCCTGCTAGCAGGATTATCATTACTTCTGTACATCAATTAAACATGCATATCAACTTAAACAGGATCCAAATCAGATATAAATTCAACTTAACTGAGTACTGTTTATCAATTACTTTGGAGTCAGTCCTGCCTTCTTTGCCCTGGGTTCTATTTCTCTATTCCTGTTTTTGTTCCCTAAGTGTATTCCCTCTTCCTTGGGACTTGCAGTTACATCTCTTCTCAATCGCTTTCTTTTTTCTTCTTTATTTTTTATTTTTAATTTTTTTCTTGATTAAAGACTTGTCGGACCAATTACAGGGAACAGCCTAAACAACAACAACCACCCAGTTTCAATATCCTCGGCCTGGGAAGAGAGTCCCCTGGTCCTGGTTTTTCTCTCCTAGAACACTACCTCTTTAGTTTCTCTCATTGGAGTATCTTTGCTTAGTTAGTCCCTCTGATCACTTTCACTCTGTGGTGGTGAGACACTCCCACAAGCTCCAGAAGGGAAGAGGATAGTCCTCATGGGACCCAAATCCCACACACAGCCCCCCACAGGAGAAACTTACCTCCAACTGGGCAGCTGGAGCCAGAGCCAAAGCAGGAGCCGCAGCTGCAGCTACAGCTATAGCCGTGTTTCGCCAGCGTATTGCCAGCTGTTTAAACAGCTGTTTCCCAGGTGGGGAACAGCTGAGCCAATTGTGGCAGCCATTCCAGCCACCATGGGAAGATTTAAAAGCCCCACAGGAACCCAGAAGGGGAGAGAGGTGAGAAGGGAGCACACTGGCATAGAGCACGTCAGATGTACTGAGGCTCCTGCAAAGGAGAGGAGCAATGCAGCTGGTGCAACACTGGCAAGCAGAATCAGGAAGGTGCTTGGGCCCTTGTAGGAGACTGGGGGGAAAGGAGACAACTCCACAACCCTCTCCAGCCCAGGGGTCTATTGCTTTTGAAAGAAAAAAAAAAAGAGAAAGAGAGAGAGACAGAGAGAGGTGGAAGGGCGAAACGCCCTACTCGGAAGCACTGAGAATAGGTGCCAGTTGACATGCCTATGGCTCGCCAGTCTCTAGAAAAGGGGGAGCCATGTAAGTACCAACAAAGCCCACTCAGATGTGGGGTTCTCCCTGAAGCAAGCTGTGGTTGAGCCAGCACAACTGAATTACCATCTTGCTGACACCCATCCGTTTGGCGAGTGGACAGGGTGTAGGGGAGGCGGAGCCCCGAGGAACATCGCACCCTAACTGTGAGTACTGCCGTTCCCCACTCCCCCGTAGAGCCCCTTGGAAGAAGCTCTCACCTGAGCCCCTTCTCTTTACATAATAACATCAAGTCATGGCAGGTGAGTTGAGGAGGGGGGCTCCACATCTGGCAGGTAGTACATCACTTAGGGAATCCCACTCAAGGTACCTTTTATCACACACTCTCTGAAAGCCTCTCCTCACCACTTTTCTTTTCTTCACTCCCAATTTTTGTTCATCTCTCTTGCCAGCCCCACCCCTCATCTCCAGCCTCTATTTCTCACTGGCCCTCCCCCTCTCTCCCACAGCTTGCCCAAGCATCATGGAACAGCTGCTCCAGAACCTCTGCTCTCTGCCTGTTCCTTCATCTTATTCTTCCATGGACCTTTATCCTTCCAAGAGTCTTTTCTAAATTTCCTCTGTCACTTTACACCTATACAGTTTAGAAAGGAGATGCCTGAGAGGAGACATGACAAGATTTTACAAAATACTAAATTGTGAAGAGAAAGTAAATAGGGGTTTATTATTTACTATCCCTTACAATACAAGAACTATGGGTCATAAAATGAAACTACTAGATAGTGAGTTTAAAACTAACAAAAGGAAGCTCTTTTTCACACAGCATGCTATTTAAAGTGTGGAACTCATTGCCACAAAATGTTGTGGAAAATGACACTTCAGATAGACTCAAAAAGGGATTGAATAAATTCTTGGAGGAAAGTTGTATCTGTAGCTTTTGAGTGTGGGAGTTAGGAGAATCCTAAGAATCAGAACTTCCTAGACCTTAAATGTCAGAATCTGCAAGTAAGACAGGAACTGTGGATAAACCCTGGTCATATCCAGTTCACTCTTCCTTTCAGCATCCACTTTCTACCACTCTCTGACACATAATACTAGGCAAGGTAGACTTACGATCTGCCCAGTAAATCACAGCTCTTATGTTTTTATGTAAAAATTTCCTTTCTTTAAAATTCAGTTTAAAGTTATTTTTAGTCAGGAATGCCAAGGCAAATTAGCTGTGCCTAGCCTACAACAAAAAGGCCACATGTAACAACCATGAAACTTGATTGGTCATGAACAAACAAACAAAAAAAGAGCTGGGCCCACTTCCTCCTCTCTGGTTGGTTAGTCCTGGTTAGCTAGATAGGAAATTATTATGCCTCTACCTTCCTGCCTGAATATTTTTTTCCATAGACAGATCTCAGTCCTGGTCAGGGTGAGTCCTGGCCAGGGACTAATGTAGTCATACGGCTGGTAGTAAACACTATGGAATACACATGACAGAAATACGCAGTTGCAACTGAAGTCTCAAACACAATTTGATTCCACAACTGTGAGCTTGATTCAGTGAGCTTGGGAGAAGAGGGGCAGAGAGAGAAGCTGGCGGGGGAGGGGGGGGATAAATGAAGCTAGCCTACTAGGGAAACCTATACCCAATAGAGGGAAATCCTGATCAGAAAGGACTGTTACCAGTGTAATGCAGATGGTATGTGGTCTTGCAGTCAGCTTATACAACTTTCAAACATTTGCAGTCTCCTCATGGGACAAAAAGTACTTTATTTTAAAATAAAGCTACTGAAGCTTGAGGGCAGAGTATACATTTGTCAGTTCAGCAAGGATTACTTGGCTTAAGAATCAGGGACTTGGTAATTCATTTATTGTCGCAGGAGGTCTACTCAGATTTTCTGAAATGAGTTGATTTCTCTTGATCGTTGCAGTCCTTTGTAGGCAGCAGATGAAGCTGCTGGTATACCAGTCTAGCACATTTTTTCTGGGTACACTGATGACTTCACAAAGATTGAGTGTGAGAACCAAATAATTCACGTCTAGTAAAGGACAAGTCAAAGTTTGCACCTTGAGCTATATGGTGTGAATTTGTGAACAGTTTAGTTAACTCAGGGACCCCCAACAAATGTATTTGCTACATTTATCTACAGAACTCCAAATGACTGTCCTTGCCTGCGGCCGCTCTTTGTTTCCCTTGAATCACCACTGTGGGAGTTGGGCAGGAGCCTCTTGGAAAACACTTACGTGGGGCACCGTCTGCCTGGCCAACTTTCTGCTGGGTCAGGCCAAGATGGTTGTCCTCAAGACCTGCCACAACCGGCTTACTGGGACCAACTCAGACTATGCCATGTGGCTTTTTGGCCTCCTGGTGTGGATGCACCTCTCACTGGAGTTTGAGCATGCTGTGCCTGCCTTTGAAGCATGCTGAGCCCTTGAGAGGGCACTGTGTCATGTGGAGGGTGGCCATTTTCAATACACATGCTGATGTTATGACTGGTCTGGGTGACTGGGTAGGCTTGGTGGCAGACTGCAACACCAAGATCATGACACATGCTGGGCCCTCACCAGGCTGCTTTTTGATTTTTTTCTTTGTGTGGGTAGATGAAGGCATTGTTATTTTTACTACTGGTTAGAGCAGGGTAGGAATCTTTTGTTTATAGAGGGCTTTGGTCTGTACAGCTGTGTGGCCAGGTGTCTTGACAGCATAATAGCATGTTAGGCACGATGTGTAATAGTGCGAAGGTGTCTGTCACGGTGTGATTTTATGTTGTAATGGCATGGTGCTTTTGTTTTGATGGTGATTTGTCTGTCTTTACTTTGCATATTGGACCTTTGCTTTCCATATTGCACCTGGAGGGCCCCTGCATTTTGTACTCTGAATCTCTAAAAAAATGTAGCTAAAAAAGCCAAAGTCAAATTACAAACTAAGTTTATCAGGAACAAGAAGCCAAGAACAATCAAAAGGTCTTTTGAATATTGAAAAGTAGGGAGTAAATAAGTAAAAGAACATTTCAGAGAAAATAATTGGTTTCTTTGCACAATGTCTTGCAACAGAAAATGTTGGAGAAAGACCTAACTTTCATACTGTAAAAGAAAGAAAATTTAAGAGGAACAAATCAGTAGGTTCAGGTAGAAACTAAAGGCCCTAACCTTAGACTTGAAAGCAGGACTGAAATATTGTACTCATGGTGGTATAAAGTATCCTGGAAATTGTAGAGTCATATTTGCTCAATATCTGTATTTAGATGTTTAATTATAGGTTTTTAAAGTGTTTAAGAAACAATAAACGATAAGGTCAAGTTAATACAGGTCCAATGGGAAAATGACACCCTGTCAATGGATCAGAATATTTTGGATGCATTATGCAATGTTTCATCAAAAGAGAGTGCAAGAGGGCAAAGACAGCCCTGTTTCTTTGATGTTACTAAGTTGCAAGTACGGGATAGGGAGAGTCAGGTCAGAGATAGGGCAAAGTTAATTACTTAGTAAACACAGTTCAGAAGGGGATCCTACCCAGGGTGAATATTAACTGACTAGGAGCTAGCAGCTACTTAAGTCCACAGCAAGGGGTTTTCCTTTGCCCCCTGGGGCACAGCATGGAGAGATTCAACAGGGAGGCCAGGAGCGGCAGACCTAACACTGGAGCAGCTTGCTGGTAAGACTGGCTGACTGGGTGTAGGTAACCATGGCAACTGGTAAAGTAAGGAGGTGAGGAAGAGAGGAGAAACTTACTGTTTGAGAGAAGGTCCCTCTGAGAAAGGGTCCACTGGTACCACAGGAAAGAGAAAAGAGAGTGGGACTGGGGTGGAGCTGACTGACTTGCCGGAGTGGGCTCCGCAGTGGTGGAGAAAAGGGAGACCACAAGCTGTGAGAACAGCCAGGGTGTTCCACAACCTGCAGGGAAGTTATTAATAAACCAATTTTCTTTTATCCTGCTTCTGGGGTGATTTACTACACCCTCTCTCTTTGGGGAATTGACTTCTTATTCTTCCATCGTTCCAAAGCCTGTCAGGCGAGTCCCAGGGGGAGAGATTTTGTTATTCACACATGTTATTTCATTGAAGAAAATTTGTTCCAAAGGCTATCAAAGAAGCTAAGTGGTTATGGGTTGTAGTTACAACTGATTATAAACAAACTGGTTTTGGATCAGTCCCTAAAAGAGAAAATGAAGAGCAGGAATAAACTAAGCAGACAAGGTTCTTTGCATAAGTGTGATATCTTTTATTAGACCAACTATATTTTAGTTGGTCTAATAAAAGATACCACATTTACCTAAAGAACTTTGTCTGCCTATATCCTTAGACCCACATGGCTACAACCAGCAACCCAAAAGAGTACACTAATAACTTTCAAGGTGACAAATGGTTGGCAGGTGGTGCCCCAAGGATTTAACAAGGAACAATTTTATTTTTATTCTTCAAGTCATAATTTACCTCAGTTCAACCCTTGGGAATGTATACCTAATACCTACAGTATTAGGTGTTTTTCCTTGTACCTTCCTGGCCATAATATCTGAAGGATCACTAATCTGATCAATACTGGATTTTCAATGTTATTTGAAAACACAGGGATGTTATTCCTATTTTACAAATTGATAATCATTTTTATATTTTTAACGTCCACAAAACTATGATTGCAGATGACTAATTGTGACAACTTCTATCACTGAGAATATGTTGCAGTACTAAAAGATGTCTGTCAAAATAATAACTATTTTTTGAATTGCATTTGAAAAGGATCTTCATTTGCAAAAAAGGGAAGTACAGTCATTGCTGCTGCTGCTGTTGCTTTTTATATATTTTCCATCTTATGGTCTCTGTCATGCACATAATTTGGATTGTGTAATAAAGGGAAATAAATAAACCATATCCAAGAGGCTTCTTTCACATATTGCTGCAGTATTGGCTACTTGTTTATAATTTTGTTTAGCCGTGATACTTTGATTAGTGCAGGAGGCAAAAATTTTTCAGTTACTTAACAGAAAGGACAAACATTTCCTCCTGCAGCTGTACTGTTGCTGATTTCTGTAATACTTGCTTTTCCTCAGGGTTCATTTTTTCCCCCCTCATTCCAAAGATTGCCCAACATTTTAAAGATACAGCACTCCAGCTAACCTAAGTATTAACTGATTAAGATTTTTTTTATCATAGTGGAATTGTTTACATTTTATTTTTTTCTCTTTCTGTAATATTAAAGGCAATGAACAGCATAACATATAAGGAAAAGATTTAAAGAACAAATTAAATATTTTTTTCTGAGTTCTGGGGAGCCAAAAACAAGCAAAATATTTCAAGACTAGAACAGGAATTCACTTTTTCAAACTATGGTCACATATTCATTCATTTATCCATGGTAACCAAACAGAACAAGAAAGGAAGAAAGAAATGGAGTCAGGAGCGGACTGGCCAAGTTCGCCGATGACACCAAACTTTGGGGCAAAGCATCCACACCAGAAGACAGGCGGGTGATCCAGGCTGACCTGGACAGCCTCAGCAAATGGGCAGATGAGAACCTGATGGTGTTTAACAGTGAAAAATGCAAGGTTCTCCACCTTGGGAAAAAAAACCCTGCAGGATCCTTATAGGCTCGGCAATGCTACGCTGGCTAGCACTATGGAAGAAGGAGACTTGGGGGTCATCATTGACCACAAGATGAACATGAGCCTGCAGTGTGATGCTGCGGCCAGTAAAGCGACCAAAATGCTGGCTTGCATCCATAGATGCTTCTTAAGCAAATCCCAGGATGTGCTTCTCCCCTTGTACTTGGCCTTGGTGAGGCTGCAGCTGGAGTATTGTGTCCAGTTTTGGGCTCCACAATTCAAAAAGGATGAAGGAGAAGCTTGAGAGAGTCCAGAGAAGAGCCACACTCATGATCAGAGGTCAGGAAAGCAGACCTTATTATGACAGGCTGAGAGCCATGGGGCTCTTTAGCCTGGAAAAGCGCAGGCTCGGGTGTGATCTGATGGCCACCTACAAGTTTATCAGGAGTGCTCATCAGGATCTGGGGGAACATTTGTTCACCAGAGCGCCCCAAGGGATGATGAGGTTGAACAGCCATAAACTACTACAAAACCATTTCAGGCTGGACATAAGGAAGAATTTCTTTACTGTCTGAGCCCCCAAGATCTGGAACAGCCTGCCATTGGAGGTGGTTCAAGCACCTACATTGAACACCTTCAAGAGCAAATTGGATTCTTATCTTGCTGGGATCCTGTGACCCCAGCTGACTTCCTGCCCTTTGGGTGGGGGGCTGGACTCGATGATCTTCCGAGGTCCCTTCTAGCCCTAATGTCTATGAAATCTATGAAATCTATGAAATTCCAAGCTCCTCCAAATAAAAGACTCTCATAGCATCTCATTGGCCACAGTTCTCATTGCTGGATTGCTTTTTCATGATTGATAAGAAAGATATGTACATGTATACATACACCATATTTACTTGATTCTAAGATTAAGTTTTTGCCCCATTTACCATACGGGAGAGCCCCTTGTCTTAGAATCACATACAGTGGCTGCTGTGGCTTGGGCTCCGGCCTCTACCTGGGGTCAGGGCCATAACTGCAAGCAGCTGTCTGTCTCCCCATCCCCCGACACCTTTGCACCCCACTATCTTTCCTCTTCTCCCCATCTCCTCTGGCATGCAGCCTCTGCTCCTCCACCTGACCCACTGCCTCCCTTCCCCTTACTTTTGCTCCATGTTGGCAGACTCCATGCATGCTGCTACTGTTAACAAATGTTGAGCAAGCTGGGGGCAGGGTGAACAAGAATTTAAACAGATCATTGGGTTTTTGGTTGTAGCTGTGCTGGTCTAAGGACATAGGCAGGCAAGGTTCTTTAGACACTTCTTAGACAATCTGAATTTAAACAAACCGTTCAGTCATTTTAATCAATGTGAACTGTTAATTGATTAATGGACAAAAACAAAATTAATTGCTGAGGACAGTAGGAGAGGTGGGGAAAGGAATCCTACTTCAGTCTTTCATCAGGTAAGTGTCTTGGTACATGCAGAAGTCCCGCAGGTCTGAAGAGTTACCCTTCCCAATTCCTTCCAGTTGCATTTTTTATTTATGGGTGGCTGGCAAACATGATCTTAATATTCCAGTTGAAGATCCCTGATTTGCTTTATTTAAATGTATTTATTTCAGTGAAGCCTTCAGAGCTGAATCAGACCAGATTCTTTTTTGTGGATATGAAAGGTGTCATTTAATTGGGGATCCATGCCTTTAGCAGCAGGAGAAAGTCTTATTTTATTTCTTTTACACTACTCTATCTCTCACAGTTTATCTAAATATTCTAACAACAATACATTCAATACTTAATTCATTTGCCACTGCAGCTTTTCTGTATCTGATTGCAGACAGATTTCAGCACTAGGATATCGGCTTCCCTTGAGATGCAAATGCAGGCTTCTGTTATGCAAAACCTGCCTGATACTGTAGCTTGGCTGCCTGCCTTGAGAGGCCCATATATGTCACAAGTGCTTTAGTTCTCCAATAATCACTTATGTCATGAGTGTCTGTTCTCTGCTTATACTATGGGGTAGGGCTGAGGCCAGGCTCAGTACACCAGGCTAGAATGGGGATGGGGCCTGCCGGTGTGGAGCAAAGGCTGGGGACAGTGTTCCCTCTAAGGTGCATACGTGAACAGCTATGCACAAGTAAAAATCTTGCTGTGCACAAACTTTTTAAGGTTGCGCACCACCCTGCGCACCTCCCTGGGTGTGGAGTGTGGCAAAGGCACTGGGGCCAGCATGGGACACTTAACAAAGATAAGCTCCTCACTCCTCATGCAATTTGAATACATTCAAAATGTAGAGAAATGGTTAGCTTTAGATGTACTCCTGGATGTCAGTTGACAATCCATTTTTTTAACTTAGTAGTATAAACAAAACTTGCAATGATTTCAAGGAAATTTATTTATATGAAAAGCACTGAATAATAACAGCTTATGATAATATAGCAATAAAGGCCTTTGATTTTGACTGTGTGAGCAGAGTGGGTATTGGTTACGGGGTTTGTGGCTTCCATCATTCTGATAAAAAATACTCAGAGACTGTCCCTATATCATTTATTTTGTTCCTTTAAATACATGTAAAATATGGATCAAGTTTTTTATTTTCCCATAGAATCATAGAAGTAGGGTCGGAAGGGACTTTGTAAGATCTTCAAGTCTGACCCCCTGCCTGGGCAGGAGAAAAAACTGGGCTCAAATGATTCCAGCCAGGTAGGCATCAAGCCTTCTCTTAAACACCCCCAGGGTAGGAGTCAGCACCAGTTCCCTTGGAAGTTGGTTCCAGATCCTAGCCGCCCTGATTGTGAAGTATTTCTTATGGAAGTCTAATCTAAATCTACTCTCCAACAACTTGTGGCCGTTATTCCTTGTTACGCCAGGGGCGCTAGGGGAAACAAGGTCTCTCCCAAACCCTTCTGGTCCCCCCTACTGAGTTTATAGACAGTCACTAGGTTCCCCCTCAGCCTTCTGTTGTGAAGTCTGAACAGGTTTAGGTCCTGCAGTCTCTCATTGTAGGGTCTGCCCTGTTGTCCCCAGATCATGTGGGTGGCCGTCCTCTGGACCTTCTCAATGTTGTCCACATCCCTCCTGAAGTGGGGTGCACAGAACTGGACACAGTACTTCAGCTGTGGCCTGACCAGTGTTGTATAGAGTGGGAGGATCACTTTCTTGGCCCTGCTCGAGGTGCACATGTGGATGCACGACAAGGTCCGGTTAACCCTGCCAACCATGACCTTGCATTGTTGGCCCATGTTCATCTTGGAGTCAACAATGACTCCAAGATCCCTTTCTGTCTCCATGCTCTCAAGAAGGGAGTTTCCCATCTTATAAGTGTGCTGCTGGTTACTACTGCGCATGTGCAGCACCCTGCACTTGTCAGTATTGAAATGCATCCTGTTTTTGTTAGCCCACCCCTGGTCTTGCTGCAGTCTTTCCCTCCCTACTAGCGTGCTCACCTCACCCCAAATTTTGGAATCATCAGCGAATTTAAACAGGTTACTTTTCACCCCATCATTCAAATCACTGATAAAGAGATTGAACAGCACGGGCCCAAGGACCAAGCCCTGGGGGACTCCACTGCCCACTTCCCCCCAGGTTGAATATGACCCATCCACCACCACCCTCTGAGTATGACCCTTCAGCCAATCTGCAATCCATGTGACTGTGTAGGCATCAATGGCACAGTTGCCTGATTTTTTAATGAGGATGGGGTGGGAGATGGTGTCAAAGGCCTTGCTAAAGTCCAGAAAGACTACATCCACAGCGACACCTGCATCTATAAATTGACAGAATAGATTCAGAATCCCAGACATGCTCAGGGAAGCTTGGGTCTGGTGGGCTTCCAGCACCCCATACACCATCCCCGCCACCTTCTCCCACCACCAGAACACCCAGCCACCCTCCTGCCACCTTACCGCTTTACCTCAGGGGCAAGCCAGCCCATTCCTGGGAAGTCCCAGGTGGTGGGAAGGCAGCAGGGATGGTGCATTGGGTGCTGGAGCCTACCTGCCTCCCATGGCTGGGGGGACAGCTGCCGGTGGACCAAGTGGCCCCTGAGCTGTGGGGGACCCTGGACCTTCCCTCTGTGGCAGCACTACCCAGGTGGCACCCATCCACTAGCACCCAACCTGGGCAGTTCCAGGGGGCACTGCCACCATGGAGGAAAGCTTCAGGCCCCACGCAGCTCAGGAGCTGTAAGACCTGGTGGCAGCTCATGCAAGCAGGCTTGACTGAGGGGAAAAAAAGAAGAAAATATCAGCAAAGAGCCTGCTCTCTCTTTTTTTTACTCCTGGAGTCTGCCTGAGCTGCACAGGGCCCGGGATCACCAAACCATTCCTTCAGTCATAAACATCACATTCAGAAGGTCAGCAGTAAAGTGTCTGCATGGGTATTTGCCTCAAGAAGTTTAGCCAGAATGACAGAGTGGGGTTGGAAACAAGGACTTCAGTGACTCTTGTCAGTGACAGCCTGGGGGAAGGGTTAGTTTGGTGTTCAAGCAGAGAAGTCAAGGTGTGGCCGAGGCTACCCTGTGACGATGGGTGAGTGGGTTGCTGCAAAGTCCCATGGAACATCAGCAGAATGTGACCTAACTTAAATCTCAATGGTATCTGGTCCAAATGATTGTTATGGTGCTCTAACGTACAGAACTGAAGTCTGATACCACACCCATCCAGGGTTATCTTAGAGTGCAATTTTTATGTGCCCTGGCCCTCTGTTCACTTTTGGCAGCATGTGCTTTCTGTGTGCTTATCCCATAATAAGTGTACCTTCTTTACCTGGACATACTCATTAAGTTCTGTCACAGAGGAGAGAGCTTTGTTTAGCACTAGTTCTGATGCAGCAGAAAGAACATTATATAAATCTTTAATGTACATATTTTATCTTTTATTTCTTGTCACAATTTTGTTACCTTTAGATCATAATATTTTTTATAATTCACCGCTACTCACCCTTTATGGAATGAAATGCCAGAAGTAAAGGATCTAATTACACTTTTGACAATTTTGAAATTCCTTATCTTATAAATCATACATAACTCAGGTCTTGTCAGACCAACCTGGTGGCCTTCTATGACCAGGTCACAAAATCCTTGGA
This sequence comes from Crocodylus porosus, assembly GCF_001723895.1. Taxonomy (NCBI): domain Eukaryota; kingdom Metazoa; phylum Chordata; order Crocodylia; family Crocodylidae; genus Crocodylus; species Crocodylus porosus. Next base: position 27,956,815 of record NW_017728913.1, on the reverse strand, counting down.
CGCAGGTGTTGTGGTGGATATAGTCTTTCTAGACTTTAGGAAGGCCTTTGACACTGTCTCTCACCCCATTCTCATTAAAAAATTAGGATATTTTGGTGTCAATGCCTACACAGTCAGATGGGTCACAAATTGACTGGAGGGTCACACCCATAGAGTGGTGGTGGACAGGTCATTTTCAACCTGGAGGGGTGTGGGCAGTGGGCTCCCTCAGGCCTCAGTCTTTGGGCCCGCACTGTTCAACATCTTCATTGGCGACTTGGATGAGGGGGTGAAAAGCACCTTGTTCATATTTGCAGATGACACTAAGATGTGGGGAAAAGTGGGCATACTAGAAGGGAGGGACAAGCTGCAGTTGGATCTGGACAGGCTACAGGGGTGAGCAGATGAGCATAAGATGGGATTCAACACTGACAAGTGCAGGGTACTGCACCTAGGGATAAAGAACCAGCAGCACACCTACAGGCTGGGGAACTCCCTTCTCATCAGCACAGAGGCAGAAAAGGATCTTGAAGTCATTATAGACTCCAAGATGAACATGGGCTGACAGTGTGGGGATGCAGTCAGGAAGGCTAACCACATCTTGTCATGCATCCACAGACGCATCACGAGCAGGTCCAAGGAGGTGATCCTCCCTCTCTATATGACATTGGTCAGGCCACAGTTGGAGTACTGAATCCAGTTTTGGGTGCTGCACTTCAGGAGGGACGTGGACAACATTGAGAGGGTCCATAGGAGGGCCACTCACTTGATCAGGGAGCAGCAGAGCAGGCCCTATGAGAGGCTATGGGACCTGAACCTGTTCAGCTTCCACAAGAGAAGGCTGAGAGGAGATCTGGTGGCCATCTGTAAACTGGCCAAGGGAGACCTACAGGCAATGGGAGAGTCCCTGTTCCCCCGAGTACTACTGGGAGGAACAAGGAATAATGGCCATAAATTGACAGAATAGATTCAGGCTAGATATCAGGAGGCACTACTTCACAGTTAGGGTGGCTAGGATCTGGAACCAACTTCCAAGGGAAGTGGTGCTTGCTCCTACCCTGGGAGTCTTCAAAAGGAGGCTAGGTAGACAACTTGCCATTCTTTTCTGCCTATGGCAGGGGGTTGGACTTGATGATCTGCTTAAGTCCCTTCTGACCCTACCAACTATGAGATACTACCTCACTAGTTAGTTTAATTACTTGTACGGTTAGCAGGATTGTGATACAGGAGAAATTGAAACAAGAGAAAACTGTCCAAAAGAGCCTGTATTTACTATAATCAGTGAAGTAGAATTGTTCAAAAGCAAGGTTTCTGCTTCACAGTTTGGCGGGTTTTGTTGGTTTGTTTGCTTGTTTTTATCATTCTGGTTTTGGTTCAAAATCATGAAAAACTACACGCACCCTCAGTTACTCACTGCAGTGGGCTTCTGAGGTCTCTCAACCTAGTAACCTGGCAGCCTGTATCTCCAGAAAAGATCAGCCAGGAATCCATGCTTTAGAATCCTGCCTTGGATATGTCAAATTCCAGGTGTTTTGAATGAGCCATGGGCTCAGCCAGCCAGTATTTTATTAACAGTACATTTTCATCAGAAAACTTCTGACCTGCTCTAAGTTGACAAGACAACACTTATAGCAGTGCTAATCAAGATAATTTAAAACCAGAGTGAAATCCCAGGCATGGGCATCTGGTGCCTCCTAGTACTAGAGAGGCACCAGAGGCCAAGCACTGACCGGGGCGAAGGGAGTCCCCCAGCAGCGATTCCTGCTGCTGGTGGAAGTGCCGATGGCAACCCAGGAGTGCCACCAGTGCTTCTCTGACGGGGTGCACAGCCAATCTTGGGGGGTGCATGTGCACCCACATGCACCCCCTATACATCACCAATGATCCCAGGTCCACTGATGGTAATAGTAAAATTTGCACTGACTTATGAGAGAGTCAAGACTTCACCGTGGATATTTCTATATATGTACATAAAGGAGGTTTTATTATCAATGTTGTTTTACTGTTACTTTCACTTAAAATTATGGGACAATTAATATGGCAAAGTGCATGTTGCAGAGAGGATGACACTAATGAAAATTTTGCCAATAGTACAACTCTAGTGTTTGGAATGGAATGAGCATGAGAAACTGGGCACATCTACACAAGACACTTTACTATCCTTTAGACTAATCTAATGGACAGTAAAGTGTCACGTTCTACATGTGTGCAGCAATTACTGCTCATTAGATTAGTCTCATACACCATTTGCTAGTACTAATAGATACAGGTATTAGAAAAAAATGCATTAAACTAATGGTCCGTACAACATATGTAAATGTGTAGGTGACAGTACAGGCCCTATGGGCCCTGCCTCCCCAGCTGGTGGCTCAGACTCACACACACTCTTCCCAGGAGCACCAGCTGGAGCCAACCCAAAGCTCTGTATGTCTGTGAGCTGCCCCTGGATCTTGAGGCATCTTCTCCCACTTCCCAGAGCACAGACCTGGCCCCTTGTGCCCCTTGCCAGCCTGGGGATGCGCCTTGAGCCCCCTACAGGCCTGGGTCTTCTCCCAATATCTCCTGTCAGCTCAAGACTGGCACCCAGGGGAACCTAGAGCTCCCTCTGGCTGCTGTAGGGGGACAGAGCAGGGAAGGAGCAGTCCTAGATGCTCAATTTGCTGTCAGGCTCAATTTGTTCCTGATCCAGATGCATGTGTAGACATGCACTTGGGAGCAGTTTAATGAACATGAATTTAATGTGCAATAAATTCATGCACATTAACTGCCTGTATAGATGCACCCACTTAGGGAAAGAAAATGTAGAAAAAGAAACATGGATGTAGGTGAGTTCTCAAAATGTCCATGAACATCATCATGTAGTGCTGATTAAAGATTAAGTGAGAAGACAGATGTTATGCCCCTAGTCCATCCAGAAAAGAATTTAATTATGCAATTAACCTTTAGCATACATGCAGTGCCATTATTTTAGTGGAACTCTCATGTTGAACTTTCAAACATTAGTTTAACTACAGCTTCTTCTCTCTCTTTTTTTTTTTTTTTTTTGATTTGGACTACAAGCTAAGTAAGCAAGCATGATGCCACTGGAGATCTTGTCAAGTCTCAACGCTGTGCAATAAATTTGTAGATGATGTCAGATTGTTGTTGCTTGGGGATCACTTCCTTTTGCTATGGTTTTCAAGAGACTTGTGTCTTTGTACATACCACAGTTCTCTCTGCCCAACTTTAGTTATGTCTATTGGCATTTTTTCAAACAAGTATCAGTAATATCATTTCTAATAGTACTGATGTTAAGGGATGGAGGACAGCCATATGCTATCATCTTCCTGGACATTTAAAGAAAAATTCTTGCAATGTAAAACCATATGGCACACATAGGGCACATCTACACGTGCCCCTGACTGCACATTTAGTACTGCACAGTCATTTAGCAAGTACTAGATGACTATGCAGTACCCACTAGTACTGCACAGTCACAGAGGTGCATGGTTATTTTTAGAAGCTACATTGCTGTAGTGATGGCATCACAGTTAGTGCCTATTCATGCTATGTTGCTTTAGTGACAAGCACTGTAGTTTGTCACTAAGGCAATGTAGCGCTTCGTGTAGATGTGCCCACAATCTTCTTCCTGGACAGAGGGTGAGGCAACAGCATTACTGTGCTTGCTTATTGCACTTCTAGATAGCTCTCAGAACCTACAATGAGAGAGAAAATATAGAACCACTGAAAAACAGCCCTACCTCCTCCACCCTCCTAAGATTCGTCATGTTAAGCATTCAAAGCTTGGAATGCCCAAATCACAAGGCACTCTTGGAAAAGCTCAGCATTTCATGTTTTAAACAGGTGGAGAACAAAAACAACTAGATAATCCATGCTCTAAGGGGCTCACAGTCCAAGCATGGAAAAATAGATGTTAGGGACTAGAAGAGTACTATAGTCAGTTTATATACAAATCCATTCAATTGCAAAATCAAGATCCTTTTTTATTTAAAAGTAATATTGAACAGCATTAAGACATTACAAGACAAATCTTCTGTGTGGTATTTACAACACTATTATGTTTTTATTGCTTGGCTTAATTCATTCTCTGCTGCCTTTAGACATAAAATGAGTTTAATCTCTTTCCGAGAGGGAAATTAGCAATAGCTAAAGCAGCTAAAGCCATGTACATACTGCCTAATAGGTTTTGTGTAAGCTTCTCCATGTAGTTGTGCCAATTTTAGAACTGGAGTTTTCTTTATTCAGTGGTTTTGTTTTTCTCAACAGCTGGCAGGCATCTAATGAATAGTCTAGCTAATTGAGTCCTCAAAAACAGAACACAAGTGTATTAAAAATATTCACCAAAGCATATGATTAGAGCACAAAATGCAAAGAGAGACCAGTCCAGAGTTAGACTTTGGACCTGAACCCTCACTGAAGGTTCAGAAAGTCAAAGCTCAGGCCCACCTGTAGTGAGGAATCAATCATACCTTCACAGGAAACCATAGGAATGTGTGGCAAAAAAATATGATGGGGGAGGTGGGAATATTTTTACTTGGTAGGAGATTTAAGAAGGCACCAGACCTGAGAATCTGATACAAGACATGCAGGGGTCTTTATATAGTGCTTGTTTCTGGTACTCTAGTCTTTTTTGGCTAGTTGGTAGAACAGCAGCACTTAGGAGCCTCCTACTCTTCTCTTCTCCTCTCAGTGACATTGTGTCCCACAGCTGGTTCCTTCCTCTAAAACATGAGTAAAAAGACTCTTGCAGCTACAGAAAGGGAGAAGGGCGAGGCAGAAGAGGAAGGAGTGGGAAAGGAGTGAGATTTAATATAAATGATTATTGGATTCCATCATAATTTGGTTTCCTTCTCCACAGGTTCATTGCCCTGTGCTCCTACCTCTTAGAATAACTTCTCTCTTTAAAAATCAGAAGAACTCCATGCACAAAGACACTTTTTTTCTGGATTTCAGTGACTCTGTGAGATAATGAACTTCAAAAGCAGTGGAAACAGATCAGTAGTGAAAGGCATGTGAAGATATCCTAGGTAGAGGTGCTTTATGACAACTCAGTTGCTAAGAGTAACAAAGGGAAATAGGTTTAGTAATAAAAGACTATAGTGGTTAGGACTATATTTGGCATGGAATAATTGGATCAGTAATTTTAAGGAGGTTTCAGATCTCCATATTTAACCATAATGCACAATAGATTAATATTTTACATATAGACAGCTATATGTTGTTTGTTTCCCTTTAAGGAAGAAAGATTAGTAGGAATAAAAAAAAATAGATCAAATACCCCCCAAAAGTATTTCCCTGTATTCCAAAAGGAGGAACAAACCAAGACATATTCACAGATACAAACCTAGCCGCAGTTTTACATAAAATCCTCAGTCCTGTTTATAATTTTGGTATGCTTGTGATTCATTTGTCAAGTTGTAAATAAGAAGTAAAGTGTAGCAAAGTAAAGTGATTAAACCCCAAATTGTCCTCCTGAGATGGAAATTTAAGATTTTTTTTAATGCAGAGGAGCCTTCAGAAATTTGTGGAAATACAAGAAAGCCCTAGACATAATTAGATGTTGATAATTCATGTCAAATATGTCCTTAATGCAGTGGTTGTCAACCTTTTTGGAGTTGAGGCACCACCCCAGAAAAAGCCAGATCTTAGTTTTCACTCCAAAAACTACAGAAAAATAATGAAGCAAATTTTCTGTTGCAAAGCACTCAGGAAGACCACGGCAGGTCAGATTGAGTTTAGCACTCTGAATTCCTTTTTGAAATCCCTGGGTTCATCTTGTGAGTCATGAGCTAACATTCTCAACCAGCAATTGGCTGAGAACCTCTGCCTTAAGGACTTGGATGTATTGTCCTCAGTATCAAGGGCCTTTTGGATGCAAAAGAAAGATGGAAAGAAAAAGGAACCAGTTATTGGGCCATTATTCAGAGGTTGGTTCTGGGGCATTCCTGGCCCAGTTTTATAGGTTTTCTAAACTAATCTAATTTGGTAGCTAAAGCAAGGAGCCATTTGTCACCAGAGGGGAGGATGCATTGGTGATGGTGGTAGTATGCACTTTAATTCTGTGTTTTCTTGTTTTCAGAGGTTTCAGTGTCATTGAGATGTAAGGATACCAGACAATAGATGGAAAACTATGAGTATTCCTTCCTCAGTGAATCCAGAAGAAAGCTGTTGGCCTTTGAAATAGAAATGTTACAGATGGGTCCTGGCAATCAGGTGGTGCAACTAGGTGAGAAACAAAGAACAAATATTTTTGCAAACGGGGGAAAAGCTGCAGCTCTTTGGCCACATATATCAGATGGATGACATTCTTCTCTATAGAGTGAATCAGGCCACACAGAGTGTTATTAGATGACATAACTGAATGATGTGGCAGGCATCTAAAGATGCTATATGGCAAAACATTACAAACCCAAGTAATGTGGGTTTGGATGGATATATTTCAGGTACAATTCTGTACCCAAATAAGAATGAGTAGTCAGAGTATAACACTAGCTCCACGGTCTAATAATCATAGGGCTGGAGGACAGAAGGAATAAAGTTTAACTTGCTCTCATGCCAGCAAATTTCTACTTCACGAATACTAAAAGAGTAAAAAGTGTATTTTTATTTTGTAAACCCAGTGAGCTGCTCTGTTGATTACAAATGTGCTATTGTAATTTTTCTGGACATTCATTAAGAACATTCAGGAAGAAAAGCAGCATCAAGTTTAAATATTTTCCAAAAAGTTTGAACAGTTGGATATCAGTATATCCTGTCACTATATAACTTTATATACTTTCAAACTTCAGACTGAATCTTAGTAAAATATATTTACAAGCTTTATATATAATCACACAATATCATATAGTCATGGTTATACAGTGACTGTCATTATGTAGCATAAAAATATCTTTAAGTGAACAGTGAAACAGTCATTTAGGGTCTGAAAATCAACCTAGGTTCAACTTGGAGATGAACCTACCATACACAATCAAAACATTGCAGATTTTGTATTTAATCTAGAATAGGATGTTTCTATGTTTGTTTAGCCTTAATAATGTTATGTTTCCTCTTGTGGTATCTGTTGTACTATTACTCCTGCTGATAGTTATGTGATGCGACCAGCCTCCCTGTTATTTGAGATCACTGTAGATTAGAAACAGTCGATCTTTAGGAATCTGCATTTCAACACAGGCAGCAAAATTTGGCACAGACTCATCCCTAAAGAAATGAAAGATGAAGTGCTATGAACTGTTTCTAAGTATACATGTTTGAAGCAAGATATAATTGTTGCCAGTCCTTAGACAATCAAATCAGACTTGTAGTTCTAGTCCTACATGTCTTTATAGGCAGCAATTTAATAATTTTAGTTGAAATGAAAGGGAAGGCAGAGTGTTTTGGTGGAGCCCGGGACTGCTGTTGAGAAGCAGGCCCCACTGAAGCAAAGTTGATGTCATAAAGGACTCCTGAAAATGTGTCCAAGTACTGGTCTCAGCCTAACCTAAGTAAAAGGGCCTTGAGGGACATGTTCATGGTTATCTCCTTTGCCTGATTACTATACTTGGATTCTGGCAGAGCAGGAATGAATATGCATGTCTTGATTCTTGGCAGAGGTTTCAGACATGACAGGAAGGCAGAATAGATATGTCCATAGAATAGAGTGCTAAATAATTTAGGAATCATTGCTTTTCCCCATGCTACACAAAGGCTCTGAAGTGAAATATGAAGCTTTGTGAACTGATGACCTGCAAATATGCTAAAACACCTTCAAGTCTTTACAAAGGCAAATACTTTAAAGGCTACTTTAAAGTCAGATTGGTCACATTTTTTGCAAGAGTTCCAAACACTCTATTCATGAACATTAAATTAAGCAAGTAGCTTTCCTGGTTTAAAAACAAGAATGCCACAAAATAGATGAGATATTGATCCTGTTCTCATTTTCCAGCAATGAAACTAAATGCCTAAGCTTCTAACATAGGCAGTAAGAGTGAAAGAGGTAGCCTGCCATTCCCTAGAGGAAAATAAACCATGGTATGAATGCCAACAAGGTTCTATAACATCTTTTGGTTACAGTAGATTCTTAGTTGTGTAATATTATTTTTGCACTTCTATTTTATGTTTATTGGTACAGAATATTTTTCAGAGTGGAGAAGTGATGAAAATCAATGCAGTTGACAAATGCAGAGAAACATGCTCTTACTAGCAACTTTTCCATAGAATTATTCTCTCTACCTGTATTCAAATAGTATTCTATACACTAGCCACTTAGGGGCATCAAAGAACAAGGGCAGTGATGTGTTACTACTAAGAGTTCTTGACTGTTTATGAAGAAGAATCTACTGAATTGAACTGTAGTTTAATAGCTTTTGTAAAAGCCACATTAATAGTGTCTCAGTTCATCTGTAATAAATGTAAATATTAGCCTATATAGCCTTCATAGTTTGTTTAACCCTTTCTCAAACAAGAATGTTGGTCCAAAGTTTGTAAACTGGAATCAGGATGTCTCATGCCAGGGCATTTACATGTCACTGTACAGCAGTGGCTCCCAACCTTGGGTCACAACACAAATCAGGGTTGTGGGGGGGGGGGGGTCCACCCCTCTCTCTGCCCCTCCCACCTACAGGTCTCTCCCAGAGCATGGTCCGCGAGGCTTTCACCACTGAGAAATTCAGAAGTATTCTGGTGTGGTGCTGGTTTATAAGGGTATATACAAACTGCAACATGCAGTAATTTATATATGATTTACAGAGACTCAATCAACAGCTAAAAATGACTGTAACATGTTGCTGGCTACTTATGGCCCAAGAGTGGTTTCAGTTGCTGATGACTGTGGAAGTACTCGCTATCTACAATCACTTTCTCCCAACTATATGTCTTGTAATAGGTCAGGGATGTTGCTTTGAGCTAGTATAGTGCTTCTCTGTGCTACTGTGAGATCTCCAAGCTGCGGAATATGATGGGGACCACTTCTGGATCACCCTCTTCTCAGGAAAGCAAAGGAAATAAGACTTTTTTATTTGTTCCAGTGTTCAGCAGACATTGTTTGGGGGACAGGAGTTTCTATATGGTTTATCTTACCACTCTATTAGCTTCTAGTTTCTGTTTATCCTCCTTTGTTTTCTCTATAGTTTTATAAGTTGTCTTCTGTAAGTTGCCCTGAGCCTTTGTTGGGAAGAATGGCATATAATTTGAATGAATGAACAAACGAATGAATGAACAAACAGATTTTGTGCATGGGAGGGCTGGGGCCAAGGAATGCTTCATACTAAAAAAAGAAAAAAGCTAAATTAGCAATTAATATTAATTACACAAGTATATTGACCTTGTTTTAGATCTTGCTCAAAAACAGCTATGCTTGACAATTTATTATACTTTTACTAACTCATTTGTTGAGTGTAATTAAGCAGTGTCAAATTATTTGATTAGGTAGTTGTCAGAACTATCTAACTAACTGCTTAGTTTTGCAATGAGATTTATAGATAGATAGATAATTTAGTAATATAACTGATTTAGATGTGGCAGGTGCGTGAAGGGGAGACTGTTCCCGGGGTGAGCTGAAAAAAAGGGGGACTCCACAGGTTTTCAACTGCCCTGGAGATGGTGCCCTGTTACAAGGTGCTAAAACACTTCACTGGACAAGGCACCTATTCAATCAAATCTTCATTTAGAATAGCTAAAAACAGGTTTTCAGGAAATTTGATTTTTCTTTAAAAAATCCCATGAAAGAAGTCCCCCAAAAAATAATTTCAGACTTTTTGGAGTACATTCGTTTTTACTGATCCCAATTGAATGTCAGTCTCACTGAGCAACTGGAAGGCTTCTGAGATTGATGGTGTCTGGGAAACTTTCGTCACGCAGACTGCCCGAGAATCAGAGCCCCTAGAAGCCTGTTTCAGAATGTCCATCTCCTAACTTCAGAGAACCTGGAAGCCTTCTAGACTGTCTATTGGAAGCGAAGTTGAAGCAGGGGTTCCCATGGCTTTCAAACTCTATTTTTTATGGACAGAGACTAGGGTTCTGCCCTGAGGTGTAGAACCAGAAATGCCAGTGTTCCTGGCCTTGGGGCAGTCCACCTGGTGGGTATGCCCCAGAATCACAGACCTTTTGAGCTGTGCAAGCTGGCTTGGTCCAGGAGCTTTCAGGCTTTATGACTTTTGGGCAGACCTACAGGAAGTCTATGTAAGAGTTCATTTTTTTGTAGCATTTACTTTCTGCCGCAGTGTTATCTCTTTCAGAAAAGGCAGCAGTGCGCCTTGCCCCTGCCCTACCTCGGAAGCCAATGTTACTGCAGAAAAAACATGGTCTCCAAGTTTTTAGAGATGTCTTTATTTAAATAAACAGTAACAACAGGATAGGAGGATTAATACATCCAAGTTTAAAGCACGCTGCTCAATAGCGAAGTGATCTAGGAAGTTATTTATCTGTAGCCCTGGAATTTTTAAAAAAATCATCCCAAATGAATGACTAATTTTATTTTACCTTCAATTAAAGTAGTTTGTGCAGCTACACTGAGCAGCTGACTGATCAGTTAGAAAAGGCAGAGCGAATCTCATTTTAAAACTGGTTTAGATAGGAGAGGTGTTAACCTGGAGAGGGAGGGGGTTCACACACTAAAGGGGCATTTGAAGGACTGCATCTTTCAAATTTTAAAGAAAGAGTCAAACTTTAAAGGGGGCCATGACACAGGATGCTTCTTTAAATAGCTAGTTTCTAGAGTTATAATAATATAATTCTCTTGTTTCAAATACTATTAGCAATATTCCATTTCTCTGTCTTCCAGAAAAAATACTTGCATTTTCACAAAGAGTCCAATCCTATAGTCAGGCAAATGTCACTAAGATGGCTTTATAGTAAAAAGTGAAGATTATGTTGGGGGGTAAAATTAGGGGCATGAGATCTTTAAATTATGAATTATTTTATAATTTCTTGCAGTTTCTATGTAGGGACATAAAAGAAGCACCTCTTGGTTATCATATGCCCATTTTTTTGCCAGCTTGCACTTCGCTCTTCAGAATTCTTAAGGAAAAAATAGTTCTTTCTTACACAAGAATGAGTCAGTTTTCTGCTTTTCAAAGGCTCCATTTTCAGCTTTCAGTTCTCTCAGCAAAAAATTCTCTCAGAAGGCTATTAAACACAGGTCTTGCTTTCTTAAAATACTATATTACTCTTGGGATATCTGTATCTTGATAGTTTTGCACCATTAGACATGTCTAATGAAATTTTTCTCTACTAAAATAATTGCAATGTGTAATACTTTCTAGCAAAAATATGCACAGAGCTGTGAAAAAGCAATATTGTATCACGGAGTGGCAATTAAATTCTATGAAATAAAATTTGTCTTGAGCTTTAATAGAAAAACTGCTGTTAAATAGTTGAATATGTCACAAATAGTTGACTTAAGATATGTTTGTGTAGCTGCTAAAATGTTTAGCTCTTTTTAACTCCAGGGGTTTAATTTGCAGAGCTCAAGTGATGCATATATAAATAAGATACATATTCAGATGTTTGGAATAGAGAAGGATTTTTGTGCCTCAAAACTTACAAAGAACAATTTTTCCAACTATTTAGTTGGTCTAATAGAAGTATCAAATTTACCCAAAGAATTCATCTGCCTATGTCCTTAGACCAAGACGGCTACAACCAACACCTCCAAAACATGGAAGATATCGAAGTTTGCTGTTTGAAATGGAAACTTCACAACATGAAGCTATTCCATCCAGGAGAACACAAAACAACAACAGACTCTCCAAGGGCTGAAGAAGGACAGTTGTGCCTGAAAACTTACAAAGAACAATTTTTTCAGCTATTTAGTTGGTCTAATAAAAGAAATCATATTTACCCAAAGAACCTTGTCTGCCCATGTCCTTAAATTAACCTGGCTACAACCAACACCCCCACACATTGGGGTGAAATTCATTTGAATTCAGTGGGACACTGACTTTGTCCCAGGTTCTAATATGTTAGAAATCTCACACTTCATACAGAAAAGATGCATGTTTTTAAGGCATCAATTATGGAAAGTTTATTTGGGCAAAATTGAAAGTGCTGAGAGTTTTGCCTGAGAGAGAACTGAGGGTGTTTTTACATGAACTCTGAGAGTGAAGGGGTGAAGGTACTTTAATTAGAGTGGATCTGAGAGCTGCTCTAATTAAAGCGCCTGCAGCATCTTGTGTATCAGCATGCCTGTATTTCAACAATGTGCTTCAAAAATGGTGGTGAGGGTGCTTTATCTAAAGCCAATCAAACAAGCTAATTACCACACTAGCAGATTTGATTAATAGAGTCTGCTCCACTGCGCTGTAATTACAGCACGTTAGAGCAGCCTTCCAGCATGTGCAGGTATCCTGAAGGACTCTGACCTGTTTGCAGGTTCGAGGAGCTTTTGTCCAGCAGCTGTAAGGTCATAAATGAAGATACACAAAAGTCTTAAACCAATAGCTTTGTAAAGGAACTTGAAAGTGCAGCAAGAAAGAATAGAAGCTACAATAATTAGAGGTTCATTAAGGTGAAAAGTTCTCTGTGCTCTACTTAATGTACAGGAGAAAAGCAAAAATATGAACAAGCAGGAGAACATTTTCTATTGGGTTTCACTTGCAGAAATAGTCTCCTAAGAAATTGACTGGCATAGAATGTAGCCACACTGCCCTGAGAAACAATGTAGGAATATTGAGAAAAAGAAATTTTTGTTCTGATCAGAAGTTCTGTGATGAGCAACAGTCTCCAACCACAGGGTTGTTGTTTTTTTTAAGGGGATCCCAAAGAGAGTTTCTGGGAGGAGATTTGCTTCTAGAACTAAACAGAGAGAAAAAGATCCATAAATGGTGTTAGAGTAGGAAGGAAAAGGGCATTATAATAGGGGAAAAAACACATTTTGTTCCTGTTTCAGCCTGTTATTCTCCCATTTTATCCTGCTTCATCAGTAGTCAATAGCTGCTATTTGAGAATTGGAAAAGAACATAATGCATTTAGCCAATTATGTGGGTGCTCTACACAGCATGATAATGAGCTGCTGCTATTACAAATTGTCATCATATTTACAAAGTAGTATAGATGGATTTTTCTATTCCTCAAGGCTGCATTTTCTATTCCTTAGTTACTATTTGTAAGCCTAGTAAGATGGGAGCAGCACCATTGTGCAGATCTCTTGAGGTTTTTTGTTGCCTTTGTTTATTTCTGGAGAAACAATATATCAGCTTATTTATTGTTTTACATAGTGTGTTGCATTAGGTACACAGTATTGAAAAGACATTTGAAATAACTGCATTCTTGACTTTATAACTGTACTTGGATATCAAGTAATGCTGAATTTTTTTTGAAGACAAAACTAAGGATATTTTCAAAAAACCCCAAACAAACAACAAACCCTAGGAAGAGCCTGAAGACATTTATACACATCTTCTGGGAGTGGAGGAGAAGGGGGCACTCTAATTAAAGCCCCTGAAGCATCTTGTGTATCAGTGTTCCCACACTGAAAAATTGTGGTGGGAGTGCTTTAACTAAAGCTCATTGAACAAGCTTTGTTAAAGCACTCCCACTACCATTTTCCAGCATGGGGATGCTAATACATATGATGTTGGAGTCTGCTGGAGCACAATAATTAACACGTTCCAGCAGACTTGATTAATTGAGTCTGCTATGATGTGTCTGAGCAGCTTCACTGCACGTATATAGGTGCCCTGACACCCCCGACATGCCATTAGAGCTAGGACAATTTCAGCTTTTCTTTGAGGAAGTACTTGAAACAGCAGACATGGAGTTAAAACATTGACTTAGTATTATGACATACCTTGTAGTTCCAGACAGACTTTCTGTCTTTGTTAATAATTAGAGAGAAAAGAAGAAGGAGAAAAAACCAGCACTACTTGGAACACCATGGCCTGGAAGCTTGACAGGAGAGGATTAGTGCTTCCATGGGCAGGGTAGTATCATAGGCTGCATTTCCAGTGCAACTGCTTCTTATTTTTTTCCCCCCTGCCTGGGTTTGTGCTCAAGGCTGGTGTCCCGGTTGCCTCTTCCAATTCCACTACTGATGACATCTTCATTGTATGGACACATGGGAAGAAGTCTCTAAAGAAATTCCACCAGGGCTTTAACAACTTCCACCGCTTAATCAAACTGATGCTGGAATACTTTGCCCAACACATTTATTTCCTAGATTTCAGGGTTAAAGTTTACAATAGCCATATCACCACCATATTATATTAGAAACCTACCGACTGCACAGCTACCTTTATGTCACCAACTTTCATCCTAAGCACAGCAGTAGATACATCATCTACAGCAGTGGTCTCCAACCTTTTTAAGCAGGAGATTATGTTTTGAATTAAAATGCAACCCAGAATTTATCATACCCCCCTTTCCCAGCAGGTCAGTGTATGGGGGAGGGAAGGAGCAGGGGAGCAGAACGGAAAAGATTGTAGTAGTGTAGCTGTGCTGGTGTGGCAGTATATTGGTGCAATGCAGTGTTGGACACACTTACCTGAGCTTTCAGGGACATGATCCCTGCGATATTATGGAACTGCCTCTCAGCAGACCTAATTAGCCCAAAAACTGAACCTTGCAGAGGTGACTCTTGTTTCCTGTTCAGGAAGCAAGAGCAGCCCAGCTGGGCCAGGTGGTGGGAGAATTGGAGCCCGGGTGGCTTGTGAGGGGGTCTGCTGCCTCTGCATGCACCCCAGCAGAGCCCCAGAAGGCATGTGCCCCCCAATCTGTGTTTAGGGTGGAATAGGCTTCTGCTGAATGCTGTGCTTTCCACCCTGAGCCCTGCTGCAGTTTCTCCAGGAACAGCGTGATACCATGTATGTCTTGCTGCTGGGCTGGGCTGGGCTGGGCTGAGTTGCGCACCCTGCCCACCTGGCGGTGGGAAGCACATGGTGTCATACTGCTCCTGAGGCAGCTGCAGTGGGGCTCAGGGCATGAAGTCCAGCATGCAGCAGTAGCCACCTCCACCCCATGCACAGATTGGGGGGGGCACATGCCCCCCAGGCCTTCACCAGGGTGCATGCAGCAGCAGGAAGCACCCCCCCACACATTCCTGGACAAGCTATCAAGGCTCCAATCCTCCCACCACCCAGCCTAACTGGGGCCCAACTCATGCAATGGCAGTGAATGCAGCAGGTGCAGAGGGGGACCATCCCACTCACCTGGTCCAGCCCCCATGGTAGGGGGTGCGGCTCAGCCCAGTGGTGGGATGCACATGGCGTTGCACTACTCCTGGACCAGCTGCAGCTCTGTATCTCACTCTGACATTGATGGTCAGATGTGCGATCGACTGGTTGGTGACTACTGATCTTCATCCAAGTTCTACATTACAATCATATCTGCTCTGATCTCAATTACTGGGATGCATACATTTAGAATCTGGACCTGGGATTCCTACAGTTATGATACAATCCTCAAACCATAACTGTTCTAGCCACCTGCGGAGGCTTGGGATTGAGAGTGTGGTCAGGGGTAGAAAGGTAGGAAAGGTCTTTTGACTTAACAAACAAACAGCTACACATAAATAATAATGCTACAATGACAGAAAATAATAATTTGCATTGGCAACCTATCGGCAGTCCTGTACGATGCCTGATGTATGACAAATTTCTCTTCCAGAAAGCTCAGCGAAGTCAGGCGTCCCCGATCAGCACTGTCCAAGGGGTACTAAGAAGGACCCTGGTATTCAGTCCTTGGGCTCCTCAAGATCCGTGGGCCCACTGATCCAAGTCAGCAGCTAATTAGTAGTTCCTTTCATAGAGCTGTATGTTCCTTCTGAATGATGTCTGGATATGCCAGCCAATGTATAACTTCTGAGTTATGCTGATAACTTACAGCCATCCAGATTCTCCAACTGCAAACATTCTTTAGGACTGACCAGTAGCAGTACAAGCCTTGCATTCTTTTGATAAGGTTAATTTTTACTATGCCACAGGGCCTACTACTTCAAGGCTTTGCTAAATTTACTAGGCCTTACTTCATACAAGGCCTTACTACGTCTTTGACTTTAATTAGGCTCTTAGCAACAACATATAGCTTAAAATCTGAACAAATGACAGAAAAACACTTGGTCTAATCTTCAGAAGTGTTTAGCAAGCAACTTATACACAGTTTTCAGCTGTCACACACACAAATCAACAGAGCCAGACTTAGACCCTGCTCTGACCCGCTACAATACCAACCTCAGGACTAGGAAAATAGAATTACTTTAATTGTCACGTACATCCCCCAGATTGAGCACCTCAGACACATCATTAATAGCTTTCAACTCCTCCTGCAAAATGACAACTACCTCAAGGTAGCCAAGGAGGACAAACCTCTCTTTGCCTTACAGACAGCCCTCCAGACTCAAATGGTACCTCTCAAGCAACAGGCTATGTAGGCTAGGCACAGGCATTCAAAAAGCCTGAGGTGGAAGTGCTCCAAGTATAGTGCTTTACTCAAAGTGCTCTAGATTAGTTTGGTCCCAGAGGCGCCCCTCTGCCATGCAGACCCTCACTAGATTGCAGCCTTGGGTCTTGGTGGGGGCTGGGTCAAATTTGCATGGTAGAGGGGGTCTGTTTCCCACCCAGCCACAGTTTCTGGTGTGGCAAAAAGTGGTGCATGCCTGCCTGAGCTGCAGCTCTTGGCTGCAGCTAGGGGAATGGAGCTTCTTTGCCATGCAGATGTAACCCCCCACCAAGACCCATGAAAGCAAGCTGGGGGTGGGATCTGTGTGGCAGGGAGGCTCTGTTCTCCCACTTCCCTGCTCAGCTATGCAGTGAGGAGACAGAGCCTTTTCTGTCTCCTCTCTGTGACAGCCTTGGGATAGAACTGTGCTGGTGCTCACCTGAAGCAGACAAGTAGTGGTTGAGGCTACTGAGTTACGAGCTCCTGGGATGCCAGTAGAATGTGACGTACCTTGACTTGGGATAGGATGTGGTACAGAAGTTCAATAAAGCACTTTAACCTAAAGCACTTTGGTCTGATACTACATTCATCCATGGTTAATTTAAAGTGGGATCCACCATTTTTAAAGTGTTCTATGTTCCATAAACATCTGTTCAGTTATGGCTTTAGAGAGCTTTCTCTGTGCTTAATGCATGATAAGCGTAACTTCTGTACAGACCCCTAATTGACTACGTAATCCTTCAGATCCCCATCAACAGCAATATAAGTAGGTGTGATCCCACATGAACTGAAATTTCAATGAGGAGTCACAAAGTGTTACTCTTAAACTACATTTTAATTTGTCAGTCTTCCCTTGTTTCATCTAGGAAGGCTTTATTGATTTTATCAAATGCATACTTTGTTCATTATAATAATCCTGTACAAAGGATTTTAGATTTGAAGCAAACCAAAGATGCCTTATTTCTCTCCCTTGTTCTGACTTGACAACACACTTCAGTTTCCTGTTCTCCTGTGCTTCTGAGGTATTAATGTCCTACTACAGGGTTTCCTTTCCTACAGGTTTGGTTTATTAAGCTAAAAATTAGGAAAACTACTTAACTAATTTCATGAATCAGGCCATCTTTCCTCTTTGGCTCCCAACATTTCTAAAGAGTATTTCAGCGCTTCTATATTATGCTGTCTATATTGACCTGCATATTTTTCGTAGACTTAGAATAGTGTCTTCAGCATGTACTTGGTTCATCAGAACCTCTTAAACTTCCCCCATACCAAAAAAAGGGGATTCAGCAATACATGTGGTGCTCAAGGGAGGGTAGATGTGCAACTTATACACAGAACATATACACTGTATATACACAGGTGATATATAGTGTATATGGTGCTCAATAAAGGTATAGGTCACCTCTATAATGCCATTTAATAAAAGAGCAGCCAGTATAGCTCAAGCAGCAGCATGAAAGGATTCTCATTGTCCATCCAGTATGTTTTAATACTTAAAAAAAATAAAAAATAATTATTCTCTTATAAAAATAAATATTTGCTAATATGTAAAATGTGTTTATAAAAAAGTGTGTTTTGTTTTTTGTGGAGGGTAGGGGAGGTTTGAACAAGAAAATGTCTGTCTTAGTTAATCTAAAATTAACACAAATTAGGGGGATAAATAAATGTCCTTTCAAAAAATAATTGGTGTTTCTCAGCTTCATGCTTATGTAAATACTGCACCTTATACTGAGACCACTACCAACTCTACCACCATATTTTCTTGCAAACAATGCACCCCCAAATGCAATATACAACTTATTTTTGGAAGGTAGAATATAGAGAATTTTTTGTGTGAGTCATGCCCAACTATGTGACACTGAGAAAATCATTTCGAGAGCAAAAGTGTCCTGGAAGTGTGGCATCCCAGGAGACAGTCTGGGTGAAGTAGCAAGTTCCTGGTGTGGCAGAAAGTTTCTGCTGCTTGTTGTCTCACCCAAACTGTCTCCTAGGATGCCACATTTCTGGTACACTGTATGCTCCCAGGAGGACTTACACTATGTCACACAAAGTTAGACCCCGATCCTTGGAAGGGCAGTAGCATGACTGTTAGTCCTTTACTGTAAGTAGTAGTAAAATGGCTTCTCCACTTAACACTCACCCATTTTGGGGGGGGAAACAGTCTGTCTTCTATGTGAGAAAATATGTTAATTTGTGCCAGTTTTGCAGTAGTAAGGTCTTGTGACTAGCTGCAAACAAATGTTTCATTTCTCCAAGGAGAAAGCACTTGGTTCTGGGATCCTATAGACATGTATACCCATTGTCTCACTTCAAATACCTATGAAGTATTCTGGACAAAATGTGCTAGTGCTTTTCCCTGGGACATTTCTGTGTGTGTCTGTAAGTTAAATGCACCTCATTTAACTTGTTAGTAAATCATTCCAGGGACAAGCAGTCAGGCTGTGTGCTTTCCTTGGACACCTACTGGCAAAGAAGCAGAAATACAGCTTGAAAAAGGTTCATGTATAAAGGGCTGCGCTGCTCCTGCTTTGGTCCAAGTCGAATCCTGGGCCAATCAGGACTGCCTCAACTGAGACTTCTAGTTAGAGCCAACTGTGTATCAGAGAATACTGAGCAGGTCACGCGCCTCATAGTAGGTTTCAAGGAAACTCACAGGATGAATATTCTAGAAGCTTTCCTCAATGTGACAAAAAATAATTTATATTAGCTAAATTGTCCTGAAAGGATGGCAACTGGTCTGCTGCTATTCATTGGTCAATTCTCTGAGTAATAATTCTCTGAGTAATAATCACTAGGGCTGCATGAAATTTTGACAGGTGTTTCCCTGCTGTCCTCCCCTGATAAACTTATAGGCGGCTACAAGGTCTCCCCTCAGCCATCCCTTGTGAAGGCTGAAGAGATCCAGATCCAGGTCCCTCAATCTCTCCTCATAGAGTCTTTCACAGTGGCCCTCCTCTGAACCCTCTCCAGATTCTCCTTCAAGACATATTTGGATGCTTATCTTGCTGGGATCCTATGATCCCTGCTGACTTCCTGCTCCTGGGGCAGGGGACTGGACTTGATAATCCTCCAGGGTCCCTTCCAGCCCAAATGTCTATGAAATCTATGAAATCTTGAAGAGTCCATTGAACAAATCTATTCTAAAAATAAGTATTAATTATCAGCGCTCTCTTTTATAAAAGATTAGTATCAGTGCTCATATAATTAAGAAATACTTTGGTTGAATAGTTGTAGGTGCCTTACCTCATAAAATAAACACAAATTACATCAAACAAGGGCTCAGTTTCATGAATAAAATTCTTAGCCCTTTAAACTTCTTGCCTCAGTACTAAAAAAACTATTTCATGTTTAGATTCCTTGTAGATTTTAATATTTATTTTTTTTATCTGCCCAGTCTACAGATTGAATGATCCAGGTTACTTAAGTACTATAGCTAGTAAATCTGGGGGAAAAAGTCCAACTTACTGGTCTCATTTGATCTGCCGGTATGCCATAGCAAAACAAACAAACAAACAAAAAAAGAACTTTGGGCATTATGAGATGCACTCTTTTAATTTAGTTCAATTAAAAGTCAATCAATGGATATCAATCAGATCTAAACCTAATTTTTACATGCAGCTGATCTTAAAGTTTCCAGTTTGAAGTGTTAGAAGTCAGCTGAGGAAAAGGCAGTTTGTAACATTTCAGGAATTTTCCTTTGGGATAGAGGACATGTTAATAAACTTGAAAACTCAAAATGCATTGGAAATATGAAAGATTGATTTGTCAGGGTGTCCTATGTTCCTGACAGCTTTGGAAATGGAACATTGAGAATATTAAAATTAAGATTTAAAAATAATGGCACTGTTTAATTTCAGCTACAACATTGAACAATATAGAACACTTTTAAAATCTGAAAATATTGAACAGCATACTTGTTTGTGAATGATAAAGACAGTGGGGAAGAAAAACCCCAAACAAAACAAAACATAACAACGCCCCCCAAACCCTTGTATATGCGTCTTCTTAATTGGTCTTATCATGGTTAGCATCTCCAGATGCTATTGTAATAGAAATAATAAATAATAAATAATAAATAATAGCTTGTGCTATGGAGTAAGTGTCACAGGAATGCCCAGAAATAATAAATAGCACTAGCAGCACAGAACCATGTTTCAGAATTTAATGATTAAAAAACCTAAATAGTTTTTAGCTATACTTTTTGAAAAGGAAAGTAAAAGAATGATTAGAAATAAGGCTATTTATGATGAAAGCTCTAGAACTTTAATTTAGGACAGAGTGTGTAAAACTTTTCCCATTCTAACATACTAATTTTCTTTTTTTAACCTCATTAACTAATCCAACTTATTAAATAACAGTTTTAGCACTTAAAGATACATCCAGTCCTCTAAAATATACATACAGATATTTATCTTCCATCAACAGTGCTCCCTTAACATAAGTCAAAATCCCAAAGCTTGTGTTCTTTTCTTATCTTCCTTTCACTCTCTGACAGGTGCTTTAGTTTAATCAGAGTTAAGCCTTTGTGTTTCTTCATTTCTGCATAATAATTCGCCACCTCTTTTTCCCTCAGACATATGCATAATACAAATCTCACTATCTTTTACTCATCTATGCATTTTCACTTTAAATTTGTTTGAAATTTTGTCCTAAGTTTAAACTCATAGAACTTACACTTTTCTTCAGTATTCAAAAAAGTTTCTCTAACTTTCTGGTTTGGAGCCAGGAGAAGACTCCTTTTTAGCAAATGCCAAAAAGTTCCACCAAATTTCTCAGCAAGCATCTTTTTTTCCTTCTTCCCTATGACAACTTTTCCATTGCTAAAACTTCCCAAACTTTTTGAAACCAGTCAGTGAACTTTTAGGTGTGTCCCTTCTTATCCAGGCTTTTGCAGCTGTAATTCTTGCAGAAACTAGGTGAGTGATCAATTCCTTATGACTTTTATTGTGTACAGTTCCCAGGAAGGTTCAGTAAGAACACTAAGGCCACATCCACATGAGCATGGCTGTTTGGTTCCTCAGGGACAAGTAGCAATGGCACACCTTGTGCTGTGCTACGCACGCTTCGGCATGTGGCAACTTACCCTGGAGGTGGTAGGGAAGGCTGGGGCCAGCAGTGGGAGCCTGGTTGGCAGTCTTATCTAGGGTCCTGGGGGCCTCCTGGGGCTTCAACTGCACCAATCCTGCCACTTGGAGCCTGGCTAGCAGCTGGAACGCAGCTCTGGGAGGCCTAGCTTTGCTTTAAAGTCACACTTGCCGCCCGTGCATGCACTGCTCTGGTTTTTTTTCTGCATTTTTTTTTGACCCCTGGGTATCCAGGGGTCAAAAAAACCTGCTGAAAAAAAAGCAACCTGGAGCAGCACATGCATGCTACGCATGCCCTTGTAGTGCAGAGAACAGTTGATTGTGCAGTATGTGGTGCTGCAGACATGTTTGTGGTGCCACATACTGCATGGCCGGGCTCATCTAGATGTGCCCTAAGGTGCTATCTCATAGCTAGCAACCCGTTGTTTCCTTCACCATATCTCTAACCTTTTTCCAGAAGTTTGATTCTGGGACAGGTCCACCATATACGGTAGAATCCTCCCAACTGACTGCATTCCCTCTAACATTTGCCAGTTCCAGTAACATAAATACATTTTAAGTGAGAGTGATATGTTATTGATATAAGATTTTAAATAATTATCTTTTCTTATCATGCAGATGGATGTGTGAGGGAGAATTTTCCAGATGGTCTTCCAATCTTCAGCACTAATTTCTGATCCAATCTCATTAGCCCATTTTCTCATAAAAAATGTTTTTTTCTCCACTATGCCTATTTAAAATTACTTTATATAACACAGATCATAGACCTGTGTGTTTCATAGGTGTCACCAATATTTTCTCAGGATCTGTTCAATTTCTACTGAGGTTTTTCTTGGGAATTGCTCCAATTACAGGTATTTGACAAATGGTATTTTAACATCTCCTGTGGTGTGATGTATTTTTCGAAACCTCTAAGTACATTTTCTTTGAATAATTGTCCAAAATGTATTTTACTACTAAGTTCCCTGATATTAAAGCATTCTAATACATTATTAGGATTAAATTAAATATTATAATGTACAGGTGCTAAAGGTGACACTGGTGGCAGAGCTGTACTGCTACCCAGTGCATCTATAGGTGATAGATTGTAGAATGACTTTCAGGGAAGGTTAGCAGCAAAATAAGTAGGAGTAGTTTTGTCAAATAAGCAGTCAGGGACCAAGCAGCAGCAGTACTGCCAGGTGATGACTGCCTGCCCCTGGTGTGGGTGCAAGCAAAGCCCCTACAACACACATCTGATTGGATTGTTATTCCAGCTCACAGCCTGTAAAGGTTGCCTGCTGCTGGATTAGACTACAGAGCGGATATCCAGTTTTAAATTTTGGTCTTCATCCAAACACATCTAAAGGTGTTTTCGGAAGCTGCCAATTGACGCAATCAAAAGCTTTTTCAGCATCCAATGATAAAAAATAAATGAGGTTCATTAGTTGATTCTGCATTTAAAAAAAATATAAAACTCTATGGCTATTATCAGTTAACTGCCTCATAAAAGTGTGTGTGTGTGTGTGTGTGTGTGTGTGTATTCTTCTTTGAATATTTGTCCAAAATGTATTTTACTACTACGTTCCCTGATATTAAAGCATGCTAATAAATAATTAGGATTAATTTAAATATTATAAGTTATAGGTGCTAAAGGAGACATTGGTGGCAGAGCTGTACTGCTACCCAGCCCATCCACAGGTGGTGGATAGTGGAATGACTTTCAGGGAACGTTAGCTGCGAAGTAAGCAGGGGTAACTTTGACGAATAAGCAGTTGTGGACCAATCAAAGGCAGCACCACCAGGTGATGGTGCTGTGATAACAGATTTTCATTATAAACACATGTCCAGCCCCCAGTCATGGGTCTACAATTCCTCAACAATGGAGCAGGTAAAAGAAGAGGTTAGAGTCAATGGCTGCAAAGGTGGACGATGGCTTCAAGGGAATAAGATCGCCAAATGTCTTGGCTGTTTTGCCATTGGATAAAGGTCCTATTCTGTTAAGAACTGTGTGTAAGCTGATGTGCAGCAGCTTCTCGACAGTAAAACAAGTGACACAGATGGTTTCCATAAAAACAGCTTTTCCAGCACATTTTCAAGCTCTTTGGTGACCAACTAGTAATGACAGGAGCTGGATTATGATAGTTTGAAAGCTGCTGGTCATGACCTGGCACAAAGGTGGCAGTTACCAGAAGGTCATGTAGAACTTGGACCCCCAAAGGAGGTTTTTTTCTCCCAGTTCAGCCAAGGCAAATGCTCAGGAGGAGGGCAGAGAAAGTGCTTCAAGGACATCCTCAAGGTTGACTTGAAAAAATGTAACATTGGCATCAACTCATAGGAGACTATCTTGGACCTAGGTCTACCCAAAATGGAGGAAGTGTCTGCTGCAGGGATCTCAGTACTTTGAAACCTTATGATGACAACAGAAGATAGTAAAGCGGGAGCAGCAGAAACAGAATGTTGTGCACCAGATCAAGAATCTACCACCCACCCTGTGCAGAACCATGTGCATAAGTTGCAACAGGCTATTGATTCCAGATAAGCCTCATCTGCCATCTTTGGACCCACAGATAAAGCAATAATGGAGTTGTTATAATGGATAAAGTAACCATTGTCGACTTTGAGGGATTTCCAATGACAATTTACAGGTATAAGCTTAATTTCTCATATGTGTTACCCCAGGTTTTCATTGCTGTTCTCAGAAAGAGGTGAGATTGTTTATTGAATTTGGCCTGGAAGATTTCCAGGCCTGTAAGGAGGGAGTGATCATGAGGATCCTTGGCATGTCCCCCACCTTAAAGTCTAATACTCTGTGGGTAGTATCACTCACCTGCCTATTCATTATGAACTCTTTACAGCCTGTGTGTGTGTGTGTGTGTGTGTGTGTGTGTGTGTACGTACAGAGGGTGTATAGAGGCTGTATAGAGTTCATAAGAGTTCATAATGGAAATGTGTGTGTATGTGTGTGTTGACTTACTAAGACTTATGCAAACATTTTTGTGTCTTGATTTAATAAAGATGAAGATCTGTATGAAGCACAAGTAGATAGATCCTTATTTGGTTTCAAGATTACTACAATAGGTGCTTCTTTACAGATATCAGGAGTCTTTTTCCCCTTCAGTATCTCTGTAGCAAGGTGGTCTGATCCTTTAACTGGGTCATTTGGTCCTGGGGTAGGAGCCCAGATCCAGGTGATTAGCTGTCAATTAAAAACCCAAGGGGAGAGAGAGAAAGCAAGCAGCTTGAGATGAGGAAGGAGTAGGTTGTGGATAGGGGTAAACTGAAACCCAGCAGAGCTCACTTCTAAGAAGTGCTCTTTCCTGCTCCTTGAGAACAGGCTAAAGGTTTTGTTTTGTTCATTTGTTTGGGTCAAAGGTTACAGTTTGTGTTATGGGCTCTGGCTGAGGGGCTCCTAGCCAGGTAGGAAGGCTGCAGTCACTTAAGCATACTTACAGACTTTTGTTTGGCCTGGCTGAGGTATTCCTAAGGAGACAGGTGTGTTCAGCTCACCAACCTTCTCATGTACAAGCTTCTGATAATAAGTGCACTAAAAAATTGTAAAACTCTGGAGGGGACTCACCTGGGCCTAGAAGGTTTTCCTTTTCAAGAGATTTTACTATGTTTAATATCTCTTCTGGGTTAATGTCCTCTTCTCATATCCCTTCATACTCATGTTCTAAACTAGGTAAATTTGCTTTGCTGCATGTATTTGTTTAGGATTTGCTGGATCTACAAAATAAAGACTCAGATTCACTTGCAAATGAATCACAAGTGGCTTTTGAGTTGGTTGCCAAGTCATTTGGAACTTTCCAGACAGGTGACATAATTTTTTGTCATTTTAAAAAATTTACTTGCTAATAGTTTATCCTGTCTTTATTTTCCACGGCACAATATAGCTAATTTGTATATCTAAGTGTTTTTTGGCCCTTTGTAAAGCCCCCCAGCTGAAGCCCCCCTTTGTAAAGCCCCCCAGCCCAACTGGCCTGAAGATGTTGCTGAGGGTGGCACACAGCCATCCTCCCCACCATTCCACGCCGTGCCATGCTGCACTGCTGCTGCCGGCCACACAGCTCTGAGTACGGCTCCGCAGCAGCAGTGGGAGGCTTTGTAGGCAGTGGCCATCACCGCTGGCATGGCCCTCCAGGTAAGCGGCAGTGGCCGCTGCGTGCGAGACCCCCCGCCCCCATCCCTCGTCATGGCTGCAGAGCCGGCCACAGAGCTCTGCTTCAGCTACATGCAAGCCTCCCTCTCCCCCTCCCCTGGGCAGGCAGTGGAGCGACATGTGTGTGGCCTGCACATGGCGGGCACCACCGCACTGCGCCCTGCTTTGCTTGCCCGCAAAGCCCCCCAGCAGAGCGACACCCCTGCCCTCACCCCCTGGCCCTGCTCCCAGCTGTGGTACACTGCCTTGGACCGGCAGCACCCCCCACTCCCTCTGCCCCCCACCATCATCCCCAGCCCTGCCCCACAGCCCCGCTTACCTCTAGGCACAAAGGGCAGAGGGTGAGTCTGAGCCCGAGCTCAGGTTTTTCTGCCTTAGAGGTTCAGGCCACGCCCTCCCCCCTCTCCCTTCTTCTCCAGGCAGGGCTGGGGGTTTCCCGCCCTTTCTGCAATCGGCTCTTGCAGGGCGGAGCTGTGCCAGGCTGCAAGAGCTCATTGCAAAAGCAGAGAATCCACGGATTTCTCGGCTAAACAGAGAAATCTGCGTTTTCTCTGATAAAAACAGGGAATCTGTGGTTTTCTCCATTTTTCCATATAAAACAGAAAACACAGATCCCTGGTAATTGGTAAGTGACATTGGCTATTTAGTTGTTCACCTAACTGCTTAAACAAGTCTTAGTGCTGCATGGAAAGACCCCTGTTTTTTGGGTTTTTTTGCACTCCATGAATAATTAAACAACTGACATCCATGCTGAAATTAGGACTCCATGAGATGCAGCTCTTACAGGTGTTTCATAATATGTGGCTGGAGTTGTTTAATTTCAAATACATGGTGGGATCAGACAATCTCATTAATTAAAATTGAATTTTCATTTAGTGTTTTGCTCATAGAGTTCAGGAATCCATAAGAGTAAATATAATGCTGTTATGGAATATATACTTTAATATATGTTAGAAAATGCATATTTTATTTATAAACTAACATCAACTTTTTTTTTTTTTGTATTTATTTTTGTGACTTGCACTTTCAAGCAAATTGACCGACTGCTTATTATTTTTTAGATTCTCATTGGAAATCATTGCTATATTGAAACTGTAATTACTACTGGATTGATTCTGTGGTTAATATTGTTCTGGTACCTTTG
Source organism: Crocodylus porosus (assembly GCF_001723895.1). Classification (NCBI taxonomy): domain Eukaryota; kingdom Metazoa; phylum Chordata; order Crocodylia; family Crocodylidae; genus Crocodylus; species Crocodylus porosus. Next base: position 27,930,117 of record NW_017728913.1, on the reverse strand, counting down.
TGCAGCATATCGCAAGCTGGACCTCTGCCCTGATATGACGTCTTAGGTGTGAAGACTACCTGAATTCTTGAAAAACAGCTTCACTATCTGCTTTGATGGACCCCACTCCAACCTCCCGTGTACAATGTGAAAGAAGCTTTCTGCAAACACAGTTCCTTTCTGGTTTACAAGACTACATGAACATCAGAGAGATAGAAAGGATCTTAAAGGAGCCACATGATTGGAAGAGTATCACAAGTAAGCCCATGTGAATAGGGAAGTATTCGATTCAGATTTGGACTTGGATTTGGATTTGGCCGATTCAGAGGACAGTGATTTGATTTGGAGATTCAGATCACTGTCCTCAATTGATTTGGCTCAATCAGCTTCAGAAGATTTGGCGATGATTTAGAGAGATTTGGTAATTCTGATCATTTGGGGAGAGGCAGGCACAGCTGGGTGGCTACAGGTTCTTCCATGGCTCCTCTGACTGTGCCTGCCTCTCCCTGGGTGGGCGGAGCCATGGGAGAAGCCCCCATGGCTTTCCTGCCCAACCCCATCCCCTGCCTGGTCCCAGCCTCCTGGCACATCCTACATTTTATTATTAATCCCGTTCCTAAGATGCCCCTTACAACACCACCACCACTTGTAGTATGGTCTCATAATCATACATTCAGTACTGACAGAATGTAGGCAGTTAGTCTCTACGTTCTGCCTGACTTCAGACAGCCAATTGACACCGCTAACTACCTCCAGGTTCAATATTAGAAGTAATTAATTCATTTTTTATCTATTTACACAAAAAGTTATAACAATAGTAAATTATTGCTAAAAAGAGGAACCGTGTTACAGTCCTTATCTCACAAAGCAAAATTAAAAAACAAGTTTTTTAAATGAGGGGACGAAGATATTCAGTTTCTTGAAAGATCCAGCAAAATGCACACAACAGAAGTTGGATTTGTTGCACAGTTAAGGATATTTGGTACCAGTAACCAAGAATGATAGAAAAGTAGGGCTGGAAGTGACTTCTGGAGGTCATCCAGTCCAACCCCAGATCTGTGGCAGTATCAGCCCTATCCAAACCATCCTATACTACACAATCAAACCTGTCATACAACTACAAGACATAGCACTGACAGGTAAAGCAGAGCAACAAAGGCTATCAGTACCCTACTACTCTAAGGATTATTAAAATAAATGTCAGAGATCTAAGGAGGAGATCTTCCCCTCCAGCCCTCATACAGTCCATACCCTTCTGACCATTCGGTAAAATTCCTTCCTGACCCCAAATGTAGCAATCTATCTGAGTCTGAGCATTGGTTTGTGACCCACTGGGTGCATTTACACATGTCCCTACAGCACCTTTGTTACTGCACTTTAGTACTTGGAAGTACTAAATGATCGTGTGGTAACAGCAGGTACTACACCATGTACAATGCATGGTTATTCTTAGCTGCTACATCACCACAGCAACACTCTATAATGAGGGAGCCTGTTGCTATGGTGATGTAGCTATGGTATCATGGTTCTTGCCCGTGGACATTACATTGCCGTAGGATGTTGCTATGGCAACGTAGCATCCCATGTAGACACACCCATTAGCCAGGAGTCTTTGGGTTTTAGTCCCAGTAGTAACATTGGCAACCCGCAGTCAAAATTGCCAGCCGTGGCCGCAGGTAACAGCTAATACTTTGAGGAAGGTAGGGATTCCCTTCCACCTTTTTTCCCCCCTCCCAAGTTCTTACATATGTAACAACAGGAGGGAAAAAGAAATTTCTTCCCAGGCCCATGTGTCAACCAGCAAAACACAGAAGCATGGGAAATACCCATAGTAGAACATAGACGTATCTACTTCTAGATTATACCTAACCAAAGCCTGTCCAACCTCTCCTTGAACACCTTCGGTGATTGAGATTCTACATTTTCCCTAAGCAGTCTATTCCTTGCTTCACTGTTTTAACAATGAAGACGTTTTTTTCTGGATATTTAATTTAAATCTACTTTGCTGCAACTGCAAGGCACTGGTCTGCATCCTGCTCTTTGCAGGAAGAAAGAAATGGTATTTTCTCTTTTCTGTATGGAAACCCTTCAGATATTTGTATACTGCTATCGTGTCCCCTCTTAAGTATCTTTCCTGCAAGCGGAACATGCCTACTTCCTTTAAGCTCTCATCATAATTTGCCTTCAAGCCCTTTATCATTTTTGCTCTGCTTCTAGCCTCTCTCTAGCTTAATGCTATTTCTGAAATGTGGAGCCCAAAACTACACACAATACTCTAGATGAGGCCTAACTAGTGACAATAAAGAAGCCTGGTCTTGCACCTTATTCTTCTATTAATTCAGACCCAAATTGCATTAGGTTCTTGTGAAGCTGTGTCATACTGTAGACACATTTTGAGTTTGTCATCTACCAAGACTCTTCGATCCTTCTCTGTACTGCTGTCATCCAGCCAAGTGTCATCCATTTTGATGCAGACTGGATCTGTAAACCATTCTAAAGCAAAAGGAATAGAAAGTGTGAGTTGCAGATTCCAAAAATGTCACATCTTAAAACACTGAAATTGAAACTTTTCTTTAAAAACTTCAGAATTTGTATCACTTTTTTCCAATTTCTGTTAGTTTAACAGTATCATAATTGACTGAAATCATTGAGAATTAGATGTGAAATAAAAAACTGCAGACTTCTGTACTTCATTATATTTTGGTTAGACATAGTTCTTTTCTTCCATTGTTAAAATGTACATATATATTTTTTATTATCAGTTGTCAGATGCCATGCAACAGTTGGTTTAAAAATAGGTTGGAAATAGGTCATATTGTTAGCCTCTCTCCTATAGCTGAACTGAATTCACAGTAGGTAAAGCAAAGCCTGTTATTTGCCTTTAGTCATTTGGCCTATAAGCCACAGTTGTTATACATTTCTGACTTTATCATTATTGGATACTGCATAAAAGCTGCTCTCTCATTCACTGAGTCAATAGTTTCCTCCCAGCTCATGTCCAAAATCTTTTATACATGTATTTTAAGTGCCCAGCCTATTTCTGTGGACTTGTTTCAGGAACTAGTTCTCAACAGAATGAAAAAAGATAAGGTTGGATAGATTAAAATGTTCCTTTTGAGATCCCATGACACCTTTCTTTTATGAGCAGCCTTCATAGTTCAAAGACACTTTTTTTCTTGTGGAACAAAGTAACTGTTCTCTCCTATCAGGCAACTAGAGCTGCACTAAGCCTTTGCAAGTTTAGCTGGAAAGGAGTTTCTGAATTTGATTTATTTTGTGTGTGTTTATGCTATTTTCTATAGGTTTACAAGCCACTCATATTTGAAAAGCCACAGTCTGACCCCATTGTGAATCCTAGGCAGTAGGTTCATCCTCTCTCATACGAACCTATCAGATTTCAATATTTTAATCAGAACTAGGCCAGAGGGGGCGACAAAATATTTTTGACTTCCAGAGAACAATTCTCCTCTTGTATAACTTGGATATAAACAGAATAGACAAGAGACGTACAGAAGCCAGGGTGCTCACATTACATGGTGAGGACCAAATTCCATTTTTACTTGTAGGCCATGGGTGAAGTTGCAAACCTTACATTCCTAGAAGAAACCCCATGAAAGTCAAGATGATAATTGGACAAGGAACAAGGGGAAATAAAACATATATTTTATGGGGATTTAGTATATTTTAAAAATGCTTAAAGGGTTTTATCTTTGACTTTATAAATGCCCAGATTATAATAGCTGAGTACTTGAAACATAGTTATGAAAACTTCTATTTCCATGAATTTTCCGATGCATGCTTTGGAAGGCTATCAGTGAGTCAGGGACACAAGAGAATACCATTTTCTCCCATGTGACCTATCTAAACTCAAGTCTAACCAGAAATACACAAGAAAAAAATAATATCAAATTTAATGGATAAGCAAAAATTTTCCTAAAAAGCTTTGTACAGTTCAGAAGCAAGCAAGCAAGCAAGCAAGAAAAAAAAACCCACTTCTATAGTACTGCAGGTATACAAATCAAACTCAGAAACAAAGTTGATTTTGCTGTTCAAGTTAAACATGTACAAGCATACTGGAAGTCTGAGAAATGTACAATCATTTAAAATCACAATAATGCGATTTTTGGGGGGGTGTTCATATATATTATAATTTTAAGTATATCTTTGGAAATTATTGCAAATGATCACACCTAGAAACCATCCCAAAACAGAAGTTTTGGTTTTAGGAGTATATATTGATTTTTTTGGGTTACATTTTGTTATCCTGTAACCTATTAATAATACAGTAAAACATGCTGAAATATTCATAATACTGTACAAGTACAATAAAAGGTGGTTATGAAAGGAAAAGTGGTTATAGACAATTCTCTTCAGCTGCTGGAGACAACATAAGGAATAATAGGTTAAACTGCAGTAAAGAAAATTTAGACTGGAAAATATTAGAAAGAACTTCCTAAGCACAGGAACAGAGGAATGAAAACACTGGTGTTCAACCCCTGACCCATGGGCTATATCCAATGTGTGAGGCCATGTCATCTGTCCTACAAGGCATCCCAGAGGTCCATAAGATTGGTAGGTACAGCACTAATTGCTGCAGCTTCCAGAGCCATGAAACTTATGGACCTGTGGGGAACCCTGTAGGTCAGATGACATGGCTCCATGTTCCAGATCATGCTTGTGCACAGGGTCACTCTTTTGATGGATCTGGTGTGTAGAGCCTGTGTGGTGATCCAGATGGCAGGAAAAATAGCAAATGTAATCAGTCAGGTTGGCTTTGCAGAGAACTCTTCAGTGAGCTTAAACACAAAGAGGAATCTTACAAGAAGAGGAAGCTTGGACAAATAACTTGGGAGGAGTATACAAATTTTGCTTGGGTATGCAGAGATAAAGTCAGGAAGTCCAAAGCGCAATTTGAGTTGCTGCTAGCAAGGGACATGAAGGGTAACAAGAATGGTTTGTACAAGTATATTAGCAACTAAAGAAAAGTCAAGGAAAGTGTGGGTCCCTTGCTGAATGAGGAAGGCAAACTAGTAACAGATGATGAGGAAAAAGCTGAAGTACTCAATGGTTTTTTTACCTTGGTTTTCATAGGCATGGTCACCTCCCAGGCTACTGCACCCAGCACCACAGTCTGAGGAGGTAATCAGACTTCAGTGGTGAAAGAAACAGGTGAGAGACTACTTAGAAAAGCTAAGACATGTATAAGTCCATGGGTCCATGCAATGAGTCCAAGGGTGCTGAGGGAGTTGGTGGATGTGATTGTAGAGCCAATGGCCATTATTTTTGAAAACTCATGGTGATCAGGGGAGGTCCCAAATGACTGGAAAGGGCAAATATAGTGCCCATCTTTAAGAAAAGGAAGAAGGGGGATCCATGGAACCACAAACCAGTCAGCTTCACCTCAGTCCCCAGAAAAATCATGCCGCAGATCCTCAAAAAATCCATTTCTAAGTACTTGGAGGAGAAAAAGGCGATTAGGAAAAGTCAGCATGGATTCAGCAAGGGGAAGTCATGCCTGACCAACCTGATTGGCTTCTGAGATAACAGGCTCTGTGGATGCAGGAAAAGCTGGACATGCTATACCTTGATTTTAGCAAGGTGTTGATACCATCTCCCACAACATTCTTGCAAGCAAGCTGAAGTATGGGTTGGATGAATGAACTGTAAGGTGGATAGAAAGCTGCTGGACTGTCAGGCTCAACAGGTAGTAATCAATGGATTGATGTCTAGTTGGCAGCTGGTGTGAAGTGGAGTGCCCAAGGTTTCAGTCTGGGGGCTGGCTTTGTTCAATATCTTTATTAATGACCTGGAAGATTGGATGGATTGCCCCCTCAGCAAGTTTGCAGGTGACACCAAGCTGGGAGGCATAGTAGATAAGCTGGAGGATGGGGCTAGAATTCATAGTAACCTAGACAAATTGGAGGATTTGACCAAAAGAAATCTCATGAGTTTCAACAGGAACAAATGCAAAGTCCTGCACTTATGATGGAAGAATCCCATGCACAACTACAGGCTTGGGATCAACTGGCTAAGTAGCAGCTCTGCAGAAAGGGACCTGTGGGTTACAGTGGATAATAAGATAGATATAACTCAGCAGTGTGCCCTTGTTGCCAAGAAGGATAACAGCATACTGAGCTGCATTAGTAGGAGAATTGCCAACAGATATGAGGAAGTAATTATTCTGCTCTGTTCTGCACTGGGGAGGCCACACTGGTAAGGCTCCCAAAACTGGAGTACTGTGTCCAGTTTTTGGTCCCTTACTATAGAAAGGATGTGGACAAGTTGGAGTAAGTCCAACAGGAGGCAACAAAAGTGGTTCAGGGGCTGGGGCACAAGACTTATAAAGAGAGGTGGAGGGAACCGGGTTTATTTAGTTTGCAGAAAAGAAGACTGAGAGGGGATTTGATAGGAGCCTTTAACTACTTGAAGTGCGGTTCCAGAGAGGATGGAGCTAGACCAGGGGTAGCCAACCTGTGACTCCAGAACCAAATGCTTCTAAATGGAAGCTGGTCACTATGTGCTTTGACAAAGATTCAAGGAGATGCATACTAACTTGTGAATTGCTGCATTTGGCTCTGGAGCCACAGGTTGGCCACCCCTGAACTAGATTGTTTTTAGTGGTGACAGATGATGGAACAAGGAGCAATGGTCTCAAGTTGCAGCAAAGGAGGTTTAGGTTGGATATTAGGAAAAACCTTCTCGCTAAGGGGGTGGTGAAGCACTAAAACAGGTTATCTAGAGAGGTGGTGGAATGTCGATCCCTGGAGGTTTTTAAGGCTCAGCTTGGCAATGCCTTAGCTGGGATGATCTAGCTGGGGATGGTCCTGTTTTGAGCAGGAGGTTGGACTAGATAACTTCCTGAGGTCCCTTCCAGCCCTAATTTTGTATGATTATATGATTGTACCTGTGGACCTTCACTGCACACTGACCTCATGCTGAATGACCAACCCTGGCCATGGAATCCAGCATGCAGACTCATCCTGTGCTGTTTATTTAGCCCCTTGGAAGGTTTTAAGAGCAAATTAGACAAATACTTTGACAAGACTGTTTAAAGAGTCATAATCATGCCTTGAGCAGCAGGTTGGACTAGATAACATCAGAGGCCCCTTCCAAATCAATTTTTCTTGCAAGCATGGTTCAGGTCACTAGTGAAAAATTTTAAATATTAAATTGAATCTACAGGAACACCCACTGCAAACATCCACTTGACAGGCCTTTCTAGTTTTACAGTGATCCATAAATAACTATTATTGGAGCAGAGTTTAGCAATCAGTTTTTCCCTCACTTTATGGTGATTTTTATCTAGACCATATTTTTCAAGTTTGCTTATGAGAATGTAATGTAAAAAGTCTTTATAAAGTAAAGGTGGATCATATCAATTGTTTCTACCTTAGCACTAAGCTAGTTACCCTGCCAATGAAGCAAACTGTTTTTGCATGATTTGTTCTTGAGGAATCCAGACTGTCAGTTGCTTTTCATGTTATCAATGTGTAGATCCTTTCATAGTAATTAGGCATGTCTATATGAGATGCTTATCTGAGCAGTAGTGTAATTTACTGTGCAGTAAGCACATGTGTCTACACATGCACACACTTCCTGTGCAGTAAAAATTAGGAGCTGTAATTAGTTACTGTGCAGTTATGCACATGTAGACATGACCCTTGGAGCAAGTTTGCTCCTGGGTCAACTCTACCACTAAGAGGCTGACCTGAGGCTAGACCCAGGGTTCCAGCCTGGGAACCTCTCCTGCCCCAGAGCTGGGCTGCTTCTATGGCAGCCTTTGTCTCAGGCATTTAAAAACCTGCAGGTACTCAGAGCACACCAGCGGTCTGAGGCCATGTCTCTGTGTCCCCCTGGGCAGGTCACAGGACAGCTGCCCTAGCCTGCCTGCACCCCAGCACTGCTGCCTGGCACTGCACTGTCATGCATTTGCCAGGCCCATGCTGTCCATGTTGAAAACTGTTCAAGGCAGCTGCAGGTTACAACTGGGCCTGCCAGCCCCCAGGCCCAGTTACAGGCAGCTTTTGGTTCCCAGGGCTGGCTCCACCTGCCCACAGACTGCCCTGAGTTTGCAGCTGCTGCAGGGCACTGCCTCTGCCCCGTGGCTGCCAGTCCCATTCTGGGACTCTGACATGGGTGCTGCAGGCAGCTGTCAAGGCCTAGAAGCACAGGGACAGCATCACTGGGGCCCATGGAGCTGGCATGGCACCCACAATGGTGTCCTCTTCATCTGTGGCCATGCCCATGCCCATGGCTGCCACCCAGGGCTCGAGCTGTTCCATGGAGGAGACTGGTGACCTCATGGCACTGTGGGATGAGGTAGAGGTGCAGCACCAGTTTGAGTGGGGTGGGTACTCCAGTGCTCACATGTACGAGGGGCTGTCAGCCTGGATGCGGGAGCATGGACACAACTGGTTGGTGTTGCAATGCTGCATAAAGGTCAAGGCCTTGCAGGCACAGTGGGTTTCTATCACTGGCCACAATTTTTGGTTGAGGAGTGCCCACAAGACCATGCCCTTTTTGCAGCAATTGATGGACATACTTGTGTCTGGGGACATGGGCAGCCTGCCTGAGCCCCAAGCCTGGCCTGGCACTGTGGGATGATCCTTTGGGCATCTAGCAGCCCTTCCCACTGAGCTCCCCAGACGCACTCTCCACCAGCAGCTTGGGGAGCATGTAGCCACACAGCCCCACCCCCCACAATGAGGGCCCGTCCAGACAGTCATGGGCGAGGAAGCCGTCAGCACAGCAGGCCAGCAGGCCCAGCACAGCAGCCAGCAGGAACCCAGGGTACTGGTCGTTGCTACCGGGGGCAGGGCTTGGAGCAGCCATAGCATGGCACATGTGGCAAGAAGAACTGCCATATGCTGTTCCTGCATTGGGCATGCTGCTTCTGGCTAAGGAAGTGTCTGGCCAGATAGTAGCAAGCAGGGCTGCCTTTGAAGAGGGCTGCCGGCTGCTGGCAGGTACAGCTGTAGTCTGGGGCACCTCTGGTAGCTGCAGGGGCTCGTTGCAAGGATCTGGCAACCAGAAGCAGATTGGCAGTAAATCTGCTTCCCTGCCTGTGTAGATGTCTGCCTGGCTCTGTTTACTTGCAGATAATTTACTTGCAAGTAAACGGGTGCCACAGCAAATGCACGTGTAGATGTGCCCACTATTTAATAATTTATTCTAATGAGTTTTCCAAATATCAAAGTTAGGTTAGACTTGCCTATAATTCCCTAGGTCTCTCTCACTTTTTTTGTGTGCCTTTTTAAATATAAGGCACCCCTTCACCTGTTTGTTTGGTTTTTATCCATCCAGCAGAAGTTCACTTTTTTAGGTTGCGTTTCATCGGGCCCTGATGTTATGAATTTTTACAGCCTATTTAAATGATTGTTATTCTTTTTTCTTCTTTTTTGCTGTTCTGGCCAGTGTACTCCATTCACTTTTTTAAGTTAAGTTCATTAAGAAGTTACTCACAAAAAATCTTTTGTGAGGACCAAAGCCAAAAAGGCATGACTATTGCAGCTGCTCTGTATCCTCTATTTTGGTCTTCTGTTCTTTTAAGTAATGGAACTATAATTCCAAACATTTTATAAATTTATCTTATCAGTAGGGGCTCTAGTAGGATAATAGCTATCACTTTTAGAAATCCCACTCAATTTTTGTCTTCTTGTCTTATCTATGGTGGGAAATAGCTCCACCCATGTATGCTGATATCTTCCCAGAGGTAGTTTTTAACATAAATGCCATGGAAGAAAAGTTTGATATTAGAGCAAACAGACAGATCACATTTATTATAAAATTCCATTTTGTCAATCTACAAGCTGAGTCTATAAATTCTTCATTAAAAATAATTTACTCTGAATGACAGATGGTGTTTTCTTTTTTTCTAGGACCTGAAGAAAATGTGAAAATTTCAGAATCCTTTATACTAATGAGTAAAAATGGAAACAACATAGATAGCAGATTCCAGATTCACTTCTACTATAGTTTTTAATTTCATAATGGGAAACAGGAACACAATTTTTTATAACGTGGAAGGAGTCATAGGCTTTAATTTTGGTTGCTTTTTAATGGAATTTCCTATTATCCACAAATTAAAAGAAGACCTGGGAGGGAATTGTTAATTGTAATAATTTATTGGATGAAAGTTGAAATTCTTGTGTACAGACAACTTGCTGACAGATTGATTAGACTAATTTTCTGATATTTCACAAATGTTCGATTGTGTTTACTGATTGTGTTTATTGGGTTGATTGCTAAACAAGATCACTGTTTGCATTTATATTAATTATTACTGCTGTGTAATTTAGTCACTCAGCATCTCTGTTCCCTGACTGATTGAATGAATTTACTGTAGATGAATGGGTCACAATCCAATTCATTAGGTCATTTAATTCTCTTGGGGGGGAAGGGGAACTTTATAGAACTCAGAGGAGTAAAGCCATCAAGATTAGATAATATTTATGACATTAACCTCTTTTTCATTCTCAACCACAGAAGTCAAGACCTTTCTGGTGTTTTGTTATTAGGTAATTAGGCTTGCATAATATTTGGGTTAGATTTCAAATCAATTTTTGTCTTATCATTTTCACAGAAAGTACTTTCATTTGGTGGGAGAAGTCCCAGCAACAAAGGGTATTTCACATTTCTGTTTTCTTGAATTACTTTGATTCCTGACTTTTTTTATGTGGTTCTAGCTGTGAAAGGTGTTACAGGAGGTTTTCATTTCTCGGTCAGGATGTTACTTCATTGCTTCTGCTGTGTGTTGCTGTTCAAAGGCCAATGCTCCATTCCCAGATTTGGTACCTCCAGGATGGATGGTCACAAGTGATTTGCTCCCACAACTCTGCTTTGAAACCAAAACTCTTTAGGGACACCTTGAGGATGTCCTTGTACCACTTACTTGGTGCACTGCGAAAGTGTACTCCATTTGACAATTCGCCATAGAAAACTTTCTCTGGCAGGCAAGTGTAAGGCATTCCTGAGAGGCGGCCAGCCCATCTTAGCTGTGCCAGTTTCAACAGGTCATCATCATCTTAGAAGGCGTCTGACAACATAGCCATGCTGAAGAGGGTAGGTATGAGCACACAGCTGTACTTGACACCATTTGTGATCGGAAAGGAGTCAGAGCATTTGCCATTCACAAAGATGCATGACATCATGCCATTGTGGAACTGTCAAACCATACTGATGAATTTTTCGGGGCATCTGTACCTCTTCCTGATTTCCCAGAGGCCTTTGCAGTTCACCGTGTTGAAGGCTTTGATTAGATTAACAAATGTGAGGAGAAGGTTGATGTTCTGTTCCTGGCACTTTTCTTGAAGTTCTGGGCTACAAATACTATGTCAGTGGCTCCACATGCTTCTCTGAAGCCACTTTGACTCTAGGGAAGTAGGTTGTTTAGATGGTCAGTCAGCTGGCTGAGGAGGGCTCTCATGACTATCTTTCTAGTAGTTGAGAGGAGGAAGATGCCCCTGTCATTGTCACGGAGTTGGCAATTTCCCTTCCTCTTGTACAGATGGATGATGGAGGCATCCTTGAATTCTTGGGGGAATACCTCCTGTGACTACATACTGCAGAAGATCTTGGTTAGTTTCTCTTTCTTATATACATTTGTATGCATTAGTCACTGCGGTGGGGGGGAGGAGAGGAGGCTGTTAAAGCTGCCTTAATAGGTAAGATTTATGGGGACAGTTGGAAAGAAAGCAGGAGGCTATATGACTGTTACCTGGTGAGGATAGCATTCTTCTAGGTTCTGGGTCTTGATTTTCTTTTGTTTTAGCCAATGTCTGTCAAATGATAAAAAGGCATAACCAGTCCTAACAGAGGATGAGTGTGTACCTTATACTATCCATCTTCCTAGAGTTGGGTGCCCAGTAAGGCTTGCATGGAGGCACATCCTTCTACACAGATTTCACAGCCCAGAACCCACTCCTGAAGGTGTGATTGGATGTTCAAAATGGCCTTATGGTTTCAGTGCTCACCTAAGACGTGGTAGACCCATGTTTAATTCCTTCCTTTGCCTTATAAAATTAAACCAATTTTAGGGAAGTGTTCTAATTGTCATTCTAATCCTCCCTCCTCTTGCAACTGTCCCAGTGTCTAGAAAGGAACTCAGATTTTACTAGACCAGAGAGAAGAAGCAAAATAGGATAGTTTGAACAGGAACAGGAAGGGTGGAGGGTAGCCTTGGAGGTAGGAGATTAGGTTACCTCTCAAATTAAGGGATAAAACTGAACCCTGTCTCTCCAACATCCATATGAATGTACTGACTCCTAGGCTGTTGTGTAAGAGGGTATCACCACCTTCTTCTCTGGCTATTTTAAAATAAAATGAAAACTGCCACTGATTTTTGTATAGAGTCTAATCCAGTAGGCATGAGAAATACTTTCAGAGTGTGTCTACCTGAGTGAGATCTTAATGGAAGATAGATGGATGAGCAGCACATTCTAGATCCAGTGCAGCTTAGGTGTGTGCAAGCTGCCAAGATGCTTATCCCTGTCAGGACTAAGGCACTTCTGGACATGTATAGAAACAGAACGTTCAGTATTAAAGGTTTAATGTAGATTATTAAGGTGCTAAGGAGTTTAGGTACTTCCAGCTCATTTAACTGGAAGATTTCATGACTGCAAATTTTGTTTTAGATACACAAATTAAACCTGAGTCCCTTTGGGATGTGTCTCTCTGACCTACATCCATATCCAGCAATATTTAGCACTTGCATGTTGTCACAGTGGGTATAGATAGGTAGGTGGGGAGAAAACCAATGATACAAAAATACTCGGTTAGAAAATAACAGAATTTTGGAGTGCCAATTATTTATACCTAGTAGATAGGCATGAGGTAGACATCAGAGGAGAATGTGTAGGAGGTGAAGAGAAAGACATTAAAAACTACTGAAACAGGAATGATATTGGTAATGTCAAAGTTTATTCAGTGATATTGAGAAAAGGATTCTAATTATGATATGTTGTGAATTTAAAGAGGATCTTGATTTTTTTTTTTCAGAAATATCTAGCTGTTGAACTTATTTCACATAGACACAGGTTAATTTGAAACATACTAAAATATAGGAAGCTCCTGGCTATAATAGGGATCACTAAGCAGAGTGGTTCAGCTGCATCATTTTCATGCAAGTGATTATTTTAGTAGACTTTCAGAAATGGCATTGAATGTTGCCTTGAATATAACATAATCAATTAAGAATTTGATTTGAATATAAAACTTGTTAACAAACCTAATCTGTGCTGTGTACAGCCTACAATTTCCATTCCCTGTAATAATGGCCTGTTCTGCTTTTTATTGGAATACTCTGAGCTTGATCTGTTACAGCTTCATGCAAGCTTCTGAAAGGTAATATAACTTTGAAATGGTGGTGTGCATTTTTATAAAGAGCTTACCAGTTTTTGGATATTTTTGGTCAGGCATTAAACACAGATTGTTTTGTTTTAAAATAATGAGATTGTAAATTGATGTCACCCTTATGTCCATGCATAGTAGTTTAAGAGGAAAGTAGTCAAACATAGATAAGTAAAAAGCTCATAGAGAGAACAGATCCATCAGTAAATATAGGCATGTTATTAGGACCCAAGAAGCTAAATTTTTAGCAGTATTAGAAAATAAAAGCAATATTATTATCAGTCCTAATGTAGATTAAAACAATGTGGCTCCAGTAGACTGGTGATAGAAGGGAAAAGTAAACTTACAGCACCATAACTCAGCCAACCCCTGATTCTTCCTTCTTTGAGTCCTCTTAACTTCTCCTATCACTGCTACAGGTCCCTCCTGCACCAACTCCATGGTCTCCAGAGACCCCCCACTTCCCTGCACGGGTATGAACTAACCCTGCCCAGCCCCTTGCATTCCTACTCCCTGTATTTGCCTCTCCCCTCTTATGGAGCCTACCTGGACCACCAGGCCATGTTCTTGCCAAGGCAGGGGTGGTGTCTCAGGTCTTAGTGGGGCAGGATTGTCACAGTTTTTGGAAAGGAGGAGTTAGGGTCTAGCAGATTGTCCCTGCCTCCTTCTGCTCCAGAACTTCAGGCAGCCCATCTCACACCACATTGCATGGACATGGACTGAACTACCCTTGCTACCCCAGAGACAACAACTTATCCCCCCTGCCATGAACAGACATAGATAGCCCCCAGCTTTCCCCCTGCATTGCTGCCCCTTCATGACCATTGCTATTGTGGTTCATATCCAAGTGTGCCTTTAACTGAATAACTTTCAGTGGCCCTAGATAAAAAAAAGTCTTTATTATGAAGGGTCCACATACTTCAAAATTGATCTGTGGCATGATTCATATTTTCATAAAAAATCACCAGGTCCTTTTTTGAGTTACAACTTGTGTGGAATGTAACCTTGATTACTTGGCTCTTGTTCATTTTGTAGAATAATTCCATTTAAGAAAAGTAACCTTTGATAAATTTCTGCTGAGTTTCCCAGAAGACTTAGAGCACTGGTGAGTCCCTTAATGGCAAAGGAAGAAAGTTATATAGTAGATGCATGAGGGTGAAGATGCATTGATATGATGCCTTAAATTTTGATGCATATGCTGAGCTCTTGAAATCTATATGATATACACTGGATTCATGAAAATATCATCTCTTCTCAAAAGCCCTAACATTCTTTGGCAGAGGGAATGACTAACTAAGCTAATAGGTCTATTCTTGTTCTAATATTCATGTTTTCTGTGGGTGAATCTATATGCTGCTGGATGGGTTTACTCTGGAGTAATTTACTCTGAAGTAAACCCACCCTGGGCAGGTGTCTACACGTGTGTGCATTTAGGAGAAGATTTTCTCCCACCCTGCTCTGCTCCCCTGCAGCAGCCATAAGGAGCTCCAGGCTCCCCCATGGAACTAATCTAGCAGCTGGCAGAGAGCACAGAGCCAGGAAACAGCAGTCTCCTAGTGGGGCTAGGAGATTGCTCTCTGCCCCAGGGAGCTCCCTGCTGCTGGGGTAAGCTCCGGTGGTGGAAGCCAGACAGGGTCAATGTCCCTCTGCCCTGGTAGCAGAGAGCAATCTCCCAGCCCCCACTCTGATCACAGAGTAGGGGCTGGGAGCTCCCCACTTCTGGGGTAGGGGGGCATTGTCCCCACCCAGAGTCCACCACCACAAGAACCTGCCCTGGAAGCAGAGAGCTCCCAGAGCCAGGGAGCAATCTCCTGCCTCCTGCGAGTTGGCCATCTATGCATGCCTTATTGCACAGTAACTACTTGGCAGTAAATTTGCTACCTACACTTGCACTTGCAGGTAGCAAATTAACTACCAAATAGAGCAAAGTACTGTGCAATAAATATCTGCACATGTAGATGGTGATGCTTCCTGCAAAGTAATTTGCTCTAGTGCATGTCTTGTAGATGTGTGTTTTGTAGGTGTGCCTTGTATAAACGTATTTTTACAGTTACCTTTTCATTCTGAATCTCCATTATTATCCATATTTTGTACCTGATAATAAAACAAAAGCCTGGAATCAAAACAGTTATATGATCTGTTTCTTCTAAAGAACTATTCCAAGAGATGAATTCCTCTGTTTTCTGGGCTATAGCCTTTTCTCCCACTTTTCTTGTACCTGCACTCTGTGTTTTCGAGGGTATTTAGATATGTAGGGACTACTTCTCCACTACCTTATACCATGTATATCTATTTACATGTATGCAAAATAAATGCAACGTATTACCTAATTAGAATGCTGGCATTTTAACATTTTTCTAAACCCTAAGTAAAATCCAGGAGGCTAGGGAATCAGGTGTTAAGTTCCTGGGGATAAGACATAGTCTTCCAATATGTCTTTGAAGTGCCAAAAATCCCTTGTCTAGCATGTATAGAATAAAGTAACTAATAATAGGAGAGAACTAACAAATTCAGTCAGAGTACACATATACCAGGCAGTTGTGAATGACTGTAACCTTGACTGTACATGAGTAGAAAGCCCATCATACTTTACATTGTAAAACCCTACACTAAAACATATTATCGGTTTTAAGGAGAATTGTGTTGCATTGGTTCCCACTAAATTTCGTAGGAAACATATGTATAATGTTCCTAGTCAGTGTACTCTCATTATTTTCAGGTGAACTGCCTGAATTATATTTAAATATTTCAGTAGTGAATAACAACATCACTTTTGTTTTGAAATGAGTCATATCAAGCTGTTACCAGTGAATCTATTTGCTGAAGTCATGAGTTAGAAAGTATTGGTTTCCAAACCGAAAGTCAGCTATATTATGCTGCTTCAATAAGGCCAAATATTTCCTTACTTTCCAGTGGGAGGATTCCTTCAGAAAACAAATTACTTCATTTGCATTTTCTAATTGATTTGTTCCTAGATTCCCCACAAGAGTGCAGGAAATAAGTTTCAGCAGTATAATATCCCATCCTTGGTATATGATAAAGTTTAAGCAAAGCAAACACTTTAGTATAGTTGGCTTTTCTTTCATGTCAGGGGTGGGAAAAATATGGATTTTGTTCATGCTGTGGTGGGTCTCTCAACCCTTCCAACCCCAGGTGCAGGAGGCGGCCTGGGCCATGGTGCATGCAGCTGGTCTCACCGTCTTTGGGTACTGAATGGGACTTGGGTGGTATGGTGGCTGGACTCATTTCCTGGCAGCCCTGATGGCAGTGGCTCCTTCCAGCTGCCAATGCCAGTCTCTACCACTGCTGCCATGGCCTTGGCCCAGCTGTCCAGGCACCTGGCCCATCTGCCCTGCCATCTGCCCACTGGAGGTGCCAGAGTGGGTGGGGTCTCCAGGGGGACTGGCCTGGGACCAGCATGGGCAGTGTGCACGTGGCCAGAGATGGGATAGGGCTGCTAGAAGGCAGGGAGTAGTGCCCAGCAGTGGGATGGATAGGCAGGGCTGGGTTTGGGGTGGTGACAGCATGGAGCAAGGACTCACAACAGAGGCACGATCTGTTGCCCACACATCCCTACAATGGGTGCCCATTCCACAGGAAGGGGTGCATGGGAAGTGGATCATAGCTCCCCAGGCCTGCACTGTCATGGCCCCACACTCCCAATCCCAGGCCTAGCCCTGGTTCCACCCACCCGTCCTGCTCCCAGATGCCTCATCCCATCTGCCTGGCCATGTGCCCTGCCCTCAAGTGTTCCAGCTTGTATCCATGGAGACCCTGTGATCGCTGGGTGGTGACAGTGTGGGGCCAGGGCACAACTGCAATCCACTCCCCGCATTTCCCTGCCCTCTGAGCTAGTGCTTGTTGCAAGGATCTGTGGGGAGTGGATCATAGCTCCATCTTGGGCCCCAGCCCTGTGCTGTCATTGCTAAGTGACCCCAGCTTTAGCCCTGCCCTCACCTGCCCCACTCCCAGATGCCAGTACTTGGCTGCACATGGGCCCATCCCATTTGTCCAGCCAAGCATGGGGAAGAGCCACTTATGGAGCTTTGATGAGCTGTTGTGGGTGAAGGGTAGAAGTGCTAACCCAGCCTGCAACAGCTGACCAAAACTCCCTAAATAGCCCTTGGGCCCAAATAATTGCTCACCCCTATTTTATGTGTATCTCTTTAAATGTTTTTGAAGACAAAAGTGATCAGAAGTGAAAAGAATGCATTCATATGTATATATCACCAATGAAAAAGCAGGGGCATTTCCTTATAGCAGTAATTTCAGACACTGATCTGGAATGTCTTAAGTCATCTGCAATTTTCAGTTAGAAAAGCTCATCTTAAGCATTATATACTGAATGCTCCATAGTGAAGGGGATTTACAGCAGAATGCACTTCTAATATTGAACCGGATAGAGTGGAAGTCACAAGTTACACAATTTACAATTATGAGAGCCAAATTACATCCTTATTTAATATTGCAGTCTTGACAAGTATATATCACATGCTCTAACTGCAGAATCTCTTTTGCAGATTACTGCTGCTGAAAAAAAACCACTGCTACTTACTATTGATCTGTATTATCAATATGTTTGCAAGAGGATTAGAGGGACTGTATTCCACACATGAAAGATGATATACTACCTCCCCATTAACATCAAAAGTCTAAGAAAAATAAAGGTAGATATATAAGAGTAAGAAGATAGAGGTAAGCACAGGAACTGGGGTGGTGATCGTTGAATACCTTATCTTGTTGACTTCATATCTTTGTATAATTTTCTTTTGTGTGTTTAATTTCTATTAAATAAATTCATCTCTTTTTTAACCAACTCCTATAATTCACTTCAATTCAGTGAGGTTATAATGACATGACAAAAAAAATGCTTTCTAACCTGGTGATTGGTGTTAAATTTCAAAGTTGTTGTTACAGTAAGCTACATGAATGTGGAATAGACTATTTTTTTCCCTGCAGTAAAATGAAATATGAAATCAATATCATTTGAATGAAAGTCTGAAAGTAACATCCTAACTTTTTGTCATGACAAAATTTTAATAGGAAAGAAGCCCACAAATTGCACTGTACAAAGGGAATTCCTTTGTATTATATCCATCCAGTTATGTCTGTTGCACAAGCAAGGGGCTCTAAATTCTGATCAAATTTGCATCATTATATTCCAACTTAGTGGAATATTAGCTGCACCATTCATGACTCCTGTTAAGCTTAATTCTGTGAAATTTATGACAAGGCAATTCATTCCATTGGTTGACACTGAGCGCATCCACATGAAATGTTTTACTGCACAGAAGAGCTAATAACTGCACAGTAAGCATCTGTATCTACATGTGTAGATGCTTACTGTGCAGTAATTGGCTCTAATTGTGAGTAAATTTGCTACCTGCACACGCAAGTAACAAATTTATTTACTGCATGGTACAGCACATGTAAATGCCTGACTGGGAGCAAATGTACTGCCAGGGCAGGTTCTGCCACTGGAGCCTGGGTGAGGACAATGTCCTCCTGGCAGCAGGGAGCATCCAGCCCCCACTCTGTTCATGGGTCCAGGGCTGGGAGATAATTCTCTCCCAGTGCCAACTCCACAGTCACAGGGCCTGGGCTGGGAGATCCTGGGAGAGAAGGATCGCCCAACCTGGGTCCGAATACTTTCATGATCATGAGTGGGGGCTGGGAATTCCCTGCTGCTGGGGTAGGGGACATTGTCCCTGCCCGGGGTCCAGTGGCAGAGCCCACCGTGGAAGCAGGCAACTCTGAGGGGCAGGGAGCAATATCCCAGCCCCCACAAGGAGACAGCTGTCTCCTGGCCCCTGGGCTAGCACCCAGGGGGAGCCTAGTGCTCTCCTTGGCTGCTGCAGAGGCCAGTTGCAGGGTTGGAAGGAGCAGGAGCAGCCTGCTGGTAGAAGCAGCAAATCTGCTTCTGTGTCCCTGCATGTACCCAGGAGAGTTTATTCTTGAGTAGTTTACTCAAGAATAAACTGCTCCCAGATTATTTGCATGTGTAGATGTGTCCACTGTTTTTCAGTATAGTACATGTTATTGATGAAAGCAGAATGGCTTATTGCCATTAACTTAAAGGCACCTCACCTTTTGTCACTGCCTGATATATATGGAAAAAGCATTTTCAAGGTGAATTTTTCTTTTTGCCAACCCTCATAGAAATAAATCTACTGCTGTGGAAAACTGAAAGCTTGGCAGGTGTGTTAAAATTTTTCTATCCAGGTGGTAATCCCAAATTATTTTCAGCAAGTTTAACAGTCTTAATCTTCACTTATTTCATGCAGAGATCTTGGGGATTCAAATTTTTTTTTCAAACCTTATATGCACCATATCTCTAGCAGAGGATGAAGGCAGTTTGGAATAAATTTCAATAGACTGGATTGTTTTTGCTTGATCACCTTAGGCACAAAAAAATTATTAAGAAAAATATAATTTAATGCTGAATTTAATGCTACCTCTTTTGCTTCTTTTTGTAAATTGCTGGGCTTAATGCAGAAGAGGGAACAAATAAGAAGAAAGATTTTTGGATGACATTACATCACCTTTCTGAAGGGAGAGATCACATAAACAATTTCTGTCTCACTGGGTGCATCTATATGAGATGCTTTACTGTGAAGTAGGGTAGTATACTGCACAGTAAGCAGTATACTTACAGCAATCTACACATGCACATGCTTACTGCACAGTAAACCTAAATAATTGTGAGTAAATTTGCTACCTGCAAATGGAAGTAGCAAATTTCCTTTCAAGTACTTACCTGTGCAGTAGTACTTGTGTAGATGCCTGACTAGGAGCAAATCTGTTCCCAGTCAGCTGGCCACCAGGGGGTGGGAGATTGCTTCCTGCCCCTGGGAGCTTTCTGATGCCAGGGCGGGCTCTACCACTGAAGCCCAGGTGGGGACTATGTCTCCCTACCCTGGCAGCAGGGAGTTCTAAGCTCCCTGCTATGAGATTGCAATTGGGATGAGGGGGCTGGGAGATCCTTACCTCCCAGTCCTCACTTTTCTATTGCAATTGGGGAGTGGAGGGCTGGGAGCTCCCTGCTGGTTGGGGCTGGGGAGCTTGTTCTCCACCCAGCTCCATGTTTGCAGAGCTGACTGGGGAACAAGCTCCCAGCCTGTTCCCCACCCAGTTTTGTGTTCATGGAGCTGAGCAGAGAACAGGCTCTCCAGGCTTTGCCCCATGATCATGGAGGGGGGGCTGGGAACTCTCCCAGTCAGGGTCAGGTCCCAGCCCTACACTACATTGTGTGATCAATGTATGGGGCTTGGAAAGAGCTGCAGGTGTGGGGCAGGTCCCTGTCCCCTTCTCTAATCCACCATGGGTAGCTAGTGGTGAGCCTCCAGCTGGGTGTGGAATCCCTGCCCAGCCAGGGGATCACTGCAAGCTGTGAGCTCTTTCCAAATCTCCTGCCCCAGTCAGTGAACTGGAGCTCGGAGCTCGCTGCTGCTGGGGTATGGGAACATTGTTCCCACCCCAGCAGCAGGCAGCTCCCTGGGGGCAGGAAGCAGTGTCCCAACCCACACCAGGAGATATCTGTCTCCTGGCCTAGTGCTCCCTGCCGGCCCCTGTGCTAACACCTAGCCAGAGCCTAGAGCTCCCCCTGGTGGTGGCAGGGACCCATTGTAGGCCCCTAAGAAGCAAGTACAGTTTGCTCTGGATTTAGCAGCAAATCTGCTTCCACTTCCCTACATGTGTAGACGCCTGCCTGGGAGTGTTTACGTGTGAGTAGTTTACTCAGATCTAATGCATGTGTAGATGTCCCCATAATGAGTAAACAATTTAATCATTTCAGGATTCTATTGGGGTTACTTCTGCCTGTCTTTTGCTCCTCTTTTATTTTCTCTTTTGAGACTTGCAGTCAAGGCCTGTGATAATTAAAACTGTAGCATTAGGAACACTATACGTCTTTACTGGCAGAGAATAGTGGTGAGGTCAAGTGGAATTTTATGTAGCTGCCCATTTTGGTCAGCTAATACCAGTAATACCAGAGGATGAGGAATTGATTTCTCCAGGTTTGGATTTTAGAAGCAGGATCCAGGGCCCTGTTTGTCTTCAAGTTCTCATACGAGGTGTCCCAACTGTAAGAATACTTAAAGCCCCTTGGAAACTACTTCAGGGACATTACTCCTTTTCTTTCCTACTTTTGCTACTCCCCTCCTTACCTCTTTGTAGGCTTACTCTGACTTTTTCTCCCTCTCGATCCTCTAGGTGGGGGGTTCTTAAAGGACTCCTCATCTCAACATTTCTAAACATAGAAATAAAATATGGAATAGAATTACTATAGAAAATGACATATGAAGTGTGTAATGGGACCAGATCAAGCTAGCCTTCCTTACATCTCCATGGTAATTTTTAAGCCATGTTAGCTGCTTCCTGTTGTACCTTTGTTATTACCACTAAATGCCATAAAACCCTTTTAGACTCTTAAGAACAAAACTCTTAATTTGGAGGAAGATAGAAGTAAGAAAGAGGAAATAAATGAGAAAATATTAAAACGATTTATGAAGGCGTATCAAGGATAGCAGTCCAAACTTCTCTATACAATAGTTTAGTAAGACTGTATAATAATCTTATTGTTTCCTTCATTATACTGATGACGTTTGGTTTTCTCCTGACTGGCCATTCTTGTTTACAGGTGCCTTAAGACACGTGCAGTGAGCGGTAAAGTCACTTATGTTGGAAGTCATAGAATAAAACCAAGTACCATCAATATTTATTCTTTTGACATTTTAATGTTCTGGTTACAGAACAAAAAGAAGAGATCTTGCCTCAACTATAGAATCTGCAAAATCTTGATCAAAAAATTATTTCCAGTCATGGACAGCCTAATTAATGCAAGAAGTCTCTGCTAGGATAGAGATGAAGATCCCTTTTGTGGTGAAAAAAAATTATAAGCAGTGAAATTCATCCAAAATATTAACAGATGCTAGCTCAGATATGTCCATACTCACTGATTATGTAAAATTTCTGGAATAAAATAGTTGTTTCCTCCTGCACCTAAGCAAACCCCTCTCAGTTATATTTGCCAGTACATAACAGCTTAACTTTCTCCTTGTGTGCTATGAAAACAGGTATTGGAGGTTACAAAGGATATGTAATGTATTTCTGCCTTCATTGAAGGTGACTGGAAATGAATGCCAGAAAAAAATTATCTTTTTTGCAGCAATAATAAATTACTCTCTTGAGAAAACTAGCAGAGCTGATCTTTCTATTTTATGGGATGGATTGCAGACAGCGGCAGGCTCCAGAGCTGCTTGAAAGCAGGGACTTTGGGTGAACCAACTGGTGAGTCCCAATCAGCTTTAGTAGCCCAAATACATATTGCTTTCAATGTAAGAAAAGAACTCTTTCCATGTAAAGAACGACACATTCCTTCTTCAGGATTCTCAATCTGTATATATTACACAATGCACTTGTGTTGGTTGTCTTTTTCTCCTTAAGGTTTGTCTAAATGAGGACACTCAGAAAAATTATTTTCAGTTAAGTGAAGGTGTGAACTTAAAATGTATTAGTTAAATTCTTAAACAGAGCTTCCAAAATGAATTAAGAGGATGAAGAAGGCACCAGGTAATGTGGGGCCCCTGCAAAGTAAGCTGGGCAATCTGGTGGTTGCGCCAGAGGAGAAAGCGGAACTCTTTAATCAATTCTTCACCTCTGTTTTCTTGTGCACGGACTGGGACTTCCCCGCTGTGATGCCAGACGGAGTCGAGGGGAACGCCTTCAGACCTCAGGTTGGGGAGGACTGGGTTAGAGAGCTTCTGGAGGGGCTGGATGTGTTCAAGTCAGTGGGTCCAGATGCTCTCCACCCCAGGGTGTTGAGGGAGCTAGCTG
>NW_017728913.1:27879130-27906857 GCF_001723895.1 Crocodylus porosus | reverse complement strand
TGGTGCTGGCTCCTACCTTGGGGGTGTTTAAGAAGAGGCTTGATGCCTACCTGGGCGGAGTCATTTGAGCTCAGTTTTTCTCCCATCCAAGCGGGGGGTCGGACTTGAAGATCTACAAGGTCCGTTCCGACCCTACTTCTTTGATTCTATGATTCTATGATTCTATGATAAATAGAATTAAGCCTACTTCAGCCATGAATGATTATGTCCTTCAGATGCACTGTAGTATACTAATCCATTCTAAAAACTAACTCAGATTAAGTTTCCAGAGAGCACCTGTGTAGACAAATTCTTAATACTGAATATCACTTAAGTACTCATATTGGTATTCAAACAGGCAGCTTTTGACATTATTGTCATGTGGCACATTAAATTTGCCTATTATAATATGAATCAGTTGTCCTGAAATTACTCCGTTCTTTCCTGATTTGAAAAATTCCAGAAGTCTGTAAAGCGAAATTACTCAGATCCCTGAGTGCACTTCTGTGCATTGTGTGCAGCACAAGGCTTATTATCATGTCAATGAGGCAGATATCAGCAAGGAGATATGGGTGATGCTACTTTTAGTATGTTTATGACACTCAGTTGTATGTGTAAAATCCAACAGGAAGGTTTAGTTTCTTGTTCACCGTTCACTCTGTACACTGTGCAAGTAGGGCATTAGTGGAACCAAAATATCAGAACGTAAGCAGGTATCATAGAAGTAATAGCAGCAAGCTAGATGAAAGGACTGGAAATTGTGATATATATCTGTGATTATGTCTGCCTTCTTTTAGGCTGCTTGCCAACTATAGGTGTGTCCAGTGATCTTTATATGACCAGGATATTTTTCTGTCTGCATTTGGCCAGGGGTTCCTCTAGATGAAAATTAAATCTCTTCTTTCAAATATAGGTTATTTTATGTATTAAGCCCTTTAAAGTTCAATTTCAGTAATGCACTATACCTTCAGTGTATTTGGAAGGTGAAACTGATGCAGAATATAGGTGTCCAATTATACTGTAATTTACACATCACACTTATTCTGTGGTCTGCAGTGGCTGCTGGTTGGTCAGCAGGTAGACTTTAAATGCTTTGATCTTGACAAGCCTGGGATAAGGCTATTTGAAAGACTCTGCATCTCTCTCTATAATAACAGCCTCACTAGCGCTCAACAAAGCAGTCTGAATTAGAGTTCCTTTGGGTTAACAGTATATGGGGAGAGCTAGTATGGAGATTTATATCCAGGAAAGGAATGAATATAAATAGGGTGACCATATCATTTTGGAAGGAATTTGGGATGGAGTAAGAAAATCCAGGACAGGGGTCACTGCCAATCCCCACCCCCAACACAATCCTTTGTACTCCTTTGCAGCCCATGAGGGAGGAAGGGAAAGGCATTCACATATTAACTGCAGTCTTCCAGTTGTCATTTTTCCAGTTTTTTGTATCACTTTATGTGCATGTGTATGTTATGGTTCAGCAGAGAGGGAGTGTTGTAAGCAGGCCTTTTTAGAGGCACTGCAAGTGAACAAGAAATAGATGCTGCTGTGACTTGTGTATATTCTGCAACAAGGAGGATTAGTTTTCAGATGCAAATTAGGAGTGGTGGAAGAGAACTACCTGGCAATAAACATAACAGGTGTTTTTGTCTCTGTTTCTTAGAGTCATCACATTACGTGATTTAACTTTTGGTTATACAAGGCTTAGTTCATTAGTGAGGCTGTTATTATAGAGAGAGATGCAGAGTCTTTCAAATAGCCTTATCCCAGGCTTGTCAAGATCAAAGCATTTAAAGTCTACCTGCTGACCAACCAGCAGCCACTGCAGACCACAGAATAAGTGTGATGGGACAACATTGACAAAGTAATCACTTGAGATGCATAAATATGATGAGAGAATAGAAGAACACCTAAACTTGTGTACAGAAATTATGTACCTATTGTTACCAGTCCTACCTACAGTTACTATTTCTGAAAGATTAGACAAACAAAACTTTTCTTTCTCTTTTCAGCTTGTCTCTTTTTTTTTTAGAGTTTTTTTTTATGTTTTGTAGTTTTATCTGTGATGCTTACTGGGGCTGTGCTAAACAGCACCATTCCACTTTGATTTCTGTTTTGACGTTTCGACAGAACAGTGTTTCGTTTCAAGTTTAGTTTCATTTTGAAAGCACTGTTCTGTTTCATTTCATCAAAACAGTTTAGCTGTTTTGACATTTCAGCCATAGGCTATAATGGGGAAGCATGAAACTGGAGGATCACAGGTAGGTTGGGGCCAGCATCCTGAGGAGGAGTCCAGCAGATCCCCGCAGCACTCCCAAGGGTGCGGGCAGGAGGGTGCCACCTGGGACCAGCAGTGGGAGTTGAGCCAGTGGTGGGAGGTGAAGCGCAGCCCTGGCGCTTCTCTCTTCTTCCCCCCACTGGGCTCAGTTCTATGGGGCTGAGTCCCACCTCCTTCCACTGGGCTGCAAGTGGCTGGGAGCTGAGCGAGGTGGAGTGGGGCAGAGTGCAGGCGGGCTCTGTTTCCAGACACTTGCAGCCCAGTGGAGGGAGGCAGGGTGCAGCCTCAGGGCTGTGCTCCACACACCTCCCCCAGGCTCCATTCCCAGCTACTTATAGCCTGGTGGAGGGTGTAGCTGGGACTGCATTCTGCCCCCCCATCCACTGGGCTTTCTTCCCAGCTGTTAGCAGCCTGGTGTGGGGTGGCAGGGTGAAGCCCCGGGGCTGTGCTTTACCCCCCTCACTGGGCAGAGCCAGTTCTGTGCTCCAATTGGCTCTGCCAGTCCCATGGAGCACAGCCTGGTGGTGGGAGGCAGAAAGAGCTGTGCTCACCGCTGAGCTGAGCCACATGAGGCTTTGGTGCCACTCAGAGCACAGCCCTGGCTCTCCCTTGCCTCCCACCACCTGGCTGCTGCTTCGAACGTGAAACGTTCTGAAAGTTTTGAAATGTTTCAACTGGCCTCATTTCATTTTGAGGCTGTTTCAAAGCCCTTTGTTTTGGTTCAATTTTGCTGTTTCAAGCTCGAAACAGCATCAAAATGAAACAGGCAGTGAAGCTTCACACACCCTTAATGCTATTTGTGTAGGTCTTTCTTACAGAAAAGAAAAAGCATTTAAAAAACCCAAGAAAAATATTTGGAAAAGTCATGTAATTATGATGCCTGGGAAGACAACTCCTATTTCTGTGTAGAAGGCTTACTTTTCAGAGCTTGGGTTGAATCCCAGGATTGAGATCCTACTTTTTGATTGGTGGAGCCCATCCACCAATCAGGAGGCAGCAAGAGAAATAACATCACACCTCTTTCCAGAGGGGAGGGGGAGAAATGCTCCCCTGGACCTGATTGAAGAGTGCAAACTGTCAGGTCTGGAAGACTTCAGGGGAGGAGCCTTGGAGAGTATAAAAGGAGCTACGTGCCCAGCACAAGGGGCAGATGCATCAGGGACCTAGAAGAGAGAGGAGCGGGGATTAGAAGAGCTGAGGAGAGCTGCTAAGTAGGGTGAAGCAGTAGCTCAGGAAGAGCCCCTGAAGACTTCTATCAGTGGGAAGCGTGGCATGGCCCCAGTGGTTAGGCTATCAGTGCGCAGCATGGTGCACGGCATCCAGACCTTGGGGGCTGCATTAGCTGGCTCGGGTCTGCAAACTCTGGCGTGTGACCAGAGATGTGGTACACAGGCCGGTGCACAGAGCAGGATCTTTGTAGCCCCTGGGGTGGCTCAGGTCCTCAACCCCCAGAATGAGGCTGGGAGCTTGGTGCAGAAGGTGCTGCATGGACAGTGAGAGACCCTGGGAGCTGCTTGAGGTGGCTCAGGTTTACAGCTGCTGACATGGGGTAGATGACGCTGTCCAGAGGGTCCAGGAACAGACTGAGCCCTGGTGCTACACAAGGTTGTTCAGGCCTCCAACCCCTAGCACAAGGTGAAGCACCCACTACACACAGTGGTGCATGTGGCCCTAAGCCAGGATGGCAGCAGCAGAGTCAGGCAGCAGGAAAACCCGATGGCGAACAGAGCTTGAACTGGAGAACAAGAGGCAACCCTCCAGGACTGTGGAGTAGCAAGCTACCCTGGAAAGAGGGTCCCCACAGGGGAGGGACCCCCGAGGGTTGTGAAGGGGCACCACGTGGGCCACTCCTGGATGATAGCAGGGGTGCTTAGGAGTCTTTGGCATCTTCCTCTCCTTTTTCTTTCCCCTCCACCTCCTTTCCTGTACTGGTACCTTG
Organism: Crocodylus porosus; assembly: GCF_001723895.1. Taxonomy (NCBI): domain Eukaryota; kingdom Metazoa; phylum Chordata; order Crocodylia; family Crocodylidae; genus Crocodylus; species Crocodylus porosus. Next base: position 27,902,661 of record NW_017728913.1, on the reverse strand, counting down.
GAAGGGCACCCGGGTAATCTAAGGACTGCTGATTATATTTGTGCACTGTGCCTTACAGTTTATGTGAATAATTTGAAGTAATAGTTTGTATATCCCAGCTACATCTGAAAACAACTAGATTTCAAATAGACTATTGCCAGATTCCACACCCCACCCCAAAAATGGTTTTAGTATTGCGATGCCTAATTTTTGCCATGATAAATTCTTTTTTTGTTCGTTTGTTTTTTGGGGCTTTTTGTTTTTGGACTGAAGTGGAATCCCTTGCCCTATGTTAGGTGGCAAATCCCCCTGTGTAGTCCATGCAAGAGTATTATGCACTTAGCAATGGGATCTCTGCTGTTAGTATTCTCCTTGTGGCACTGGCTGTAGCTAGTCAGACAACTTTGTGACAAATGCATGTCAATCTCTTAGTTTCATCTAGAGGATGCACTACTTGGGAGGGCAGGGGCTAAAACCTTTTATGGATATCTTCCAGGGAATAGATAAACTCTTGGCTGAGTATAGAATAGCCTTATATTCCCCCTTTCTGGCACAGGACAATTTGACTTTCTAAAACAAAGTTGGCATGGATTTGGTCATGTTCACTACTCTCAACTCACTTTAGATCTAATTTTCCCTTCTCTGATATAACTTTACCAAGATGGTACAGTTAAATAGGTGGTTGTGCTTGTTAAAACTAATTTGGCTAAACATGACATCCCTAATATAGTAATGTTTAACAGCAGGGTAGAATAGAAGGCAGAAGCTTAAGTATTTTTAATGAAGTTTGGGTTTGGACATACAACCTCTAGTCCCTAGACAGTGTCCAACCCAAGGCCTACAGTATAGGTTCCAGAACAAAGGCATTTAATACTTTCTGACAACAATTGCACTCATGTTTCAAGGGGGATGGTCAAGCCAGGTATGAATTATAAAGTTGTTAGTAATCTTAATTAGTAGTTTGGTTATAACCAATTTGGAATGGTCTGCTATACCTATGTTTAAGGATTGATGAGTTGTGACTGAGAAAGGAAAACTACTTTTAAAATGTTTTAGTTTCTCTGGTGAGGGAAGGAAGGTAGAAAAGATTTTCTGTAAAGCACCAGAGGCATTTGGAACTCTTGTCAGGGAAAAAGAAGAACTGCTTCAAATTATGTGGGGCCCAGACTGTTTACTGAACGCCATAGGTTGTGTACCTATGGCAAAAGTCCTTTTTTTCACTGTTGGGTAATTATAAAGGAAGGAAAGTATAGGCATAAAGAAAGGTATACTTAAACAAATTAAAGCTTGTCCATTTTGTAGCAGTTTCAGTGAAGAAATGGTGGTACAAGTACTGGCAAAAGCAACTAATTCCAGGATTCAATTCTTATGCAAATTGTGAGTAAAACATACATGTCACGTGCAAATCAGAGAGCTCTGGCAGTGCAGAGTGCAAGAAGTATTTATAAGTATGGGAGAAAAGAACTTTACACAGTGAAGCTTTCATGGTTTGCATAATGTGCCCATTGCAATAGCATGTGTAAAAGGCCTTTTTTATCACCATGAATCACCAGTTATACACCTATGCAAAAAGCATTGCTTGTTAGCTGATGAAAGTAAGGAATGAAGGGTTACATATGACTATAGTGCGTAGGACTGTGCCATTGTTTGCTACAATAAACTGTACTCTAGTGTAACCAGATTAAGGAAGTGCATTTTATTAAAGGGAACTTGTATTTGTAAAATGCTTCTTCTGAAATGTTTGTTCAGAGTTGAGGGCTCTAGTATAGCCTGCTGCAAGTCTTGGATGGTGTAGATCTTGTTGACTGATATTATGGTGGGTATAGCCTCCAGGAGAGGTCATTTTAAAGGATGTCAGATGAAAGGGCATGGGCAGATGTAACACTTAGAACATTCTAAATACACATTAAACCCCAAGGGTCTAGACACACAGGCCACTTCAGGCAGCTTTAAACTTCCTGGAACTTTTCTAAAGCCCACTGGAAAAATCAAGTACTATTTTGAGCTAGTCGTCCTTGAACCAGTTCAGTGTTAAGTGTGGATACAGTGTTCTTGCCTAGTGTTTGCTTAGTCTTCCAGGAAGGAGCAGTGCAAGGATTTTTACTGTCTGAGGCAAAATAAATTTTCCTGCCTTTCCTTGTAATGTACCTGGGACCTGGTAAGGGCAGAAACCAGACAGAGCCCTGGAGTGGGGGACTGGCAATACCAAAGATGCCCAGCTTGCTTCTGCACATGCTCAGACACCTAAGATGTCACACATGTGAGGTGTGTGCGCACTGTTTTTGCCACTCATTCAATTGACTGCCCTAGGTAGCTGCCAGTTTGGGATGCCTGAAGGCAGGGATGGCATAACTTGCAGCCTGGCAGGTTATGCCAGCCCTGCCTTCAGGCATCCCAAACTGCACTGCTCCTCACTCCCTCCAAGCCCATATGGGTAGGGACCTACGTAATATGTGATTTTGCAGAAGTTGCAAAACTGGGCATTGTCCACGAAATCTGTGAAGTCCAAAAAAAAAACAAAAAAAAGAGCCCCAAACCTCCTCGTTAAAAATAAAATGCTGGTTCCTTAGACCCAGTGGTCCTCATGGTTGCTGCAGCTTGGCCTTACAGCCTGCTGGGGGGAAGTGTAGAAGCTGTCGGCATGAAGGAGAACAGCCAAGATGGCAGCCACCCTCCTCCCTTTGCCACTGATTGGCTGAGAGGGCTGTCTCCTCCCCTTGCCACTGATTGGCTGATAGACAGCTTTCTCAGTCAATAGTCTGAGCAGGAGCAGAGCCATCAGGGTTGCTCAGAAAATCAGTGGTGAGGGGTGGACTTACTGCAAGAAGGCCATGGAATCAGCTCTGCGGGCTGCAAACGGCCTACAAAAATCCTTTTTGCTCACCACACCTAAGGTAGATCCTTACATATGGGCAATGAGGCTGCTTTGAGATGCAATCAGGACTCTGCTGCCCAAAGATCTATTGTCTACAGAGGGCACAACCTGCAGGGATGGGAAGCGGAATGCCTCTGTATCATTTTCACTTCCTGGCTAGGGAACTGTTGTGGGGAACCCAGGTTTATTTGAAGCGTGGGGGGTTATGAGGTTTGGGGGTGAGGGTTGTGGGTTCCTGCTTGTAATGGGTGGAGGAGTAGCTGGAATTTGTAATAGCAAACACCTGTCAATTGTTGTGTGATGGTTGTGATGGAGAAACAGAACCATTGGATAATGGACACTTAATAGAACAGAATGGCTGTCAATCCTATGTGCAGTGCTAAGTGAATTAGCTCATTAACTGTTAATTGTTCCTCACCCTCTGTGCTGCAGTCCTACTCCCACCCCTGCTCTGAAGGTTCCACCTTGCACACCGGGGTTGGAAAAGCTGGGGAGTTTTTGGATGGAGGTGGGAGCCATGAGCAGGGGGCTGCAGTGTCCTCCCCCAACACCTAGCTGACCCCTCCACTCCAACTTCCTATCCAGTCTGGGTCTTCCTCCCCCTCTAGGGGAATCCTGGGGAAAACTCAGGGCAGTAACCCCTGGGAGCCATGATAGTCCAGATACTCTACCACTGCGTGGTGGCCTTTTGACAGCAGTGCTGTACCTAAGAGGTAAGGGTTCTACATAAAATCCTTAGTAGTGTATGTGTGACCAGTATGCTGTCTCAAGTCATCAGCATTGAAGGCTTATTTGGCACCAACTTCATTGGATATGGCATGTCATAAGGATGCCTGACAACTGGCTCCTGAAACAGGTCCTATACTCTCAACTCATCCATGGTTACCAACCTAGAGGGCAAGAGATTCAAGGTCACTTTGAAGGCTAAACTAAAGAAATTCAATATCAACATTGATATCTGGGAGACTTGAGCTCTATGTTGTCCCCAGGGGTACCATGAAGTATGACAAAGCACTGACCATTTTGACCACGTATAAAAAAGCACTGACCACTTCTGTCTGGGGACATCGGTGAACTGGTTCCCAATCAATGACATTCTTGGAATGTTCAAGTATTATGTCTGTTTGCACCCTAAAGTTGTGCCCAGATAAGTGTGCATGTGAGTTTGCTCAGGGACAAATAGCAGTGGCACATAGCTGTCAGTGCTGCTTGTCCCTGGTGAATGCCGTGCACATGTGCTCTGGTGTGTGGCAAGTTGCCTGAGGTGGGGTAGGGGAGGCTGAGGCTAGCACCTGGGCTGGCCCCAGCAGCCTTACCTGGGATCCTGGGGCCCTCCTAGGGTTCCAGAGGTGGCAATTGTGGTGTGCAGAGCCTAGCTGGCAGCTGGAGTATGGCTCTGGCCAGCCAGGCTCTGGTTTCAGGCAGCACATGCTGTTCCACATGCACCACCCCACAGTTTTCTGCCATGGGTTTTTTGACAACAGGATCTCCTGGTATCACTCCCTGCCCATCCCCTCCCTGGTCCCCTCCCCCACACACTGTAAATGAGTAGCATGGCAAACACTTGCATGTGTGGTGCATGTGGCTTGTGGCACTGCAGATGGGTTTGTGGTGCTGTAAACTACATGTGAGCACTTGTCTGGCCGTGTCCTCAGTGTCTAATCAACCACTGCTATGGGAACACAGCTTTCAAATAACCCCAAATATTGCTGCATCTCTATAATTTTATTTCCCCACCCATGGAACTTGCATGTAAACACTTAGAGTAATTTGAGCCCTTATTCCCCCCGCCACCCCTGCTTCCCTTTCAGTCTTATTAGTTCATTTTCTCACTCCAAGGAGCAGGCTGCAGTTTGAGATCTCTATAAAAAAAGTCACAAGAGGCTAGATGGCTGTTGTAATAGAATTTCACATGGTTCCTCATAATAGAAAACAAATAGTTTCATGAAGCTTCCCTTGTGAAGAAGCTGCCTTCTGTCTAGGGTGTTTAGGCAATGGGGCACACTTATGTCATCAGTTATATGCTTAAGCAGTTACTTAAAATTAGCTAATTGCCTAGTTAGAGCTGCAGATGCACTCATACATTCTTCTACACTCAGTCGGCACATGGAAAATAAACCTTTAACTAACCCATGTTGGGTTCCCATCCCTTGCAACAAGCAAGTATATTAAGAAAGAAACTGTAGGACCCCTATGGCATAAAAGACTGTGCTCAGTAGTATTTGAGATACCAAGAACTGCTTTACATAAGCATCAATATAAATTTCATCTACTACATTTCATTTAATATTCAAACAATGCTCATACAGGTTAGCTCTTATTTACCTTGACAAGCCTAACTGCCACTTACTTAGGCATGTAAATGCAGTTTTGGCATTAATGCAGTTTGGACTTCACTTGTAGGTTTGCTTTTCCTGAGGTTCCCTTCTGTGTATGTTCACTAGGCTGCACTCTTGGGGCACATCCCCATGAGCAGGAATGTGCATTCCTTGGTCAGAACTAGCTTAAGGCTCAGAGAACTTTGTACCAGAATCCCAGAAGTTCTCATGTGCACTCCAGTCGCACATGTCATCTTTTAAGGTCACAGCCACAGAGCCCCTGCAAGAGTTGTAGAACAAGGCAAGCACCATGCACATGTAACTGTGACTTAGTACCCTAGCCCAGCTGATGGCCTTTTTCCCACTTAGCACCCTGAAATCAATGGGGTAAAGCTTCATGCAGGGCTTTGCCACAGTTGTCCACTTGCTGATGTGAGGGCAGCATTCAACACAGCTTTATCATGCAGCTGGCAGCAGGCTGCATGGGTGGGAACTCTGTTATGCATTCAATTTAAGGGGTGATGGAAACTGGCCACAAAAAGATACCCACATTTTGTTGAATATTTTTGCGATTGGTTTTTCATTTTATCATGCATGCCATTCATTCCCTGCATGTATGGTGGGGTTATTATTTATGGCATGATTAATGGGTTATTCATGTCTTAAGCGTAATGTCTTCCAGGTGCCTTAGATTCTAAAACTAAAAATGGACAGTGATAGCTTCTATCCACTACAGCCATTTCACTGCCAAAAGCAAGATCTTTAGTTGAGTGCAGAGATTAGAGAAAAAAAAAACACCGTTGCCCCCACCAGTCTCCTCAGGCAGGATAATAAAATATATTTTTTAAATTTACTTCTTGATTTGATTACCTGCTTCATTAGATTCATAGGTTCATAGATGTTTGGGTCAGAAGGGACCTTAACAGATCATCGAGTCTGAGCCCCTGGCCTGAGCAGGAAAGAGCACTGAGGTCAGATGACCCCAGCCTGGTGTATGTCTAGCCTCCTCTTAAAGACCCTCAAGGTAGGGAAGCCCATTCCAGATTTTGGCAACCCTTACTGTAAAGAAGGTGATTAGCTTAGTGATTTGACTGGTTGATGATTTAAGGCATATCGTTACTAGCCTACTAATCTTGTGCTTCAATTTCAGCTGTGATCTTGAAAATTGTACTAATTCCTCATTAGCTGAGTAAAAAAACCTAGTAGTTTCAGGATGATATATTCATTTAATTTTAATGGTTGCTTAACTATTAATAAAAAACAATTTTGAATGAATAAACCAGTTTCCTATGTTCATTAAGAAACCTAGAAAATGAACGTAATATAAACCAAGGTATTAGAGAACTATAGGCAGTTTTACATGTGCTCTGGGAAGGGTTGGGGCTGCACTTTAATTAGAGTGGCTCCAAGAGCCGTTCTAATTAAAGCACCCAGAGCATCTCGTGTATCAGCATCTCTGTGTTTCAAAGTGGTGGTGGGGGTGCTTTATCTAAAACTTGTCAAACGAGTTTCATATAAAGCGCCCCCACTGCCATTTTGAAGTGCAGGGACACTGAGACTGGCTGGAGCACACTCCAGCAGATTCAATTAACTGATTGAGTCTTCTCCAATGCACTGTAATTACAGCCTCTAGGCTTGGGTACAGGCACCCTAAATGACTATTCCATTAAACTCTTTTTATCTCCCCTGAAAACGGGGTAATCTATACCCTGATGTAACAGGTTTAATGCTCTTTTAAGCATAGTTGGGAGTTCTTGCACACAGAAGAAGGGAATGAGATTCATGGAATAGGATTGACATGCTTTTGTAGCCATGATAGGCTAAAGACTATGCAAGAAGCAAGGGTTTTTTTTCAGTAATACCTTTTACTGGACCAACGGTATAAATGCGAAAGATGCTAGACAAGCTATTGAGCATAAAGTGTCCTTCCTGAGGAAAGAGTCTTTATTAGAATATTAAAGCTTGCCTGTGCAACCTTATTTTGGCCTCTTCTATATATGAATTATGATACATGTCTTTTAGTACAGGCAGTCCTCAGACTTAAGACACAATTGGTTCTTGAAAACTGCATCTTAAGTCAAAATGTTGTAACTCAGAACTAATTTTCCCACAGGAAACAATGTTATAAATGGGGGATTGGTTTCTGAACCAAGGCCTGATACCCTATTTTCACCAAAAATAACCCATAATTTTGTGCTCTGTCAATTATAGAGGAGTAATATAGCTACATTAATGTATTTATATTGTAATTAGCAATCACATTGACTTGGAAGGACTCCTTTGAGGTGACTGCTGGACTTTCTGAAGGGCTCTAATTGGCCTTTTTGAAGGACTCTTGGCTGGAGGCTTCTCAGGAGTCTTGGCTGCAGGTTTTTCTGGAGTCTTGTCTGCTTTCTTAAAGAAAGCGTCCAAGGAAGCTTGGACAGATGTTTTCCAGGGAGATGGGCAATGCAATGAACATGTTCACTGGCATGGCAAGTCATCGGATCAAGCGTTGTAAAGTCGAAACTGACGTCAGAAAGTTGAAACAAGGTGTCAATTTATAAATGTTGTAAGTGCGAAATGTTGTAACTTGAAATGTTGTAAGTTGAGGACTGCCTGTATATGGTTGGATATTACTTTCCAAAGAACTCTTGTCTTATTCACCATAGACTAGATTTACTCCTAGGGCTGGTAGATCAATATGTAACAGAAATTAACTAATGAAAATATTACATAACCTAACAGGAGCTTTCTTAGAGTCAAACCCAAGATTTCTTCCTACCAAGTTAGACCCTATAAAGTGGAAGGCACTTTTCTAAATTATTCTCATATACTATGAAAATTATCAATTATCCTACATATTAATTTTTAATCATATTAAATATAATCAAGTATACCACATCAATAGTCAGCTTTTTAAAAATGTTCTCCCTCCATAATTCTGTATTGATTAATCTAGTGCTACAAATATTTTTCTAATCCTTCTACTCAAAGAACTTTAGGACACAAAATAGGAAGACACAAAGTTTTAAATCAGAGTCTTGACTTTGAACCGTCGGGATAACACTACTCATATTTAAATTAGTTACAATTCAGTTTATAGGTCAGTCATAAAATATGCACTGCAGTAAACTTAAAAAAAATCTATTGACAAAACAGCGTGGGAAAAAAATGCAAACTGATTAACTAGACAGTTTTTCCTGCTGGAAAAGTTTAAAATAAGTTGCGTGTGGGATTGATTTTACTCTAATATTAATTTTAGCATGGTGTACTTGAAGTAAATGGCAATTTAGACATTTCTAAGACTCAGCAAGTTTTGACAATTTCTGTAAACAAAGAAGTTGTGATAGCATTCTTTTTTGTGAATACTTTTAGTAGCTTCCTTCTACCTATGCTATACAAACCACGTTGATGGTTTCTTACTCATGTTAATATTCTTCAAAAATGTTAACAGTCAACACATATCTAAGGATATAACCACACTGCAGATTAGTGTACTGTAGAGATACCAGAGGTGGCTTTAAATGAGCTAACAGGGATAGCACACCAGCATTCAGATTAGTAGAGATTTTATATACTGTTTCAACATATGGGCAGCAACCAATCTGGCACTCTTTACTTCAACAATTAACTGCTTTCTCTGGTGGTTGAGGGCCTTCCTACATGCTCAAATTAAAGCTGGATAGAAACCAGCTATAGTGTTGTTACATGTTTTCAAGCACTAACTTTATAGCTTATTAGCTCTTTTTATAGATGGATAGTTATTTTATGATGCAATTATTACTTTTCATGTGTGGTTGTTCTAAATTTATTGCACGGTTGACCAGTTAATTGCATAATATATGTAATATGTAGCAGGGGCCTGATTTATAGCAGTGGATCAATAATATTGTGACATTATGAACAAACTATGAAAATTTAAAACCATATCATTCTGAGCAGCTTATATTAGGTAAATCCTACAGGTCCAATATTTAAATCTTTGTAAGGCTGCCTCTGCATGTTACAGGTATTGTGCAGTTACCTTGAGACCAGCTACATATGCAAAGGAGCTATCACAAGATAAAAAGCTCCATCCAGCTATAAAGTTAGACCTTGAAAATATGTACTAATGTTATAGTTGGTTTTTATTGAGCTTTAATTTGCATGTGTAGCAGGTCTCTCCTGAGGCTGGCAGCCCATCATTTGTCATGATCCCCTAAGCCTTGGGAGTGGTGAAACCTCTGGGGCCATATGGAGCTCTTAGTTCCAGCTGTGCCTCATCCATAGACAAGACTGGGAGTCCCGCAGCTGACAGGGCTCTGGGTACTGGCTGCATGTGGCCCTCATGACTGGAAGCCCCTTCAGCAAAGAGGGTTTTCAGCTGTGGGTGCCTGCTTCTTGCTGATGCAGGGGAAGCCTATCCCCTGACACTGGCAATAAGGTGCAGTTGGATCTAATGAGTGATCCCACAGTCACACGTCCTGCCATACTTGTGTGGCATGTTAGGAGGCGTGATTGTGTGGATCACGCATTATATCCAATCATGCCTTTATCTAAATGTGTAGAGGGGGCCTAAAGTAGGAGCGTAATGGAAAATATTTTTGAATACAGATGTGTAGTGTGAAAGATACCTGAATATTTGGGTTTTCTTTTGCTGTATGAAAATAACAATCAACCTAGCAAAAATCAACTTTCATCTTTCACTTGTAACATTCTATACTTTTAAGAGACTGTTTTCTCCAGACTAATGTTATTTCACTTTCAACATATCTACCACTCAAAAACATGAGCATTTTAAAAACAGAACCAAGAGAATAAACTTTTGGAAAAAGTCTGGGTGCTTAAGAGAAAATTCTAGGGAAAGAAGTTGAATGTACACAAGCCCAGTAATATTAGCTTTTTATGATGACATATTTAAGAAACTTGTGGAGCTGAGAAGATAATGTCTTTGAGTTTTGACATAAACCATTCAGTTTTGGACTATGAATTTATTTGCTTCTGGTTCTGTTAAAAACATTTAATAGGATAAATATTATGCAGCAGAATAAGAATATTAAGTGGGGCTTTTTTGCCTTTGATACTCTCAAAACACTAAATATGAAAATATCTTCAGTGACAAATATTGCCCAGTACATGCTAGCAGTTGAGTCATGTTCAGTAGATATGTGCATGCCTGAATAGTGAGTGACTGTTTATCAGATCTACAGTCACTCATAAGACTAAATGATTAAGGATAAAATTTAAATGACTTGTACCTACTTTGAAGGTTTTGGTATCGAACTTTAATCTTTGCTTTTTTAGGTTGGTCGTTTTAGTAGAAAAATGGCAGCAAAAACTACTCCAACAGAAAAAAATATACAATGAAGTTTGCAGTGGAATAATATATTAATAGGGAACTTTTCCCCCTAACATTCTTGAATTACGAGTTCACTTTTCTGCTACAGACCTGAAGTAGGAACTAGCACCTCTTTTTTTGGCTTCTTTTAATTACATTGAGTATAGCCTTGTATGCTACTATGATCCATTTAAATGTCTAATCCTTTTTTATGCCTAGTAGGCTTCTGGCCTCACTGAGAGCAATGGTTAATGAGTTACACAAGCTAATTATACATCATGTAAAATCTATTTTATGGGAGTTTTTAGCCAGTGTCAAATTTGCTGACTTGCAGTTTTGCTACATAGTCATTATCATTTGTATTATTAAAACTGTCCAAATAAAAGCAACTAATTAACCTTCTCCATGCCATATGCTATGTTTGTATGCTTTTCACACAGCACCTCTCAATTAGTTGGTACCAACCACTTCATGTCATGTTGCAGAATCCCTTCTATTTCCATTTTGTGTTCCTGAGGGGGTGAACTGAAATCAACACACAATTCCTGAATAGGGTTCACCATTGATTTGCATAGGAGTATTATAATTAATATTATTCCCCACCCTCTCTTTTTCCAGCTAAACATTTTCCTTAATTTTTAAACAATTGCTGTACCACACGCTGAAGTTTTCAGTGAGTTGTCCAGAATAATGCCATGGTCATTTCTGAGTGGTGACAGTTAATAAAGTCTAAGACGTGTATCCCTTTCATGTGATTAATCTTTTCCGTTTGTATATAGCTTCACCATTATACACAGGGTGCCTCCAGAGTACTGACCACTTTGAATTAGATGGTCATCATTCCTGAATAGTTTTTCATATTATGCTAAAATATAGAATAGAATCACAGGGAATGAAAAAATGTATGTGATCAGGGTTCTTTCTCTCAAACCGATCAAACAGGAACTATTGGAAATGACTCAACTTCTAGGCCCTGGTGTCACACAAAATTAAAATGCACTGCTCCACAGTGAACAGGAGTGGCACTTGCTAGGTATATTCTTTGCTAGTAGAAAACTGTCAAAGATATTTTCCCTTGAGACCATTCACTGCAGTAGTCACCAGAAACTTTCTTTTCCATAGAAAAGAATGATACACAGAGGCTACAGACATTACATTTCTCCTGGGATAAACCATTTTATCTCAGGACAAAGTGCAATCATTCAGACATCCTGTCTATTATTCTGGGATAAATCCTTACAAGGTTCATGGGATAAAAAGCACTAATAGTTTATCCAAAAAAATAAATATCAGATATCAAAAAATATCAAAAGATATCAAAAAATTGTCTGAACAGTTACCCTGGGATTTCATCATTGAATCAATTGCAGAAAAGCTGCAGTGCGTTCAATCACTCGCTTGATTAGAAGAGTGATAATGTGCACATGCCAATCCTGGGATATTTCTGTTCCAGAAGAATCATAGACACAACTTGTCCAGGGACAAATATAAAATCTGTTCTTAGCCATAGTGGATGTTCTTTGTATATGAAAGGAACCTACATTGCCTGAGTAAAACACAGAAGACATTTTAAACTCCATTATTGTGTGTCTTACAGAAAGACAATGTAGCACATATTCTTTTCCCAAACAGAATTTGAACCCTACATTTGACATTAATTTCCCATGGGTATTCACCAAGCCTTTGAGTTACTTCAGTTTTTTTCTGTACTTTTGTTTCCAGACTCTATTTTGCTAACTCAGTTTCAGGTCACAGTGATGTGTAAACCTGCCACCCACATTGGCATCAGTTTTGTACAGCGACTCTCATTTGTGTCTTCGGTTTTCAGATTCTCTTTAGAACAATATTAACCTTTAGCTAAACAGATAGTGACCTACAACTAGAAGGTCAGAGTTTCTTCACCCTTAAAAACACAATATTTAACATTTCTATGATATTAATTAGTAACTGAAAAGCCTCAGGTATTCAGCAGATATATTTGGATGCTGAACTAAAGTTGAACTATAAAGAATTTTATTTCTCCTCTCTCTCAGCTCACCATCTGATAGCAGGTCATCACAGGGTTGAAATGTACCTGTTTAGTACCTCCAGCATCTGGTCTCTTCTTCAGTGAAAATCAGATGGTTAGTTCTTTCACTGACACCTTTTTTTTCTTTAATGTAAGAAGAGCCAGCTGGCAGTTAAACTACAGAGCATAGCAAATAATACAGGATTTACAGCATTTGACAGGCCCAAATACTAAGATTAACTGGAATTTCTGAGTCTGAGGGTGCATTTACATTTGCGTTTTGCAAATGTTGACTAATTAACTCTGTAGTAAAGTTTCATTGTCTATATGAGTGCCAGTATTAGGGCGCAGTAAATTAATTAACTTCACTTTAAGATAGTCTTGTCGGGCACAGTACTATCTTATGGTGGACTAATTATGTGTGATGAAATGCACCTGTAGATGCTGATAGGGACTGGGTCAGGCACAAGGGTGCCAAGGTGCAGAGGCTGCCTGCTGCATGGCTCCACAGTTTAGTACTCTTGTGCCCCAGCCAACCTCTTCACCACCCAGAGCGCATGGCTAACCCCCTAAGCCTGCTGCCAGCCTGGGGTTGCTCCACAGCAGCTCAAACTGATGCTATCTCAGGTACACATGTAAACACTGCACCTAGGAGCAGCTGACTCTGGCTCAAAATGCTCCAGAGTTTATTGCATTGTGTACATTTCACATGTAGCTGCACCCTGATTGCTCTAAAGCAGGAAACCAAACAGGCCACCACCTATATAGAAGTTAACAGAGAATGGAAGAGGAAGGCAATTTTATGTGCACAGTAAAGTGGGCTTACTGCCTGCCTTTCTAAGAATGTAGAAGACCTGGAGCAACACTTTACCCTCAGAATATGAACTGGAAGGGAATGGGTCTGACAAGTTGCTCCTAAAAATATCAGAGAGAGGTAGAAAACAAAGTCAACCTTGCCCTTGGCCTTTGTGTTACAAGGCATATTGCCCAAGGAAGAGGAGTGATAGGAATGATCTTCCTTCCTTTAGGAAGGGCATATGGGGACTACTTCTCCAAGTTTTTCCAAGCTCAAGCCTTTGGTTCAAATTGAAAGAAAAACAATTGAAACAGCAATGACATTACCAAATTTTGATAATCCTGAATTGAAGAAGAAAATATCAGGATTAATTGACAGCTGGTAGAGGCTAGGAGGGGAAGATGTATAGAAGCTAGAGGCAAGTCTGGGAAATGATAGTGCTGGAGAAGTGAGGCAGACAGAAGCAACCAGCTGGAAAATAAATGCAGATTTGAAAAGAGTGAACATGAGCTGGCAGCAAGAGACTCAAGAGAAGCTTCATACATCAGACAATATGATGGACATGAGTTACAAGAAAGACTTGGGAAGCAAACAAGGAGAAGAATTGTAAGGGAAGAACACCCTTAGGGACTACAACAGAGGTGGGGAAATAGAAATATGAGAACAAAAGGGGAATTTGGTTAGAAAGATGAAGAACCAGAATACGATTACAGAAGCCAAGGAAGAGAGAAGTTCATGGAATGAAAAAGGAAAGTCATGTCAAAAATGGAAGAATTGGCAAGGTTATAAGAACATGAAAAAAAAATCTTTAGATAACTATGTGAAATACTAGAGAGTCAAAAGTAGAAATGAAAGCTTTGTTAGTAATGCTAAAAAAACAAAATAAAATAAATCACCTGAAAAAGTTAAAACACTTTTATTTCTGATTGTTTGTTATTTCTATTCTAATGTAGAAACCCCCAGCCCCCCCATCTGAGCATCAATAAACAAAACAAACTTTAATCATTTTAATTTACAGCACGCACTGACCATCTTACCTCTGAATAAAAAATGTTCATTTGAAAAGTGAACATATTACATGCTTTCACTGCCAAAAGGTCATAATGAAGGACAGAATTAGCCAGATGCAGATGATATTAGTAGTCACCAGTATACAACTTCACATGGCACTAGCTCCTAACATAAAGCATCTGTAACGCACCTTGGGCTAAATCATACTCTGACTTATTTTATTTGTAATATATAAACAATATTTAGTATACCAGACACAATGATAATTAAGGTAATGATATTTTATTAAGAAAGGTTTTTCTCCATTTACATGTATATTAATACTTCACAAGCCATATTAAATAGTAGAAAATTTGGGGGTCACATTTTACTTTTAGCACTCAAACCATTTTATATCTCTTGAACTTTACTTGAGATGCTCTCTGTCATATTATGAAAACAATTGTCTTTATATACACAAGAATCATTCTGTTTGCAAATGAAGCCCACCCTGGGGTGAAACATATGTTGTTTTCAATTGTACATTGCAGCATTACACAAATTATATATCAAACCAAAGATTGCAAGAGTGCTTCAAGCAAATAAAATGAAAACCTCCCAGGATATGTACTGACAACTAAATAAAATTTGTTGCCATTAAAAACACAAGCATTTATTAACAGTTATAATAGAACAGTTTTTTTAAAAAAAGAATTCCATTTTCTTGCTTTAAATACAGGTAAAGTATTATGTCTTGGATAATTCTGTGTGGTAACTGTATATTCTGGTAAGTTTTTAATGACTATTACTAAATTGCATTTTGAATAATGTATGTCACTACTAGCACTGTTATGATCACTGGCATGGTTATGAGAGTCTCTTTAGAGGCAATAAAGTGGGTTTTTTTAGTTTTAATTACTTGTTCTCAGGATGTATTTGCAATACCTGTTGAGTACTAGGGCTGTGCAAACTTTCAGTCCCTGATTTGAGTCGGCAGAGATTTGGACTGATTCGGTGGCTGAATCTCTGAATCTGAATCAATTCAGAAAACCCTTCAATCTCTCCGAATTGAATCAGAACCCTCCAAATGGAATCGGAGAGTTTCGGAAAGATTCAGCTGTTTGGACATAGACACAGCTTTAAATGTTTTTTCTACATACCTGAAGGTACCAGGCAGCTTGTGAATGTTGAGGTGGTGGGACAGATGAAGCATCCCACAGGAGCGCGGGGAGGGTGGTGGGCATTTTGATGGTTTCTTTTTTTTTTTCCTGAATGTAATGACTTTCTTAGGAGACCACAGCCGCAAATCACAGGCTCTTTTTTTTTTAATATAGACAATTGACTTTGACATTTCCTGTCTCCCTAGATTAACTTAATGTTAATTAAAGCATCACATTGGACTATTATCCTTTTTTGTTGTTGTTGCTATTTTATACTTACAACATTTCCATATATAAATAAATCTGAAGCTGGAGCAAAGAAACATGTGGACAAATAAGATGAAGGGAAACTATGCATGTACAACCTTAGTCTTTTGCCCATTGGAAATGAAGCTTTATCCTTTTTTCTGAATTTCCTAAAAGCTTGGGACATTATTACAATGTCACAAAATTGTATTTTTATTTTGCATCTGTTTAAAAAATACCATTTTTAAGATCATTGGTTACATCTTAGAAAAAACAAATCTTTCATTGAAGGAAATGAGCTCCTTAGGAGATAACTCCATGCATTTATTTTAAGATTCTGTTATTGTAAGAACTCTTCAGTTAGTCTAACTGTTGAGCTGTGTTTGGATCAGAGGAGCCTATAAGGCTTGAACAAGTTCAGTTGTGATATCACAGTGCTATTAGTCATGAGCAATTCCACTAAAATCAATGGTGTTACATTCATGTGAAACTAAGGAAACACAAAGAGAACCAGGATTGAAGTCCATAAGCTACAACTATTTCTTCAAAGTAACTGGCAAACAAGGTAATATTTATGTACTAATTGAGCACGTCTACATGTGCACTGAAGTGAGTAGTTGTTACTGAGCAGTCTCACCGCCACATGAGACATTCTGACCCTACTGCACACTACAGCTCAGTAGCTCAGTGCTATTGCACAGTAGTGGCAGCATCACGGTTCATGCTCACCATTGCTACATTGCTGTAGCAACAAGCTACACTGCCACATCTCGTCACTATGGCATAGCAGTAGTATCTCATGTAGACATGCCCAATGTATTTTATACTGTATATAAAATACAAACTCTTTTATAAAGTATAAAAGATCATTTCATTCTAAACTCATAGACTTTTGGTTTTCATAGCATAAATGTTCTTGTTTATGCTCAGTTTTCCTATGCACTGCACTGGCCATAGGATCAGCATCACATAGACAAAATACATTTTAGACCCATTTGCTGCAATACTTAGAAAGTACAACTCATTGCTTGAATGAAGAGCATCAAAGTTCACTTTGATTTATGGAGGGCACTTAGGTTTTGATTTTATCAAGGAACCATAGACTCACAGAACACATTTACTTAAAGAAAATCTTTCCATTATCTTCATTCAATCTCTGATTTATTTTTTTTTAAATCTCCACTGTAGCAGATTTCATTATAAGATCAGAGGAAAATCAGCTCCTGATTCCCTCTCCCCTTAATTCTTTTCTGATGTTTGTCAATTCAGTCAAAGATAGGGGAGCAGAAAGGTGGCTTCGTTGTGGCCCTTGGAGGTGAGTGTTAGGATTTGAATGGTTTCTAGTGTTACCAAGAAATCAGACATTAGGAAACGCACAGTTGATAAAGCAGGTACAGAGTGTGGACTAGAACTACAAAAAGACCTTGTGGTATGATATCACATCCTTCGCTGTAATGTTATTCCAGGTAGGAAGGGGACAACACAGAGAGGGTGCAGTGGTGTGATCACGGTCCCTTTCAGACCCCACTCTGGGAGCAGAAGCTAAGGACTTTTTAAAATCCACCAATCAAGTAAGAATTTGTTCTCTCCCTTCCCCTCCCATCCCTCCTATTCCTTCTTTCCCCACCCACTATTGCTGCTGTCCCCACCATCTATGGCTGCCCTGGGGACGGGGAGAGATCCAGAGCTGCTCCTGCCCTGCACCAGTCAGGCTACATGGGGAGCTGAGCTCAGCCCAGGACAATGGTATTGGCATTGTCAGTGGTAGTTGCATTACTCCTTCTTGCCCATTTCTCCCCAAGGAATTACCCATCAACCTAGGAGTAGGCTCAAGGTGGGGGAATCCACCCCTGCCACCACCACAGCTGGTACCTTGACTTACCACTGTTACATATTATTTTAGTTGATATGGTTGATAGCTTGGAGCTACCATGGTAATTCTATAAAATAGTTTTAAAAGAATAATTGGAAAAATCTTGCCAAATGATAGGATTTGAGGGGGGAAGCAAAACTCAGGAAGATAGCTTTCCTAAAAATGTTGCCCTGTGGGGTCAGGCCAACTTTGAGGATCTCAAAATTGTGCTGTTAGATGAGAAGGTGTAACACAATTGCACATATACAAACACACAAATCAATTAAGTACATACACTACCAACTCAAGCACATACACATCCAAGATTACCAACCTAGGCACATGCATACCTATCACTAATTCAAGCATATACACACCAAAAGTTAGACAATAATCAGTTGTCAATACCCATACACTCAGTACACATGCACGGATCACTAATTCGTATATCACACACACAATGACATATATATATTCAGCAGTTCACACACATACCACTCACCTACACACAGGTTAATTCCTAACTTGGTTGGTATAGTGTGTGTGTGTGTTTGGGATACCTGGGTGGGGGAAGGTTAAGGTGAGAGAGTGAAAGTTGCCAGGACAAGGATTAGAACCAGTAGACTAGAGAGTAGGTGGGTTGAGGAACTGAGGCTTGGGGTTACTTAAGGTCAAGTGGCCCCAAGGTTACTTGAGGTCACTGGTGCTGGGGTGGAAGCAAGGGAAAAAGCCCAGTGGCAAGGAGGAGAGAGCCAGGAAAGAGAGAGGCAGAAGGCTGAGAGATTGGGGCTGAAAACTTAGGCAGAAAGCTGGGAGATCAGGGGGTAGATAAGTGGTGGCAAGGAGGAAACAGGAAAGAGACAAAAACCCAACTCAGGGTTTCAAAATAACAGGTTTATTAAACACACTACAAAGCTCCATGAAGTTATTGGTTCCTACACACACAAGCACTCAGAATGGTAGCAGGAGAAAGAGACTCAGTGGAAGGGTTGGAGTCCAGGTAGGGAAGAGAAACAGAGTCCAAGTCCTTTGCTTGGGGAAGGAAGGTGAATGATAGCTACCTAACCTGAGCTGTGAGCTGATCCTGGATGGCCAGTTGGGGTCTTCTCTAGCAAGGTGTTGTCCAGAGCAGGGTCACCAGCAGGGCCTCTGGGTGGATAGGTGGTGTAGCATGGTGCTGGTCCAGATGGATAGAGCATCCCAAGAAGTCAGTCTTGGCTACCCCTTTTTATAGGGGCAGACTACCTCTGATTTCCTATGGGGAGGGCATGTCCAGGCAATGTCAGTCCTGTTCCAGAGGGCTCCAGGTGTTCTTACTGAGCATGTGCAGCCTTGGCACAATGGTGGGTTGCCTCATCTTTTGTTTCTTGAATGGCTGGGTCATTGGTCCAGGTATTGGTGTTGATGATGGGGTGATTTAATAGGGGACCCTGCTATCATAGTGTTTCACTTATCCATTCACTCTTTTGTTTCAGGCATTCAAGAAAAAAACTATTTTACACAACAGGGCATGGGGACAAGATGAGAACAAGATAGGAATGGATACTTGACATCACTTTACAGACAGGCCTAAACCATACAATATTAATATGAAAAAATAAAAATCAATGCACAAATATAATACAGTATAATACAATACAGGAATACAGTATAATACAATATAAAACAGTAAAAATCAATACAAACATAACAGAACACTATTTACAATGTATAAAAAGGGGGCTTATTACAATAGTAGTATACAAGAATTTATCTTAGCTTACCTAGCACTACTTATAATCACTTATAAGGGACAGAGAGGGCAGAAAGTCAGAAATGGTTGGAGAAGGGTAGGGACAAAATTAGACAATTCTATGCTAATCCTTGCACTAGGAATATTGTTCAAACCATCATATACTGGTAATAAATAAATAAACTTACAAATGGCTATAGCAATTAAAGAGGACAAATGAATTTGATTCCAGAAGTAACTAGGATGGACCTTAGACAACCTGAAAGAAAGAATCTTAATACTTCTCAGGAAAAAAATAGGAGGGATGTATTGGTAATGAGCAATATATCAGTAGTTCTATGTGTAAATAATATCAAGCCAAGATTCCACCCTCAGTGAAACATGATTTCCTTAGAGAAAAGAAATAAAATTAGCATTTTAAATAGCACCACAGTACACATTAATAAAAGTAGGGGTGTCAGTGATAGCCGGAGGAAAATTTGGAGCTGGCTGGCTTTTGATTAAAATACTGCTCTTTTGGAAAAAATCCAGAACTGAACAAAAAAAGGGTTTTTGAAAATTAGACAGGAAGGTATAATATCATTAATGGCATGTGTCAAGAGGAAGAGGGGAATGCAAGTACTTGTCCTCATACATGGCACTTACAGTTGAATACTTTAACATTCTGTTCTGTAAGCACTTATACAGAAAAAATTTACATTATATTATTTGTCCTTTCCTACAATACATGAGTTATAGAGGCAACCTTCACTTGGCAATGTTGACACACACAATTTTACTCAGCAACTGAAGGAGATTTATATTCATATATACTATCTTCACCACTCATCTTCCATGTGGCTTGCCTTTTGCCTACTGTATAGGAGCTTTCCGAGGAGTGTTTTTTACCAGTCATTACCTTAGAAGTGGTTCTCAGCTCTCATTTGAACATGGAAAAGGATGTGAAATTATCTTATTGCATTTAATTGTGAATGCAGGTGACTTAACAGGTTGGTGGCATTGTCTTGCACGTGGAGGGAGATAAGCTGACACTGGGAGAAATGAGTCATGCCATGTGTCAGAAAGAAACCAGTGAAAAAGCTGATAGGAGTTAGGATCTTTTTTGTAAAGAGGAAGTCTAAACTAAGATGGGAAGGACAGCTAGCTTTGCAGAATGATATGTCTTTTACTGGGAAGGAGCCTGCTAGACAACATCTGAGAAGGGACACTGATATTTGTGGAAATGTGGGGAGGAGGAAAGAGTTGGGTTGTTGAATGAGTTAAGAATGAAGAGATTTTCTTGATTGGCCTTTTCCTTAGGCAGTGAACCTTCTCTGGCAGTACACACTTGGGCTGCTACTTTTCATAGTAGAGGGAACCATCATCATCACAAAAGGCAGTCCCCTCAGGCAAATCGCAATGAATAAATAGCTCTGCTGAGCACATAACTAAAACTGTCATATTGTCATGAAACAGAACCAGAAGCTAGAAGATTTCATACTTGAAGTACTTTCAAATAGAAAACTCATTCTTTTCTTTTTTCAGGATTAGGTGCTTACAAAAAACTTCAAGTGCCATATTTTTCTCAAAATGAATTTAGTCAACTAAAAACACTGTCTTTTTTCACAGTTGCAGTAAGTACATAAAGTTTACACACATTGCACAAAATCAGACTTTGTACTAAGACCATCACTTTTCATTACACCACGGTTGGCTTAATGGCCTAAGAATGTTTCCACAACTTTTGCATTTTTTTTAATGTTAATAGCTTAGCTCCAGGGAAAACTACTTGAAGGGTGCACCTACACATGCTACTATCATGGAGCAATAAACTTTGGTGTATATCACTGAAGCATGTCGTCTGGGAGTTTGCTGTTCCCAGACACCATGTTTTCACATGCACCTGGCATCACAGCATGTTGAGCTGGGGTGGAGCAGCCCCAGCTGGCAGGGCTCCAGGGGGTTGGCCTGTTAGCTTAAGGCTTCTCCAAACTGGCTCAATATGCTGTGGAGGGGCTGGCTGGGGAACAAAACTCTAGTGTGAGGCTAGCCAGCAAGCAATCCCACAATGAAGCACCCTCGTACCCCAGCCAGTCCCATCAATGTCTATGTGTGGATTGCTGCACACTCAAGAAAGCTGCCACAAGATAGTACTTACTTGTATGTGGCCTAATAGGGCCACATGTGTACATGTTGAGACTTTACTGAGGAACTAATTAGGCAGCTCTTCAGCAAATGTCTCTTGTAGATGCTCCCAAAGTATAGAAACTGCATGACACAAAGTCATCTGTTGAAAACTTATACATTATGTTAAAATTTGTCATAGAACAGTCACTAGTGCCATGAAATGCATCAGCAGAGCTGGGTTAGAGGACTATATTTTTAAAAACATGTACTTGAATCATACAGGTAAACAAGGGTTAGCATTCTGTGACACTTGCAATGGTGGTAAAAATCAGAATAGCTCCTTTGCTTAAATGTTGATTTACATCAGCTAAGGATCTGGCGTTCTGCTATTTGTAATTTAATTTGCAGTTGTACAGACAGGGGAAAAAGCTCTCTCTAGGATATATTCTTCTTTTATCTCTACATTATAAGATTTAAATCTAGCCTAGGTTTATAGTGACTGAATGCTGTTTTTATTCAATGACTGGTGGCCTTGGACAAAATTCCTGTGTACAGAATTCTATACCACCCATCCTATTAAAATTAGCTTTAATAAGCATAGATAGAAAAACCAACTACAGACCAGGTTTTCCTTGAGATGATCCTTTCAAGATAGAATTTATACAAATTAGTGTTTATCCTGCCAAATAAGATACATGAGACACAGAGCACGGGAATGTCCAAATGATTTAAGCTCTCTGCTTTTGACTCATGCATATGCTGGCCCTCCAAGTAAATGGAAGAACTTCTGGAGATTTTTGTGGGGACAAGCTTTCAGCACACATTTGTGTTTCTTTCTTCTCATAACAGGATTGAATAATTCTTAAAATGTAAACGTCAGAGACTGTCTTCACTTAAAGAGGGTTTAATGTTTAGAAGGCATAACTTAAACAATGAACCCTCTTTCCTCCTCCAACTAGGATATCTTTAGTTACTTTCCATATTTTTTAATTTACTATATTAATTATAATGAGTTGGCTGTATGCACATGGATTGTGCAGGGAATAAAAATATTAGACATGCTAATAGTTATTTCACTGAGAAATAATATAAACAGTAATTACATCTTTTACCAGTGCACCAGTGGATAGAATTTCAGTTCCTT
Organism: Crocodylus porosus; assembly: GCF_001723895.1. Classification (NCBI taxonomy): domain Eukaryota; kingdom Metazoa; phylum Chordata; order Crocodylia; family Crocodylidae; genus Crocodylus; species Crocodylus porosus. The sequence continues at coordinate 27,880,156 of NW_017728913.1, read as the reverse complement.
GCAAAATTAAAATATAGATTAAAATAACATTCAGATATGATATTCTGGATGGATAATGAAGCATCTGTCTCTGAGAAGCGCTTATGGGTGAACATTTCCTGCTTACAAACCCTTCCTTCAGTACTGAACCTTAAAGATTTGTTTTTAGATGTTTATTAAATGAAATATTGTTGCACTGTAGAAATATATTCCTAATAGAGCTGTCATCTAAGGGTGTGTGTCGACGAGCTCACACATGCCTCTTGCAGTGTCTTAAATCCCTTTGAGAGGCTGCAAGAGGCATGTGCAGGAATGAGAAAATGTTCCTCACACCGCAAATTTACAGCATGGGGGCAAAATTAGAGCCCTGGATATCCAGGCATCAAAAAACCCTGCAGAGAAAAAAAGCAGGGTAACTGGAGGCTGGGCCTGCCACAGAGATGCTCTGGTTAGCCCTTACCCTGGTGCAGGGCAGGCAGTGTGTCAGCAGCAGGGAGCTAGACCCACGCTCCACTGCTGCTAAGTGAGGGGTCAGGGGGCTGGAGGAGGGGGGAGGGGACCATGGGGGGTCCCCCTGACCTTGTCTGCTCTCCCAGCCCCTCACTCCCTGCCCTGCCCCACTCAGCCCCATCCCCTGCCTGCCCCCTGAGCCTCCCCAATCCCTGCCCTGCCTGGCCCCACTCTCTGCCGGCCCCCTGAACTCCCATGATCCCTTCCCCACCTGGCCCCATCTCCCACCTGCCCCCTGAATCCCCAATCCCTGCTCTGCCCATCCCCATCCTCCCTCTTCCCCTGAGCCCCATAATCCCTGCCCCCCAACCTAGCATCCCTAGGGGGAAAAAACCCCCAGCACATACTGGCAGTTCCAGCTGCTTTAGGGGTCACTGCCCCCCCAACACAAAATGCAGAACAGGGTGACAGCCCCAGTGGCTCCAGTCTGGGCCCTGCTGCCCCCTGCTGCTCTGTGCTGCCTGGGGGGGAGGCTCTGCCAGGAGGCCCCAGAGCCCCCACAGCCTCTGCTTGGTGAGTAGAGGCTTTTTTTTTTTT
>NW_017728913.1:27864992-27878927 GCF_001723895.1 Crocodylus porosus | reverse complement strand
GGCCCCTGTGGGGGGGGTTGTAGCCCTTGAGGGGGAGGGGGTTGTAGCCCCTTGTGGGACAGAAAACATATATTCATGTATTCATTAATTCAGGAAACATGTATTTAGAATTCACTTTATTATTATGATAGAGACACTAGTAGTTTTCCAGATCACTTTAACATTGAATAAAACATTGCCCAACTGATCGCTGTCTCTCTGTTTCTGTCTGTTTGTCTCTCTCTAGTGGTCTTTTGTTTTATTTGTGGAGGAACATGGATTTTGGATATTTTACAGACTGACTTTGGGATTTTTTATCAGGGATTTTTCAGTTTCAAATAGGGAACACCAGAATTCCTGCTACTGAGGTGAGTGGTAGGACCCTGCCTGCTCAGAGCTGGCACCTTGGACCCAGCTGGCTGTGGCTGATCTGCTGGTCAGTTGGGGCCAGGAGGACATGCTTTAATAATTCAAAGCAGGCCACCACACCCGGAACATCTTCCGGGCAATAATTTTCCAGATGGCCAGGCAGGGGGCACACATGGCAGTAGTGCTGCACAAAGGCCAACTCTACAGCCATAGCCCACAGGCAGCTGGCCCAGATGGGAAAATGCCCCATCCATGTCTGGCAGATGCGCAGCAGGTCACAGTCAGGCAGTAGCCCCCACTGCCAGATTGCTGCAGTGGGTAAAGCTTGCAGGGAACTCTCAGGGCTACTTCAGCAGTCTAGCTCACCCAAGCAGTACTGTCCACAGGTACCAATTGGTTGGGCCCCAGAAGGTCCTGAGATCGAGTAGTCCTGAGCTACTTGACAGGACAGCTTTTTGTACTGTTGGGGCCAGGACAGGTACTGGCCTCAGGCTCTAGCTCCTCCTGTCTTCAGATCCTGGAGGAGCCAGGCAGGGTTATTTTGCCTCAAGTGGCACAGTTTGCTCTGTACTGAAATGCATGTCTGAGCAAAAAACCCTAGCTCAAATTTGCACCACTTCTATTTGAGCTGCTGCAAGTAGACATGCTTGTATGTGTGGATGTGCCCTAAGAAAGAAGACATCACTGTCACTATAGCTCTGATGCATGCTGTCTATGTACTGTGAGGTTTTAAAATTATACCAATTTAGGAAATAGGGGAAAAATTCATAGAGAAAGGAGAGGTATGTTAAAATATGAATATACACAGAAGATTTTGTAATATTGCTTCCTTAATACATCATGAAGCACATAATTAAGTATAGTAACAATAACACAGTTCTATTCAGTTAACTTTTTGGTTCAGAGAAGTATTAAACAACTGATTGGAACCAGTGAATCTTGTCCCAGTATTGGCTTGCACTTGATGTGCAGTGAATAGGAGGAATCTATTTATGAATGCTTCTCAAGATTATTATAGTGGGCTAAATTATTACAAGATTATTACAATGGGGTAAAAAAGACACAGCAAAATATTTTATAGTAAAATGTTCAAGCTGCCCACATACCACTATGCAGAGTACAGTGACAACTCTTAAAGATCAGTTATGAAATGACACGCTTGACATAAAAAACAATTTTAGTCACTTTAGCAGAGATTGTGGAGGAATTCTCTTCTGAAGCTGAAATCTTATAGTTCGAGTGCCATGAGACTATTGATGCTGATTCTGTCACACCATCCTGCTTCTCTGCCAATGAATATGTTGCTAATGTAGGAGGCTTACAGGCTTACCTTTCAGAGCTTGGGTTGAAGCCCAAGGTTGAGATCCTGCTGTTTTGATTGGTGAAGCCCATCCACCAATCAGGAGGCAGCAAGAGAAATAACATCATGCCCCTTTCCTGTGGGGAGGTGGAGAAGAGCTCCCTTGGACCTGATTGAAGACTGCAAACTGTAAAGTCTGGAAGATTTCAGGGGCTGAGCCCTGGAGTGCATAAAAGGAGCTGCATTCCCGGCACAAGAGGCAGATGTGTTGGGGACTGAGACATTTTGCACCATTGCAAACATGGCAAATTGCACCTTCATTTACACTAACTCTGAATTTAGCCTTTAGCTCCAAGGTACCAACTACTGATCTGAGATTTCCTCCCTTTATTCCATTCTGTCTCATACCCAGTATTTCACAAGTAATGTCTTATGAGGCAGCTCATAAAACACTATTGATTATGATAAGCCTCTACCTATGATGAACAATATCTCTCCTCATTTGGGTCAAAATATAATTCTACTTATCCTATTGACTTTTATTATTTTACCTTACTACTCAGGAATGATGCACACCCCCCCTCAAGAAAAGAGAACCTCACTTAAACTCCACACTGAACTTAGACTAAATTCCCAACTAGGGAATGTCAGCACTATAGGATTGAACCATACGGTACTGCTGACTGAGCTTCCCATATCACTGGGCAATGTATCCTTGTTTTCCTCCTGACATTCCCTTTTGACCCTTAACATGCTGCATAATTCATCCTTATAAGTAAGAATGATATACTGTCAAAACAGATCTTGGAGCAAAGTGCATTTAAATTAAAAATACTTTTTTAGGGTTGGGTATTTGACTGGTCAGATAAAGTTTGGTCAATTGACCATTCAAATATTCATCAAAAATTTTAAAAAATTGCCAAAAGTCCAAATATTACACAGAAAAAGCACAATTTTTTTTTCATTAAGAAATGTGTCTAAAACTGTTTCTGTCAAGAAAACTACAAAAAAGTAGGGGGGGGGAGTTGTGGTAAAATTGCTTTAAACTTTGACTGGTCAAAAATATATAGTCAGTTGACAGGTCAATTGACAATACTGGCCAAATAATTGGTTGCCCTATCAAAATTATACGTTTTCAAAATAGAACAGCAGCTTTGAACCCGGTTCAGTCCTTTCCACAACAGTCTCGTGGCAGTTTTGTGCAGAATTTTAAATACTACAAAATAGAAAGGAAACTGTATGAATGTCTATAAATTCCACTGAGCTGAGACCACAACCAATGTTGTACACTCACATGTAGCAGAGCAATGTTACTATAATGATTAGAGTCTAATTTATTCAGATATGGGTTTCACACATGCCAAAAAGCCAGACTTTGGGCCAACTTGGAAAAGTGGTGGTATTTTCCCAACCACTCTTACAAGATTTATCCATTTGTTATATAATCCCTTTCAAAAATAAGATCCCACTTACAGTAAACAAGAAAGGATCACAATTACCATGAAGAGTGTTGTCTAGATTTGGGATAGGTGCAGATAGTAGATACTACATTGTACTGTATAAAATAGGAATATGATGTAAGTGAAAATGCATGCATGTATTACCCCTTTTTTCCTCATCTTTCATTTATTGCTCACTGGATTATTTTAGATTGTAATTTTAGATTGTAAACTCTGAGGTGATAATTAACTTTTTACATACTTAAATTGTATAGCTCTACAAAATTGGATTGCAATGGGTTGTCACTTTTCACAGCATAGTTTTAGTCTCCCTGGGGCCAACTTGCCCCCACAGGAAACAACAAACCATAAAACAAACAAATACATAACCAATAAATGATTAAATCAAACCCTGTGATCCTTCCCAAACCCTGAGAGAGTATCCTGTTTTGGGTCTGCTGCCTCTAACCTTCCCTTCCCGGGGAGCTTTTAACTTCCTCTGGACCAGTTTAGTTATCTTCATCAGGTGGCCTAGTCCTTCTAGACAGGACAGCAATCACTTTCCTACTGTATGAAACTCAGCTGCAACCCCTGAAACATACAGTCTGCATTGAGGATAATTTTTTTTTACATGCTTTATTCATCAAGTCACTATTGCAGGATTGGAGTTACTGTTTTATCACTGGAATTATTTCAACTTTGGTTCATGCTTTTACACCCCAAACCATAAGGGTTAATGAGAATCCTTAAAAAAGTGAGAACTTGGATGCTAAACCCACAGAGACGGGCCTTAGAGAAAAATATGAGCCCAGTGAATCACGACAACATAAGCCATTCCAATAGCTAGCCTACTAGGGTTAGGAATGGCATTAAATATATGCCATGGGAATGTCTGTGTAGGGTGTGAGGCTCATCTGGGGCAGTGGTGATGAGCAGCACCCATCTGTTGTCTCTGTTCCCTGCAGTCCTATGCTCCCCTGGCTCCCTTTGGCTCCTGGATCAGCTGGGTACAGTAGCGCTGGTAGATGGGACCTGCACCTGCTTGCTAGGTATCTCCTGCTGGTTTTGAGGCTCCAGCCATGCTTTACCCTCATTCCCCACAGGCTTTGAATTCAGTTGCTGCTGTCCCAACTTTGAAGGGGATCCAGGGGTGTAGGGGAAGTAGAACTACTGGCATGTCTTCCAGAAAGCTTACTGCACTACATATTGGAAGGGGGTGACAACCTCGTTGCACCCCCTTCTGCCCCCCCAATCTGCCCTGCTGGGTCTTCCTTACCACAGAATAATGGCTTCAACAGTGTACTCTATCAGGTGGTAATTGGAAACTAAACAACCATAATTCATTTGGGGATTAACATCCTCAGATTAGTTTCCACTTAACCACAGTATAGGCATTGGTATATGAAAGTTACTGTGGATCACCTAATGTGCAGAGTGTCCCAACCTTCTTTGATACAGCCTGTGTGTCTGCTCATTCCTTCATATTTTCATTTTGGTTTTGCTCTGTAAAGCACAGAGAATATTTCTGGCACTGCATAAATAAAATAGTATAGCTACATGTTTGGTAAAACGCACTAGGATTGTTTTCAGAAGGTGCAGCTGGCTATTAGGAGATAATAGGAACTAAGCTTCAACCATAATATCACAGCAGTCTAGTGTCCATACATTCTAGTGTTGTTTTACCACTGGTGGGAATTCTAGCTGGTAAATAGGTTTATGAGCTTGGTGGTAGTAGTTCTTACCTAGGGAGGGAATGGTTCTGAATTTGTGTCATTTTCAGGGTATACTCTGAACTTGGACATGGCAAAAGGACAAGGTTTCAGAACCAAGAGAGGCAGGGTGGTTGTGAACTGTGGAGAATTTAAGTAAAAGCAGAGGGATTTTTGCAAGGCAATGGGCATGGATTTGGGCAATGGGCATGGATTTTTTAAGCGTATTTCTGCAAGTGTAGGAAATAGCTGATGGATTATAGGAATCTTGAAGTGGAAAGGGTCTGAGTAGGCAGAGGTAAGTACAAGAATCATTTTGTGCATGATCTGTCCGTTTGTGAATTATAGTGTCAGTGAATTCAGGGTGGGGGAAGAAGACAGTAAAAGTGGATTGAAAGACTAGAAGCAAAGGGAGCATAGGAGGTGTTTCCTGTTATGTACATTACTTTGAGATATTCCTGTTCTTTATTATGAAAGACAGAATACAAATTTTCCCTTTACCTTCTCATATCTTCATCAACTTTGCCTACATTTTGGCAAAATGTTTCCCTTCAGTTCCTCAATCTCATAACCAGCACAGCATTTTAGTTTTCAGTTGGAAATAAAATCAATCTGGCTGGGGCCAATACTGCCTCACTATTTATTTTAGGCATGAGCTGTCACTGGTTTGATTAGTAGGCACGTTAGTGCTGATTTTCAGACAAGAACTATTTTCCCTACAGGTTTCTTCCCCAATATTTTATGGCATCTTCACCCCCTTCCTAAAAAGTAAATAAAAGTGATTGCTTCAGGACAGCTCAATAATGCAACAGCAAGCACTAAAGTAATGTGTATATTGTGGCCTTTGTACCAGGGCTGCTCTGGCCTGCCATATGGCAGTTTTTTATGGAGTATTGCTTTCTTGCAGAATACATTTTAAAGAGAGTTCACAATTCAGCAATATATTTTCTGCCTTCTTAACTCATTGCTCTCATGATAATGCTCTCTTTTATTTTCTGTTCATGTTCTGTCAGTGGTGCAAAATGTTGATGAGACTATTTATACTCATGCCTACTCACATTGAACTGCAGTTCTTTGAAAACTGACCAAATGTTTCATTATGGGACTCCAAGTTTATTGTCCCAGACACAAGGCATGTGGTTTAATTAGGCCATAACTTTATTAACTTAACTCTTCTGGGAACTCTCTGGCAGTAATTCAGAGTACAGGCCATGCTTTCTTCCTTTAGCATTCCACCCAGCAGAGAGCTGCCATCAGTTTTCTACAACTCAACAGTTCACTGCTGGGAACCTTTGTCCTCTGTTCCTGAATGGAAAGAGTCAGAAGAAAATGCCTTATGTCCTGCTGTACTAGAAATTAAGAGCCACAATCTAATTTTCCAGCATTCTTTAGGGAATGCCTTCCCCTAGCTCTACTTCCAGTGCTGGTTTATCTGGAATTATTCAGACTGTCCCAGGGGGCAGTAGCTACATGGAATACCTGCCTGCCTGCAACCATCTAAACCTAAATGCTCTCTTTTCTTAACTAGGGTACTGACTCATATAGTAAAATGCTCAGGCTATAGAGCCAGTAAAGGACTTGGTGTCCCAGAGAAGAATTCTAAGTCCAGAGGTATGCACTTAGATTCCCTGTACAAAACACATAGGCAAAGTAGGAAGCTGGAATGGACATAAAGGAAAAAAAAGCAAAGGAAAAGAAGAGCACATGCTGAGTGGAAGCTATCTAGAACTAGCCAAAAGGAGATGCTGTACACAGGAATTTATCTGAAGTTCTGTCCCCCTGTACTGCTTAGGCAACTGAAACAAGGCCATCCATCCCATTTCTAAAGGTAGATACCAACAACTGGTCTATGAGCATGACTTACTCTTCTATTAAAAAAACATGGAAGAGGAAGTGGTACCAGTGCCCACCTTCAATAGAGTAGCCCAATGATTACAGGACTTGCCTAGGAATTGGCAGACTTGAGATCGGTTACCTCTTCAGCCTCCAGGATTTCAAATCCACATTGCAGGCTAGACTGTGTGGAGGCACTCCCCTCAAGTCTAGCTGAAGAAATTGCCCCACCACAGAACTAAGAATGTAAGAATTATATGGCCTGTTACTGGGATTATAACTGCGTTGGTAGCTTGCCTACTGATAAAAAGGCAGGTAAGTCCTCCATCTATCCTTTTTACTGTTTACAACTAAATCATAAGATAGGCACTTGTCCTAGTGCCTAATAGTATGCCAATACAGTAGACCACAAATTCTGGATGTGTGCTGGGGAAGATGGACATAAGAGAACAGGGTCTTTCCAGCTATAGATTCAGAGATTCAGAGTTTCTAGGGTCAGAAGGGACCTCAGTGGGTCATCTAGTCCAACCTGCTGCCCCTGGCAGGCAAGAAAAGGAACAGCAAACGTGGGGTCATGTGAGCCCAGCCAGGTGCCTGTCCAGTCTTCTCTTGAACACCCCCAAGGATGGGGCAAGCACCACCTCCCTTGGAAGCCCGGTCCAGATCCTGGCAACCCTGACCAGGAAGAACTTTTTTCTAATGTCCAATCTAAACCTTATCTCGAGTAGCTTATGGCCATTGTTCCTTGTTGTTCCAGGGGGTACCCTGGTAAACAGATCATCGCCTACTTCATGTTACTCTCCTCTTATGAATTTGTATGCTGACACAAGGTCCCCTCTCAACCTTCTCTTGGAAAGGCTGAAGAGATTAAGGTCTCTTAGCCTTTCCTCATAGGGCCTTCCCTGCAGGCCTCTAATCAGATGAGTGGCTCTTCTTTGGACCCTCTTCAGGTTGTCCGCATCCTGCTTGAACTGCAGCATCCAGAACTGGACACAGTACTCCAGGTACAGCCTGACCAGTGCCGCATAGAGAGGGAGAATCACCTCCCTGGACCTATTTGTGAAGCACCTACAGATGCACGACAAGGTGCGATTGGCTCTGCCAGCTACTTCATCACATTGACGACTCGTGCATTCTGGAGTCAACAGTGACTCCAAGATCTCTTTCTGCCTCAGTGGTTCTGAGACGGTTGCTCCCCAGCCTATAGGTATGATGGCAGTTCTTTTTCCCTAGATGCAGCACCTTGCACTTGTCCTTGTTGAATTGCATCCTGTTGCTTTCTGCCCGCTTCCCCAACCTGTCTGTGTCAGCCTGGATCTGGTTCCTTCCTCCTTTCCAGGGTGTTAGCTTCACCCCATATTTTTGTGTCCACATGAATTTGTACAGGGTGCTTCCCACCCCCTCATCTAGATCACTGATGAAGATGTTGAACAGCATTGGCCCCAGAACTGAGCCCTGGGGGACTCCACTGCACACATCTTTCCAGGTTGCACAATACATGTAGGCAAAGTAGGAAGCTGGAATAGGCAAAAAGGAAAAAAAGCAAAGGAAAGGAAGAGCACATCAGATCTTCATATCTTTTCTGTATTCTCTCCCCATTTTCTCCTAGTCAAGCCCATGCAAATATACATTTAACTCAAACATACGTCAGAATATGGATGACTTAAATTCTTTTTGTCCACCTGGCATTCTTGGGAACCAGCCTAATTCAATCCTTCAGTGATTCTGGAAGGTGTGAATTAGTCAAAAGGTATAGCCTTGTGAAAAAAAGGAAGAATTCCTTATTTCTATCCTTCTCTGCTTTTCTTTCCTTACCTCATGGTCACACTAACAAAGCTAGTTCATTTATATATATCTCTAAAGTTTCTATTAGTTCTATTATGTATCTGTGGGAGGGTTGTCCTGGAGAGATCATGCAGGGAAGAGCAGGGGAACCATCTTTATTATCCAAAACCTAAGGGCCTTGTTACACATTGCACACTGAGCTGCTCAATTGTTGATTGCGGTTAGTGCTAACTTGAGTTTGGAGCAGTTACACCTTAATGCTAAAAACCTTCTCTGACTATTCCCCACCTGCACAGTTGTAACTTGCCACTAGAGGGCTGGCGAGCAAGGGTCTGACTAGGAGCTATAGCTGTGAGTTGTCATTACAGGGCTGGTGAACCACGACAGACTTCTCTCCCTGCTTTAGGTCGGGGTGTGTGAGAGATGGGCTGAGGAGGTGGGAATATAAAGCTGGGAGGCAAAGAATCAATGGGACGGGGTTGAGTAATGAATTGGAAGGTAGAAAGGAAATGGAGTTATGGGAGGGGTGGCGAAATGAAAGAAGTCAGCCACTGAAGAAAAAATAAAAAAGTAAAAATAAATAAAGACGAAGGAAATTAAAGAAAGCCTTATGTTTTAATAAACTGGGATTTGGGATTAGGGGGTGGGGGGTGCTGGTCAAGCTTGCTGGGGTGGGTGGAAGGTGGAAGCAGTGAGGGAAGGTGCCCTGGGAAGGAAGCTCTCGCTCATGGGTACCTAATCTGGCCCCGTACCTTGTTCCCTCCAGCATCCTAGACCCTACTCCTGGACCTATCCATGTCTTGCAAACTGGCTAGCTGGCATGTGCTCTGCAGGCTGTTTGCATGGGGTTGCAAAGTTGAACCACCCCAAAGATGGGAGGGGGAGTTGGCTTGGTGCCAGAACTGAGTTCAAGGGGGATGGAAATTTTGTCCATACAGAACAGGAGAGTGGAGTAGGGGAATCTGTATCCTGGGATACTGGAGAACTGCAACTGGACTACTCATCTGTGGATAGTGACCACATATTAATGGAACATAGCTGGGTAACACAGTACAAAAATAAACCTGTCATGGGGTGGTCTAAACTTAAGCCACCTAAAGTATACTAAAATTAGTTTCAGGTGTTTTTCTTTTATATGGCCATGCAGCTTAGATCATTTCCAGGTTGCATCCTTATCCAATACCTTATCCAACGACTCAGCAACTGTAGCTTTGTCTTTTAGGAAAGGATGGTAGAAATTCAGGAAATCCAGGACATCTTGCAGTTCCTGCTTATTCTTAAGTGTTGGATCCTTATGGATAGCTTCTACCTTTGCATTTGTTGGAAGAATTCCAGTGACATCGACTTGAAATCCCAGGAACTTCACACTGGTCACTGCAGAAGCATATTTATTTTTCTTGAGTTCCAGGCGAGATGGAGATGTGATGCAGCACTTCTCGCAGTCGGACAACTAATTCTGGCATGGATCCTGCTCTGATAAGAACGTATGGCAGGACTCCCTTAAGACCTTCAAATTAAGTCATTCATAATATTTTAGAAAACATTTGGTGTTACACTTTGTTTACTCCAAATTGTGGGTGCTTGGATCGAAATGCTCCCTTATTGGTGATAATAATTTGCATAGCAGCTGTTTGATTATCCATACAGAGTTGTTGATATATTTGGGCCAAGTCTAATCCAGCAAGAGTGGCAAGGAGCTGATTTACTGCTGGAATCTGGTATGGATGTCTCTATAGTGCTTCATTAATGGTACACATGTAGTCAGCACATAGCTGAATATCACCATTTTGCTTCACGATAGGTACAATGGGAGTAGCTCATGTTGGATTTAAATTTGTTTCTAGGACACCTTGTTCCACAAGTCAATCAATTTCTGTATAATTTTTTGTACAAAGAGTGAAGGCAACATGATGAGGATTCATTTGAACTGGATTGTGTCATGTGCATTGGATTCAGTGTAAATCATGTAGGCTGACCCTTATAGACACCAAGCTGTTCATCAAAGACCTCATCGAAATCCCTTAGGACATTTTGTAAGGTATCTGTCATAGGCAGTGCACTCCTGTGAATTGTACATCTCTTTTGAGATTAAAGTAAACTCAAATCCTGAGTCTACCTCTATAGTACATGGAGAAACTTTCATAATCACTGTTGTTTAGGTATTTTTCTTCTGTGGGGTCGGTGTTTCCACATTACTAACAAATGCAGTAGTATAGGCATCAGGGGAAAACTCACATGCTAGAATTTCATTTGAGTCAACATCAGTATTAGTGATAACTGGAGGCACATTGCCTTTGGTTGTCTTCTTCTCAGATATCTTGCACTTTTGATGACATGCATTCAGTGTGACCCTTGTGCTTGCAACAGCAGCAGTTGGCATCACAAAAACAGCATATATTGCAGCTGTGATTTCCCCCACAACTATAGCAGATTTTTTGTGGGGAATAAATTGTATTCTTGTGCATGGATGGTAGTTTCCTTGGAGATTTTACCCTTGAATGCACTTGATATATCTTAGCTGACATCAATTTTGCTAACAATGCTTGGGTTTCCCTTGAATTGACTGAAGCAATTTCAAGGGCTTCTTCTTGAGCCATGGCAAATGTTAAGTTATGCAAGAAGTCTGCATTGTAGGGCTTTATCTCAAACTCTACACACATGATGAAAAGACTCCAGATTGGTGTTGAAATTACAGATCTGAGACAATCGCTGCAAGTCTGCTATGTATGTAGCAATTCCTTCCTCTGGCAGCTGATTTCGTTGCTTGAAATTGAACTGGAAAATGGTTTTGTATGCGGTTGATACAAAGCAATTGGAGGATCTCGTGGTATGACTTATTATGGGGTTTGGCTGGGAATACAAGTGAGCAAATAAGCTAAAAAGTTTTTGAGCCAATGACACTCAGTAGCATTGCCCATTTCTGGTTATTGCCAATAATCTTATTAGTTTCCAGAAAAAGTCTATCACAAATCCAGAGCATAAGAGTACCAGGGGGATGGACTGGGCACATCAAACTCTTCAGCATGGCCCAAAGTAGCCATGTTAGAGAGCAACTGCACCGGCTGGCATGCAGGAGAAAAAAAAGCCCACTTTCAGCACAGATCACTACAAGGATTTTTTCCTTTGTTCTTTGGACTGAAAGCACTAGAAGCATCCTATTCACTGGGATCCGATGCTCATTGCCAATACTGTGTATCTGGGGGATTCTTGTCCCAGAGAGATCATGCAGGGAAAACAGGGGAATCATCTTTATTATACTACAACTAACATCTCCTAACACTAAGCAAAACAATAAATGGCACACAAGATAATGCAGTTCGGGCAGTGACTTCTGCTGATGGAATACAGAACATATATATGGACACTCAAGACACAACAAGTTTTTTTAAAGAAAGTGTAACATAACAATATAATTGTGATATGACAATATATATAAACAACACAAAGTTATAGAGGTCACTAACTAGTACCAATATAACTCAGACTTCATGCTCATATATATGCACAATTTTGCTTGTTTACAAATAGTCTAATTGTAAATTCATCTTAGGGTTAGGGCTTTCTAGCAAGCTGTTTACTCATCATGCTTACTTAACCAAAATTGTGGATTTTACCATTTATAGAGCTGGATAAGTCAAATGCTTCAAGCACTACTGAATATGCTATTTGTCACACTTGGAAAGTTAATGCGGTGATTAAGTAATGTGAATCAAAATATGTTTTAATACTTCTGGCCTCTCTAAGCTCTTGCACCCCTGCCTAGACCCTTAAAAATAGCCGTGGTGGACAACAGGCCATGAGGGGATACAAGCAGGGGGGCCTTTGAGTCTGTATGACTGGTAAAGGTAGTTAGGAGAACAAATTCTGGATTCTTTTCCCTGCTTCCAGGATTATTTTTGCTTTTTATCTAAAGATGGATGAATGCAAAAATGTATAAATGGCTATTCCAGGAGGTAGCAGAATAACCAGTTGCCTCATGGCTACATCATAGGGGTAGGATATGTAGGTTGGAACCCAGGTCTTCTGTTTTCTGGGTAACTATTTTAACACTACTATGTGATTATGTAAGATGTAGGAGGGGGCATCCTTTCTATCCCCTCCTTTCAAAGAGACACACGAGAAGGCAAGATTGTGACTGGGGCTATGCAAAATGGAGCAATCACAGTTGATCCCATCTCCTGTGGTGGTTTTGGATGCACCGGGTGTTTTACTATGCTAACTGCCCTTCCTTAGGTGATTGTCTCTTCCTTAGTGTTACGCCCTTACCTGATCAATTCATATATCTCAAAGCAGACAAAGAATATCTGTTTGGTGTTTGACTTATCTCCTGTCCAGGATATGTTGGGTTCTGTCCCACTGTTAAAACAGCTCCTTAAACAGTGCCTTGTAATCAATGTCCCAAGGTGTCTGATTCCATCAAGCCCCATCTCAGCTGATTAAATCATAACCTCCAGGCTGATGAAGAGCAGTCATTGCAACATGGTAACCTATGCCCAGCTGATGCCTGGTGAAGGCTGTAAAGACTGAGAATACTTCCTTCTTGTATTGGTGAGACACACTTCTACAGTTAAAATTTACTGGATTTTTGATAATATCTCAGTTATTTGAATATTGAGGAGACTTTCTGGGATTTTGTATAAAGCTTGTTTGTGGTATAGTTAGTAAAGCCTTGCTGTCATTAATTGGACAAGGTGTTGTGTCAATCCCTTAATACACTAGGGTTAAGATCCCATTCTAAACACAATGAGTTGTAACTGCATTTTGAGGATCCTGTTTCTGTTAGTGTGTGTTAGCTGTGTTCTAAGAAGATTACTGCTTGCACCCTTAGGAGGATTATCCTACTGTTCTGCCTATTTCTTGAACCTAATCAAAACTTAGACATGAGCTAAGTGCCTATGTCTCAGACTTAGGTAATTCTTATCGTGTACAGAGGCAGCAGTGTAGATCTCTAGGGAACATTTGAATCAAACTGAGAGGCCTCTAGTGAGCTTAAGTCTTTAGGGTTAGGGGGCACTCAGCTGGAATTTTTGCTTGCAGTTCTGAACTTATGCCCCTAAGTCCTGTTTTAGACCTTGAAGTCATTTATTTTTTTGATATGGCCTATGAAATGTATGTTTGTAAAGAGGTCTCCCAAATCACTAAACCCTAATCTCCTACCATCACAAGTGACTACTATATATACTTCTTTTTATCAGCATAACTGAAGGGGTGTGTATGTTAGGGAAATGTGGGGGTGCAGGAGAGGGGAGAACATAAAAATAACCACCATCATAGTGGTAGTTGGCTGTGATGCTGCCATCAGCAGTTTGGCAGTTGTCTCTGCCTCTGCTTTCGTAAATTCATTGATCTGCAATATAAACTAGGAAGGTTTCTTACCCCCACTACTCTAATGGAACTCCACAGACACCACCTCAGCAGCCGCAGAGCCCCCTGCCGACCCCCAGCACAGCCGGAGGTAAGCGGGCTCGTGGTGGGAAGGGGTTAACTCCTCACTTGCTCGGAGGAGGCCGCTGCCTGGTGC
>NW_017728913.1:27846412-27864981 GCF_001723895.1 Crocodylus porosus | reverse complement strand
GACTTCCTGCCCTTTGGGCAGGGGGCTGGACTCGATGATCTCCCGAGGTCCCTTCCAGCCCTAATGTCTATGAAATCTATGAAATCTATGTAATGTCCTAGAATTGTACTCACTGAAAGCTGAAATCTTATAATTTCCAGTTTAAGTTTAATTATGACTAGGTCAAACAGTTTTGCTCTTTATTCCTTCTAGTAAGATCAGTTTTCCCCCCATTCATCTTAATGGGCCCTTTCTGTACCTGGTTCAGCTTAAATTAATATTTGCTGAACATGGTGGCCAGAAATTAACACTGTGTTCCAGGTAAGGTTATATCAGTGAGCTGAAAAAATGGTATTAATATATACCTTGCTTAATATAGTTCGGATAGCTTTTGACTTTGCAAGGCTGCATGTCATTTTGGTGGCTCAGAGTTGGCCTGTAACCCAATAATATATACAGGGATTTCTCCTCAATGGGTGCATGTACACATGCAATTAATTCACCTCAAATTTCTGCACAAAAAAATTCAGGCTCATTAAAGTGCTTCCAGGCACACACCTGAATGTGCACCCATCAGGAGCAAATTTGCTTCTGATGGGCACGTCCAGACAAACATGTACATATGTTTCCCCAGGGTCAAATAGTAGCAGCATATACTTGTGCCACTTCTACTTGTCCCTGGGGAATGCCTGTATACGTGTGCTTTGGTGCTCAGCAAGTTGCCCCGGGTGAGGCATGAGAGGCTGGGGCCAGCATTTGGGGTCCTGGGGCCCTCCCAGGGCTCCAGCAGTGGTGATCCAGGCACATGGAGCCTGGCCAGCAGCCAGAGTGTGGCTTCGGCTAGCCATCCTCCAGTTTTGAGCAGTGCATGCTGCCCGTGTATACCAGGGTCCAGTTCTGAGCAGTGCATGCTGCCCATGTGTACCACCCTGTTTTTTACGGGCACAGAATTTTTTTGACACAGGGATCTCCTGGTGTCAACCCCTCCCCCCCGTGTTGCAAATTAACATTATAGTGAATGCCTGCATGTGCAGCACATGAGGTTTGCAGTGCCACAGACAGACCCACAGCACTGCAAACCACATGCATGTGCTCATCTGCACATGTCTGATAGGAGTTCAGTTTAGTTCAGGGCTGCTCCTTTCCTGTTCTGCCCCCCTACAGCAGCCAGGCTGCAATCCAGGCTCCCACAGGTGTTAGCCCCTAGCTGGCAAGTGGCACTGGGCTGGTCCCAATATCTGCAGGGTGGGGAGAGTTGTCCCAACTTTGGCGGCAGCTACCTCCCAGCCACACATAGACTGGGACCAGTCTTGGATTCTGTGTGGCTGGGAAGCAGCTGCTCCCAGAGCTGGGACAGTTCCCCCTGCCCTGTGGAGATCAGGGCTTAGCCAGGCAGCAGCTCTTCTGTCTGGGCCGACCAGGAGCAATTTGTTCCTGATTAGGTTCTGCACGTGTGCTTCGGCACATTAATTAATGCACCATTTTTCTAGTACCTCTATGTACTGGTACTAGAAAACAGCACATTAGACTAGTTTAAGGCACAGTAATTGTCACACACATGTGGATATTGATGCTTTACTGTGGATTAGATTAGTCTAATGTACAGTAAAGCACCTCATGTAGACATACCCCATCTGTTCCAAATAATGAACTCATACCTTGTAACTGAAGTTGTATTAACCCTAAGTGTGTTGGCCTTAATTTCATTTGAAGACCCAAGTCTTCAAAGATCACTCAGTGTTTCCTGTATATTTCTGCTGTGGGTAAGGTGAAAAAACCACCCCACCCTGACCAACCAGGCAGCTGGCACGCTGACCAACCTGGCACCTCCTCCTTTCAAGGGTGGCTAATGCAGCATCACCAGCAGATAAAAATCCTGCCCCATGGTAATGCCAGTTATGGGGATAGATTGATAGCAACTTTTAACATAGGCATGAAAGGGGACTCCAGCTGAATGGATAGGGGCCAGTGTTTTGCTTCATCCCATACACCCTCCTTCCACATATTCTCTTTTCCTCTTCTCTATCACCAACAGTATAACAGGGGGCTTACAAGGATTATGGTGACTCTACGTTGGCCCTGCCCTTATCTCCATTGTTTTTACCAATGGCATATTATAGGATGCTTTTGGTGTTTGAGGTAGTGTGCCTTTTTATGTGAGCAAGAGGGTTTGAAGTGGTGCTTATGGGGATTCCTTGGCTTAAAGACTGCCTGTGAATGCAGGGGGTTGGACTTGATGGCTCAGTCTATGTTCCTGTACTTTCATATAAAAATTCTCTCAAGGTAAATATGTTTCCCCCAGATGAAAAGGCAAGTGGAATTATTTTGGATACATCTTTAATAGAAATTGAGTGAATGTTTCAGATGATGCAAAGGATAAAAGAAAGTAGTTATTTCACCCATGTTTTGTTCTATCTCTGTAGCAGAAGTAAAAACTAAGAGGATTTTTATATGTAACTGAACAGTCTTGACTATGAACCTGAAGGAAGCAGAAACATTGATTAAGATAACCATTTTTATCTATTTAATTTTGTCACCATACCTGTACTTTTAAATAATTTAGTTCTGGATCTAAAACCTGGCTGGATCCATACATGCAGGCATGTGTGGTTTGTGGACCTGCAAACCTGTTTGCAGGGCCACAAACCACACAAGTTACACATTAAAGGGTGTGTGATGCTACTCATTTGCAGTGCCAGAGCAAAATTTGCTACTAGGATTTCTCGGTAGCAAAAAAAAAAAAACCCTGGAAAAAAAGTGGTGCAAACCACGCCAAAGTGGTGGGCCCTGGGACAAACACAGAGATGGCCCAGGGCAGCCTGATATCCCATCTCTGCATACTGTGGACCCCCTGTGCTGAGACACCCTGTGCCCCAGCCAACTGTTCCCTGTCTGGTTAGGGCACAGTGTGCCTTGAGACAGGGGAGCAGGCAGGCCTGGACTGGCTGCTCCCCTGTCTCTTGTGCCTCAGCATGGAGGCACATGGAGCCCCCGAAGAGCACATGGCTGGGGTGCAGTGTTCCTTAAGACAGGAGAACAGGGATGTGGCGTACTTCATTTCAGGGGCTCCTCAGCATGCAGAAATGGGAGAGCAGGCAGCCCTGGTTCTCAGTGCCTAAATCCATTTTCAGAAAGTGCTTTAAGGTCTTAGCTGGAGAAGCATTTATTAAAATCAATTCCCACAACACCCATCATGATAGCAAATGGTACATGTACACATATAGAAGGACACTGAGCTCAAACTATAGTACAAAGGCTGTCACTAAGAAACTCTTCTCAACCAAGACTAAAGTTAAAGGTACAAAACAAAATCTATCAGTAAATGCACAGCAGAATTGGTGGAGTGTTGCCTAGTCTGAGGTTTACCTAGTACAGGTTTGGGTTGGAGATGCATTACAAATATTCTTACCTTTATTGGGGTTCAGAGTCACAGCTTTCCTCATACATTATAAGTTTCAGTAAAGCGGTTTGCAGGACAGGGATAGGCAGATGCTCTAAGTGAATTCTCATTGAAGTCCATGTGAGTTTGTCATAAGCCTCAGTAAGCTCAAGGTTTTACTCTGCCTCAAGAAAGCAGCCAGAAGCAAGCAGCTGTAACTTTAGTCACTCATTGAAGAACTCTGAAATACATGGACAGAAATGCCAGCCACAAACATTTTATAGTACTATAAACTAACCTCATTCATGTGGCCTCAAGGTAAGTTTTATACATGGATCGATCCGCCACCTATCCCTAACAAAGGGTGTTTGTACCCGAAAACTTGCAAAGAACTTTTTTCCAGTTGTTTAGTTGGTCTAATAAAAGATATCACATCTACCCAATGAACCTTGTCTGCCTATGCACATGGTGGAAGACATTAATTTAGTCCAGGGGTTAGCAACATCTTTGGGCAGAGTCCTACAAACACCCTTAACCTCAATTTGTAAGATGTTGGCATGCCAGGGGTGGATGGTGGAGGAGCCATGAGGGGCCCAATCCTTGTCATGGCAGTGCAGCCCAGCTCTTTCCATAACATCTGCCTTAAGCTGTGTGTCAAGCAAAATGCTTTCACATACCATGCTCTGGCACCCATGTCAGGGATTTTATATCCCCAATTAGGTCTTTTAGCCCTTTTTTGTTGCTGCTTTTACCAGTGAAAAATGCAGAATATTTTCCTCCTCAATTTTACCAGTTAAA
Source organism: Crocodylus porosus (assembly GCF_001723895.1). Taxonomy (NCBI): domain Eukaryota; kingdom Metazoa; phylum Chordata; order Crocodylia; family Crocodylidae; genus Crocodylus; species Crocodylus porosus. Next base: position 27,860,825 of record NW_017728913.1, on the reverse strand, counting down.
AATGCTGAACATTTTCCTCCTCAATTTCCAGATCCTTCAAAGAATTCTGTTGAGACCTGGAGACCAAAAGGTAAGATTTCCCTTCATTAAATGAATATGTATGCGTGCATGTGTGGACTTTAATAAAATGAAAGTTATAATAAATCAGCCAAGAATTAAGCAAGGCTTTGTCATTCACCTACAAAATGAGAGAGAGTTTTTTCAATAATTAATTCAGTTGCTCCACAATATTTGACTAACCATCTGATTTAATCTGTTCCTATAATTATTCTAAGTGATTTTAATTAGTACCATCTCTAATGCAATTTGTAAACAAGTTACTTCTTTAAATACGTACGTGTTGAATAAAATGGGGATTACTAACACATGAAAGTATTTTCTCATATCAAATTTTAGCTTTATTAAATTTAACTTAGATTTGTTAAGGTTCATAAATGAGAGGAATGAAAAATCAGAGTGTCTATTTTTAATATGGCGATATTTTTAACACAATAGTTCTGATAATGGAAAAAAAAGATGTTGGATCAGCTTTTTAAAATGTAAGATGTGTTTGAGGATTGATCATTGAATCTATTATTCCTCACGTCTATAAAGCCTGCTTCTCAGACCCAGCATGTAGAGTCTCTTGGAAGTTTCCTGGTTTACTTTCTTGTGTCAGTCTGATCATACTGTTACCAGACTTTAGAGGATTCAAAAAACCCTGATTCTCAGAAAGTTCAGATGAACTGCTTTTGTACAGAGCATGTAACCCTTCATTAGTGAATCTGTATCTAGTCCTCAGCTGCAGAGCCTGGTTTAAGATGCTGAAACATGCATTTTTAGTTCAGAGGATACCCTGTATACAATGAATACCAAAATAGTGATAATTTTGGGAAACAGAAATAAAGTTTTATATTCATATTCCTGCTTTAATTGGTGAAGATAGAAAGGTTATTTTTACATATGTAAAAATGTAGAAAGGGAAAACTTGAATAACACTTAACAGGAATTAGAGTAAATACCAGCTGAAAAAAGTAGGAAATAATAAAAACCAGTTTCAGAAAGGATGTTTTAATGTTACAGTTCCTAAATCTGCTAAATTTAAAGGGTTTCACACTTTATCTACCTATGGGCTTAGATAAATCATGAGACGAGAAATAACTCATCAGAAATATAGGTATAGTCATCATGGTATAACACAATCAAAACAAATTCATGTAAACAAGTAAGAGAACCCACCAGGCTACAACTCAAACCACTTCTACAAATCTGGATATTTACTCCCAACTCCCATAGGCAGTCTCCTGTCTGTCTCCATAGCAGCCAATTTTATTCTTTCCTTGAGCAAGAGGAAAGTGTAGATGAGACAGTTAGCCTCTTTGTTCAATAGAGGCTACAGCATGTCCCTGTAGTCCAAGTACACAAATTACAGTTGAAATCCACATGCACTAACTGCTGCCAAAAAGTTTGCAGTTTCATATCTGTAGGCAAATCTGTAATTAATGGCTCACAAAGAGAAAAATATTTTTGTACATAATTTGTCTACATCCATAATTAATTTCATTTTCTTCTTGGAAAAAAGCAAGCTGGTCACACATCCCAAACTGTATGATCTGAGCCTAAATTGGAAGCAAACATGTTTAAAACATGGAGATGAAGAGTAACTGTGGCATGGGCAAAAATAAGCCCCAAAATCTGGCAATACTAGGTGTATGAAAACTCTTTGTAATAGTAGCTGTGCTCCTTCTGCTTCAACCATGTCCACTTTCCTGTTGAAGGAAAAAAAAAATTAAAAAATGTTAGAAGGGAAAGTCCAGTAAGGTGTGCGGGGGTCTTTAGCTTAATATACTCTTTCTTCCTTGCAGGAGGATCCTGAGTCTAAAAGTTCAATGCAGGAAATCCTTTGGACCTTGTTACATGGTAATTTGTAGCAGTTCCTTGAGATCTTACTACTTGGACTGCTTGCACTGTCTGCACATTAACACCTAAAACTAGTTTTAAACAGTACCGTGGGCAAAGAATTTTGATGCCTGGTGCAAAACACGCAGTGGCAGCCTGCCCTCGCCCTGCACACAGCTCCAGGGGGCACACTCCCCCCCTGCCCAGAATGCCCAGGAGTGCATGCAGCAGAGGGAGCTGCCCTCCCCCTGTCCATGCATCCCCCCAAATGAGCCACTTGAGCCTCTGTCCTGAACCCTACCCTGGCTGGGCAGCAACTGTTGGTGCCCCTTTGTTTCGGTGGCTGAGGCAGTCATCCTGCTCACCCCCCACCCCCCCCAGCTTGCTACGACACTGGTTTTAAGCACACATTTCATAGTTTCATAGTAGTTAGGGGTCAGAAGGGACCTGAATAGATCATTTAGTCTAACCCCCTGCCACTGGCTGGAGCACACTCTGGGATCACATGACTCAGGACAGGTGTTCATCCAACCTCTTTTTTAATTTACCCAAGGTAGGAGCGAGGACCACTTCCCTAGGAAGTTGGCTCCAGATCCTAGCCACCCTAACAGTGAAACAGTGCCTCCTAATCTCTAATCTGAACCTATTCTCCAGCAGCTTCTGGCCATTGTTCCTCATCACCGCCAGGTGCTGCTGTGGAATAGGGCCTTTCCTATTTGCTGCTGATCTCCCCTAATGAGTTTGTAGGCAGCCAGCAGATCCCCCTCAGCCTCCACTTGCTGAGGCTGAACAGGTTCAGGTCCCTTAGCCTCTCCTCATAGGGCCTGCCCTGTTGCCCTCCAACCAAGCGGGTGACCCTCCTCTGAACCCTCTCAAGGCAGGCCATATCCTTCTTAAAGTGCGGTGCCCAGAACTGGATGCAGTACTCCAATTGACGCTGGACCAATGTCGTAGAAGGGGAGTAGCACTTCTATCACAGCACTTTGGGACTGGTTTGAGATGCATCTTTGAATGCACTACAACGTGCTGTTGGCTTTGCTGGCTGCGGTCTGGCATTGGCGGCTCATGTTCATCTTGGAGTCCATAATGACTCTAAGATCCCTTTCCACCTCTGTGCTCAGAAGGGGGGAGCTCGCCAGCTTGTATGTATGCTGTGGATTCCTTCTCCTCAGGTGCAGCACCCTGCATTTATCTACATTGAAGCCCATCCTATTGCCATCTGCCCACTTCTGTAGTCTGTTTAAATCTAATTGCAGCCTCTCTCTCCCTTTGAGCATGCCTATCTCTCCCTACATCTTGGTGTCATCAGCAAACTTGGACAATGTGTTTTCCACCCCCTTGTCCAAGTGTCTGATGAAGATGTTAAACAGTGTAGGCCCCAGGACCGGGCCGTGCGGGATCCCACTATTCACATCCCACCAGGTTGAGTACATTAAGCAGCTCAAAGTTACCCCACTCCAGGATTGGGTCTACTGCCCCGCTCCAGTATCCCAGATCCCAGCTCACTGCCCTCCCCCCCACACACCCCTACTTACTTGTGGCAGCCTATCCTGGAGAAGCAGGCAAGAGAGGGTTCACCTGCTTGCCCAGCCACCACAGCTGCTGTTACTGCTCTCTGGGTAGACTCAGTGGAGAGAAGAGCAGCAACCTGGTAGCAGTGGCAGCAGGGACTGACAGGCAGCTTAACCCCATCCCTGCCTGTTCCTCTGGGACAGATAACACAGGCAGTGTAAAAATAAGTGGGCGGTTGGAGGGAACACCAAGGGGTGGGGGAGCCCTGGGAGTGGAGCAGGGTGGGGACTGGGGGAGCTATGGGGAGCAGGGGGGAGGCCCAGAATGGGAGGGTAGGTGAATTCTTACCTTTCAGTTCCCCGGGCCTGAATGTGTAATTGCTTCAAATTCGAACTAGTACTAATGCCTATCAATATTTGAGCAGCTCACAGTTTAACATGTAACAAGGTCCTTTGTTAAAGAGATTAGTTAAAATCCATCTTTAGTTTCAATCATATGATTAAGTCTCGTTATAATCAGTTGGACTGAAAATGTGCTTAACTTTAAGATGCTTAAGTTCTCTCCAGAATTAAGACCTGAGTGAAAATGCTCCACTAATTAATTCAGCAAAGTACTAGTGTCTGTGATTAATTTTTCACTGCATAAGGAAGGCCACTACAATGCCCTAATTTAGCAAGGTCTGAATCTAACATCCTTATCCAGCCACAACTTGCACTGATGTAAATTTTAAAATTAAATGTTATTTTTAGATGTGTCTACCAAAACCCCAGAACTGAATTTATAGATTTGACCTAATTGACATTTCTGCAATAAGAACAGTGCTTTTATGTTTTCTATCATAATACATTTTACCTTGTTTTCCTACTGTCACATTACATTTTGGTTTGTGAGTCCTTTTTATTTGACATAAGTATATCAAATAATGGTTTCTACTCCATTCTTCTCTCCTTTTAGTTGACAAAGCAGTTGTCCCAGCTCTTTAAGGAACCAAGAAAATGAAAACAAAGCTTTAGACAGAATAAATCAATCCCTTGAATAAACCTTTAGGATATAGTAAATAAGAAGAAACTGTAAAACACAATAGGTAGCAGATACCCCTTGTGAATTTTTAGTGATGGAAACATGGTTATATAATAATCTGATTTCTATGCGCTCTCCATGGGGAACATTAACAGGTGTTACTCCACCGAAGTCAATTGAGTTTCACACATTTAGACCAGGACAGAAATTGGCCACTGGGCATGTCTACACATGTGTTTTACTGTGTATTAGACTGATCTATTGCCTTCGCCCTCTACACATGCATGGCATTTACTACAGATTCATGTAAAAACGCCACTTGCAAGTACCAACAGATACGGGTACTAGCCAATGACACTTTACTTTAAGGTGGTTGAATGTACATGTAGTTGCTGACCTGAGAGCGAATTGCTTCTGGTCAATGCAGGCTGCAGGGCTGCTGCTTGGCTTAAGAGTAGGGGAAGGGCCAGGAACCAGAGACCACTCCTGCCCCACCCCCTAGAGCCTCAGTCTGACCCCCTGTGCTGTCATCCAGCCCAGGGCTGCCCCTGGAGCTCCCTGGTAGCCTGAGGCTTCCCCCCTGCTAGCCTGAGGCTGGTACCAGGCAGCTGCAGCCATAGCCTAGGACTCCCCTTGGTTCCTGCAGGGGAGCAAAGCATGGCAGAAGTGGTCCTGGGCTAGGTTGATCCTGTTGGGCTCAATTTGTTTCTGACCTGGGTGCACATGTAAATGCATGTCCAAGTACATTTTAAATTCAGGTGCATTAATTGCATGTGTAGGAATGCCCAGTGTCTCCAATTACATTTGTTAGTATAATGCATCTATTTAACAATGAATTGTCTCTTCTTATTCTTATTTTTAAAATATTGTATTTTTATTGATTAGATACCTGCATTCTGGCCAAAGTGTTTGTAATCAGTTACTGACCAAATGGGGTATTCTGCCTATACAAAGCATCGTTTTTTTTCTGTGTGGCTCTACGGTTAAAAAGCATTCTGCCAGTACAAAACAGCTTATTAATTTATGGTGAAATTTTAGATATGACTAAGGAATGCTAACAATATGGGGGAATAAACAAGAATATCTACTGCATTCATGAAGTCATTTTCAGTTTGGCAATCAGCAAAGATACTACTCTAATTAAATTTATTAATTCATTACTACTGCAAGGTTGATGCTGATGGTGTTAGAAGAACACTAGATTTCTTGTGAAATCTGTAATGAAAGCACTTCCTCTTTGGGTCTTCAGGAAACAGACTAAGGGAAGAATCCTCTTTCATGCAATTACATGGTAGTTAGCCAGCTACCAGGGCTGTAGGGCTGTGCTCTGATACACAACACTGAGTGTGTCTACACAAGATGCTACATCGCCATAACAATGAGTGGTGACATAGCTTGTCACTATGGTAATGTAGCACTGATGGGCACAAACTGTGATGTTAATGCTACATCACCATCGCATCTAAAAATAACTGTGCACCACTGGGACTGTGCAGTATCAGTGGGTACTGGACAGTCATTTAGTATTTGCTAAAGTACTGAATGACTATGCAGTACCAAATACACAGTCAGGAACATGTATAGACACACCCACTGTGTACTCCCCCTAATACACTCATAAGGCTGGTAAACTGAAACTGTATCCCAGTAAAACCCCATGAGTTGAGGTGGTTAGACAGAGGACAACACTTCCGTGTTTTAGCTGAGTAGCCGGGGCACTTACCTAGAAAACAGGAAAAACAGATTTTACTATTCTCCTCAACCAGATAGGGTTTGAACACACATCTTCTTTTTCTGCTTCCCCCTTTGCCACAGGTTAGTTATTTTCCATTTTTTCTTTCTTTAAAGCTGGACCACTGTACTACATTTAATATTCATTCGACAAAATGGATGGAAAGCAGTGGGGAAGTTGTGGGAGCAAGGGCCAGGTTTAAATGGTTCTTCTATCCAGGGTATCATCCAGTTTACTGAACCCTATGCCCTTTGATTCACTGTCTTCCATTTGGTCCTACATAACTCTCTTTCTTGGATGCCTCAAGTTGATGGCTGGAGAGGATCTGGATAATATCTAACTAGTGGCCTAGTGCTTGGATCTCTTTGCTGGGAAGCAGAACATAGAAGTTCAAAGCCCTTCTGGTTGTGAGGGAGGGAATATCTGGCACTGGGTGCAGCACAGTGTGAAGCAGCTTTGATACAGAGGATGGAAGCAAAGTCAGAAAGAAGAAAGCAGCATGCTGTAAACTTGGACTCCAACTCAGACAACATACAGATCTGTGAAACTTGTGACAAGCTGTGTCACTCCTGAATTGAGCTTGTCAGCCACAAATAGATTCATCAGGCATCTGACTAGACCTTTTACGTGTACACCAGGATCCAGAGGATCGACGGATGCCTACTAAGAATAATTCCGTCAATTAAAATTCATTTAAGTTACTATAAATAGCAGTTAAAGATTGTTATTGAAATCAACTAATATTTATACTAAATACACTATGCTCCCTGGAAGATTCAGCTATGCTGAATCAGTGGTAATAATATAGCAAAAGCTTATTTAATGCATCAAAGCCTCTTGGGTAGATGGGAAAGCATGGTGAGGAGCATATTATTCTACATCTTTTAGAAGTTAAATCACCCTGTTATTCCAACACTTCGGCACATCAGTGTGTCAGAAACCAAAGTACCTCTTCTAGCTACCTCCTGTTCCAATGGGCAAGAGTAAGGTCTCTTAGGTTCTGATGAAAGATGCTTTGGATCCAATTTTAGCTCATGTTAAGGTCTATTTTTGCGCTTTGACAGATGCACAAATGGAGCCTTAAAATAGCAGAGTTATGGGGTGTGCCAGGAAACAGAGGAGGTAGATCTGTTACAGGTGGATATGACTCAGACCACTTCAAATCAGAACTTTTGTTTATCCAAAGGAATGCAAATGTGGCTTCAATTCCTTGATTTCTTGTTTTCTAAGCTAGAATCCTTCTGCCCTTTGTAGCTGTTGGAAGCAGGGGAGGCATTGCTCACTTCATTTCCCAGTGTTTATATTTCTGAGTACAGGCTTCCTTTGGTTTATGCTGTACATGCGTTTCTGGAAAAAGGCACATAACTCGAATTTGCATCAAGGGAACCCACTTTACAATGTAACAAATAGGGATATGTTCCAAGACCTCAACTCTACTGACCCCGAGACCCATTTCTACCACTTTTACAAGACAGTTTTGGTACTCACCAACAGCAGACAGGGCACTATCAGAATGGGGATGGCAACTATGGAAACACAGGTCGCAGACAATCTGCAAGGGGCACAGATCCACACAGGAAACTATATTTTGGTGCGTGTCACTCCCACAATACACTGCACAAAGCAGCTGACTGCAGGCTTCCACCACACTGATTGCATAAGAGTGAATTTACCTCATATATAATGAATTTTTGGTATAAAAAGGGTCATCGCATAAGAGTGAATTTGTACATACAGAACCTGCATAAAATGAGAGAAACCTGTAGTTACAATAGATAATTTTCTCTAGATAATTTCTAGCCACTTTCTTATCTCTAAAAGTTTCTCCACTGGCTCCTTATAGGTAATTCCATTTGTCTAATATATTAGAGGGAAAAAATAAAACCCTCTTTCTTGTTTACTCCTTCACTGATAGCTTTCCTCATCTCTCTATTTCATTACACTTCATACTAACAGAGACTAGGATTTACTGGAGTGTGGAATGAAAAGAGAACTAATATCAATATTTGGAATGAGGCTAGAAAGCCAGACTAATTTAAATAAGGACGAATATAGTCTGATATGTAGTCACTTTAGAAGCCTTTCATAAAATGTGGCATAATATAAGTTGCATCTGCCTTTAGTTTAATGAGGAAGGAGTAACAGATGGGCTGCATATCTGTGGTGAGAATCTAATTACACCATTTGCTGTTCTCTTAAAACGATCACTCAAGTTGCTACAATAACTTGCTGTTTGAGTATATGAATAATTCAGAAAAATTAATATTTCATGTTACAATCACTTCCTAACCCAAACAGGTTAGGAATGGGTTAGGAAATGAAGAGAAACTGAAGCTGTAACTATTTGCCATTTTCACCATTGTAGGAGGCTACCCAATCTCCTAATAGAAATTATCCATTAGCATTTATGTTAGGTGGTCTGCCCTTTGTAGCTTCCAACAGCTACAAAGGGCAGAAGGATTCTAGCTTAGGAAAAAGCATTTACTAAACAAACTGTGGGTTGTAAGAAACCCAGTTTGCACTTGTTACACAGTTTGTATCCATTATAACATGATTACACACAGTGCTGTTAGCTGCATTGAGGCAGAAAGCTAGCCCCAGGCTTGGCGGTTAGTTCATATTGTGAGTCTTTTTGTCTTAGAGCATAGACTCTTCTACTATAGAAAACTCAGCTAACATTTTTACTCCCCAGCAGCTAAATTCTGTTTCATCCCCTGGGCACCTTGGATAAAATTCTGTTTCTCTTTGCACAGCTAAATGGCAGTTTTCTTGCTTTCTTCTGGCTGTTTTTGATTCCTACTTTTATTTTGGGTACATAACCCTGTGTGCACAGATTGCACACATACATCACTCCAGTTTGAGAATACTTGAGTTCAAGTCCCGGTAAAATTGTGTGGAAGGGATGATGATGAGAAGGGCTATCCCATATGTTAACCTCAATAGCTAAGTGGTTAGGACATTTTCTCTAAAAGACCTGAGTTCATAGTTCTACCACCTGATCCCTGTACATGTTCTTCAGCAACGAGGGTATGTTGTTTCAAAGGGGAGTGGGATTCACAGCCCTGAGTTGGTCTCCTTCTCCTTCCTCCACCACCACTTTTCCACCTTGGTATTGAGTCATTGGGACTTGAAGTGGCGAGCGCCTTGGTGGACTAGGTGGTGCCACACCGAACAGTCAGCAGCTTGCTTCTCCCAGCCTTTGGTGTCGATGCTTCCATGCTTGAGGGCAATATTGAGCATGTCTTTGAACCATTTCCTTTGGCTGCCCTTTGAGCATTGGTCAATAGAGAGCTGGGAGAAGAGAATCTGGTGAGGGAGGCAGTTCTTGGACATCCAGATGAAGTGGCTTGTCCATCAGAGTTGATTTCTCAAGAGCAAGGCTTTGATGCTGGTGGATGCAGCTTCATGGAGGACAATCATGCTGGTCCAGTGGTCTTCCCATTTGATCCTCAGGATTAGACACAAGTACCACTGGTGAAAGCTCTCAAGGGTCTTAATGCAGCTTTGGTAGACAATCCAGGCTTCACTGCAGTAGAGGAGGGTGGTCAGCATGACAACCTTATAAACCAGAACCTTTGTTGACTTCCAAAGATCTCTACTTTCAAAGACATGTTGTCACAGCTTGAAGAAAGTGGCATTGGTGCAGTTGACCTGGTGCTGGACTTCTTTGATGGTAGTCTGGTGAAAGAGGTGGCTGCTGAGATACAGAAGGTGCTTCATGTACTCCAGAGCCTCCCCATATACATAGACAGTGTGAGGGATGCTCAGCTGGCCTGGGGAAGGTTGGTGGAGAACCTTCATTTTGATGACATTCAAGGACAGGCCAAGTCTCTTATATGAAGCATTGAAGAGATCTAGGGTTGCTTGCACATCCTGTGCAGAGTGATCCATCACACAGCAATCATTCGCAAACTGAAGATCATGGATGACTTTGGTGGTGAGTTTTGTATTTGACCGGAAGTGTCCAAGATTGAAAAGCTTCCCATCCAGTTGACACTGGCTACTGATGCCAGATGGTAGATCATCTTGATTGAAATAGATGATGGCAGTCAGGTAGATGGTGAACACGGTGGGATCGATCACACAACCTTGTTTGACACCAGTGCGGATTCATTGGTTTCAGATCTTCCACTTAGAACAGTGGTGGTCATATCACTATGCAGGCGTCTCAGCATGATGACAAACTTTGGCGGGCAGGCAAGGCATTGGAGGATGGTCCACAAAGCATCACGATTTAAGGAATTAAACACCTTGGTCAGGTCAAGGAAGGTGAGGAACTGTTCTTGATTTTGTTTCTAACATTTTTCTTGAATCTGCCCAGCAATAAAAACCATGTTCTCAGTGCCCTGGGATGGTTGGAAGCCACACTGGGTTTCTGGAAGGATCTCCTTGGTGACAGGATGAAGGCGGTTCAGGAGGATGTGGGCCAGGATCTTACCCACAATGGACAGGAAGGAATTCCCCCTGTAGTTCCCACAGTCAGATTTGTCCCCCTTCTTGTAGCTGGTCATGATGGTTGCATTCTCTTCATCCCAAAGGCAGAGGATAAGCTGGTGGAGTCATGATGGGAGCTGGAAACCACCAGCATGGAAGACTTCTGTGGGTATACCTTCTGTCCCACAGGCTTTGATGGTTTTCGTCTGTTAGGTGGCACACTTTAGCTCTCTGATGGTTGGTGAATCACCAAGGGAATCCACCACAGGACGTTCCAGGATGCCTTGGTGGGTCTTCTCTGATATGGTGAATGCCCGGTTAAGGAAGAGTTTGAAATGCTCCTTCCAATGCAGATGGATGGCATCATCATCCTGGAGGAGCTGGGAGCCATCCTGTGATTAGAGTGGGTTTTGTCCAATGGAGTGAGGTCTGTAGGTTATCTTGGTACCCTGGAAGAAGTTACACATGTCATGGTGGTCAGTGTAGCCCTGGATCACGTGTGCCTTCTACACCCACCAGTTGTTCTTCGTGTCACAAATGCATCTCTGGACCTCAGCCTTTGGCTCGAAGTACACTGCCATCTTTCACTGAGTTCATTGATGGGTTTTCCAGGCAATGAAGGCTGCATGCTTCCACTTGAGAAGATCATGAATCTGAGCATCATTGGCATTGAACTAGTCTTGGTTCTGTCATGATGTGAACCCAATACTCTGGGTGCAGGTGTCTTGGACAGTGGACTTGAGTTGCTCCCAGTATGCCTGGATGCAGATGTCATCAGCGGTAGAGATTTGCTTCAGTGCACTATACAACTGGGCCTGAAACTCCTCCCATTGTCCAGGGTTCTTCAGAACTACAATTTTCAGTCATCTCCAGGCAGCCTTCTGGGTCTTCTGGTGTCTTGGTACCAGGTGGATGTTCATCACTGAGTGCTCAAGTTGGTGGTCCATCCAGCAATCTTCAGATCCCTTTATGGCCCTCGTGATGAGCACATCCATCAGGTACCTACCTCAGACAATGATTGAATCCAAGAGGTGCTGGTGCTCTAACCTTGGATGCCTCCATGTGGTCCTGAGTTGGTCTTTCTGGTGGAAGATGGTGTTCGCCATGATCAGGCCGTGTTGGGCACATTAGGTCAGAAGCAAGATACCGTTGGCAGTGGCCTTCCCCCCACCATTCTTGCCGATAATTCCACTCCATATTTTGTGAGCACATCCAGGCAGGTGTTGAAGTCACCAGGAGAATAACCTTGTTGTCCCTGGGGATGGAGGCAAGGGCATTGTCGAGATCAGAGTAGAACCTTTCCTTGACTTCTTCATCAGAATCCAGAGTTGGAGCATATGCACTAATGACAATAGCACATTGGTTTTGGCTGAGGTGCAGGCGACGGGTCATCAGCCTTTCATTGACACCTGAAGGGAGTTCAGGGAGCATATCGGTGATCTTGTTCCTGATGGTGAAACTGACTTGGTGGACATGGGGGTCATGGTCTGGTTTCTCTTTCCAGAAGAAGGTGTACCCTCCACTGACCTACCTCAACTGTTTCTCCTCAGCAAGCTGGGCTTAGCTGAGAGCAGAAATGTTGATGTTATGCCTCACTAATTCCAGAGCCACAATGACAGTTTGTCTTTCCAGGGGATCACTCTTTGGGTTGTCAATGAGTCTTTTCACATTCCAGGGTCTGAAGTTTAGCTTTTTCTTATTTTGACTGCAGGAATGGTGATTCCACTAGCTGTGGTTTACTAGTCAGGAGAAATAGGACACCCTATTTTTGGGCCACCTTTTCTTGCCCCCTCCCTATTGGGGTAAGCAGAGGGTATCCTTAAAAAGGCTGCTCAGTCACGGATGCAGCTGCTGGAGGATCTCTGGCCATCGCACATCCACCACCTGCGTGTAGATTGTTGACTGGGGGTCTCCAGGTATCACAGCCCTGCCCTGTCACCAATCCTCCATCACTATAGGGTTTTTAAACCTGACAGAAGCCTGCACATGGCATGTTTAGCATGGGGATTCTAGTGCACAGTTGCGTCCACATGGTCTTGGCAGTTGGTGGTCGCGCTCAGTGGCATGACAAACCATGATGACTGGGGCCACTTCTTCGTTGCAGCCTTCTTCTGCCTTCACAGCCATTGGAGCTGCAGCCTTCCTCCACCTGCTCTGCTGTTGGGGACTTTTTGGATTGTTCATTGTCTTGAACATCCATCTCAACCTTACCACCATGGATGGCTCTGCTAGGAGCATGACCTCTAGCTGGCATCGCTCTCAGGGTCATTGGAACATGCAAGCACCTCTTCCACATCAAGGTGACAATCCTCAGAGAGGGGGCCAACCCTATTCCCTTAATGTCATACCAGGCCTTGGCAGCAAAGTCTCAGCCCAACTCACAACCCCTCACTGCTTGCAACAGTCCCAGACACAAAGGTGGAATTAGGATTTTCCTCCCAGTACCCCATTACCAGTGGAGCCTTAGTGTTGTATGCCCTTGGTAAGTTGCAGTGATCCAGTAAGGTGCTGCAGTACATTACATAGTAAGGCTCAGCATTTTTTGGGTTGAACTGTTTTGTAAGCAGCTAGCATGGTCTCTCATGATCCCCCCTGACCCCTGAAACTGTGCCTCAGTTTCTTTTATAGAGGCTAAACTAGGATAAGTATAGTACAAGGCAGCACATGTGACAGGTCAGGGAGTCATTTACTGATCCATTCTTTGAACAAAGCTTGCCATTAAAGCCATTCTTAAACATTAATTGCCTTTTGTGCAGTGGCTGACTTTTCAATTAGGCTTCAATTTATGGGTGTTTGGCCCAGCTCCCACCTCATTCCTCCTGTGTGCTACTAGCATCTCCTTCCCAAGCCCTTCATTCTGCCCAACACCCCTGATGAAGTAGGTGTCTGAGCTGCCACCCCCATGGCCTGCCCACTCAGTGAAACCCATTGTGAGGGCTCAGTCATGATCACACATTTTGTTGAATTCATACTTAAGTAAAAGCAGAAAAGGGTAAACATGTCCAAAACTAGGCCACCTTTCCCACTGTAATCACCCACTAAGGTCTCTCGAGTCCGTGGGAATAAAATGATCCATCATGACTTTAGAAACAAGCAAACCCTTATGGTTGCCACCTTCTCAGCAGTCAGAAGCTATGGCAGGCTGCAGCTCTGCCATAGCTGTGCTTCCTCCACACAGGCTTTGTACAACTCTCTCCCCATGGACTTCAAAATGTTATGAAACATAAAGGCACAGAGAACAGAGAAGGCATAATGTACAGCAGGGCCCTCAGTGGTCTCCAGTGCACTTGGAAGCACCCGAAGTCTAGTGTGTACTAGTCATGCCAATCATGTGGCAGCTGCTGATGAAGCAGTTAAACCTTTCCTTGTGGGCATTCAAGAGGCCTTTGTAAGGCTTCATGAAAGGTGTACTGGGTCCCCAGTTATCAGGGGAAGAACAATCATTCCCATGGCAACACTGGGGGTATACTTCCCCATCTTCATCAGGCCTAGGAGAACTTGAAGGATAGCTTAATATGATGGGACTTACCTGACCAGACAGGTGGTTTTATTTAAGAAGTCTTTTTGGAATGCTTAGTATGCTGTAGCGTATTGGTCTTCAGAGTACAGACAGAAACTATGAGGTAAGTTTCTATTAACTTCTATTTACCTATTTTTCTTTGTCTTAAGTAAAAGAGAAGGGCAACACTACTGCTAACAATATAAGATTTCATAGATTTCATAGACATTAGGGCTGGAAGGGACCTCGGGAGATCATTGAGTCCAGCCCCCTGCCCAAAGGGCAAGAAGTCAGCTGGGGTCATAGGATCCCAGCAAGATAAGCATCCAATTTACTCT
>NW_017728913.1:27824269-27841367 GCF_001723895.1 Crocodylus porosus | reverse complement strand
GGCAAGCCAATCTGAGGAGGAAAGGAGTCCAGGAAAGTTGGCTGTACTTTCAAGAAACATTACTGAGGGTGCAGGAATGAAACACAAAAACAAAGTTTAAAGGAAGTGGAAACTTAAACAAATGACGAGGAAGGAGTGTTAGATTCTGACTCCAACGAGTAGGGAGATGCCCATCCAATTGCTCATGGATCCTGTTACTCATTAGCCAGACCAAGCAGGGAGCAAACACCAGCACACATTGCTTGCAACAGCTTTATTTAGAATGGAGACAGCTTTGGGCCAGGTCCCAAAAAACAAACAAACCAGGAACCTGCACTGAACATTAGTTCTTTTCACATTTTATACATCTTGGTTCATACTCATTAACATTCATTCCACCCTCACTCCTCCTTTTGTTCCACCCATTTCTCCTCCCATCTCAAGATCAGCCTCTGTTTACACATCCCTCCTGAAATGGGGCGCACAGAACTGGATGCAGTACTCCAGCTGTGGCCTGACCAGCATCACATAGAGGGGGAGGATCACCTCCCTGGCTCTACTTGAGATGCACCTCTGGATGCATGACAAGGTCCGGTTAGCCTTGCCAACCGTGACCTCGCATTGTCGGCTCATGTTCATCTTGGAGTCAATAATGACTCCAAGATCCCTTTCTGCCTCTGTGCTCTCAAAAAGGGAGTTTCCCATTCTATAAGTGTACTGCTGGTTTCTACTGTGTAAGTGCAGCACCCTGCACTTGTCACTATTGAAACACATCCTGTTTATGTTAGCCCACTCCTGTAACCTATCCAGATCTTGCTGCAATCTTTCCCTCCCTACTAGCGTGCTCACCTCACCCCAAATTTTGGTATCATCAGCAAATTTAAACAGGTTGCATTTCACCCCGTCATCCAAATCGTTGATGAAGAAATTGAACAGCACAGGGCCAAGAACCGAGCCCTGGGGGACTCCACTGCCCACTTCCCCCCTTGTTGAATATGACCCATCTACCACCACCCTCTGAGTACAACCCTTGAGCCAATCTGCAATCCATCTGACTGTGTAGGCATCAATGCCACAGTCGCCTAGTTTTTTAATGAGGATGGGGTAGGAGATGGTGTCAAAGGCCTTGCTGAAGTCTAGAAAGACTATGTCCACGGCGACACCTGCATCCATTGCCTTTGTGGCCTGATCATAAAAGGCAATCAGGTTGGTCTAACATGACCTGCCCCTAATGAAACCATGCTGGTTGCCCTTGAGCATCATTCCTGAAGCCGGCCCATTGCAGATATGCTCCTTGAGGAACTTCTCAAAGAGTTTCCAAAGGATAGAGGTAAGACTGACAGGCCTATAGTTGCCGGGGTCCTCTCTCTTCCCTTTTTTTAAGATGGGGACCATGTTAGCTATCTTCCAGTCATCTGGCACCTGGCCCGAGCACCACGAGCACTCATAAAGCTGTCCCAAGGGCCCTGCAATAACCGCAGCTAGCTCCCTCAACACCCTGGGGTGAAGAGCATCTGGACCCACTGACTTGAACACATCCAGCCCCTCCAGAAGCTCTCTAACCCAGTCCTCCCCAACCTGAGGTCTGAAGGCATTCCCCTTGAGTCCATCTGGCATCACAGCGGGGAAGTCCTGGTCCCTGCACAAGAAAATGGAGGTGAAGAATTGGTTAAAGTGTTCCGATTTCTCCTCTGGCGCAACCACCAGATTGCCCAGCTTACTTTGCAGGGGCCCCACATTACCTGGTAACTTCTTTATCCTCCCTATATATTTGAAAAAGGACTTTTTATTATCGTTGATCTTGGATGCTAGTTCTAGCTCTGTGTCCGCCTTAGCTTTCCTGACAGCCCCCCTACATTTAATATCTCTCTGTTTCAGTTCACCACCTGTAAAATAAGGGATGACAAACTTCTTTTGCCTGGCTCTTTTATTTAGAATGCAAGTTATTCAGGTCAGCAGTATGTGTTTTGCTATGAGTTTGCACAGTGTCTACATAACTGGACACATGCTACTACTGTCATATGGCTAATACTCAGAATTACTTTTACCATTTAAGTAATGAAGGGACCTGGGGATATAATATTTCCCATAATGCAGACTCAATTATTTTAAAGAGTACATGTTTGAAAACAGAATGGAATTCAAAACCCATTGGAACTTCTGAAGGGCTTCTCAAAAACACCATGAGCTACATCACCACTAAGGTTCATAGTGATCAAATCATATTTTCAATTTCAAATAAACGTATTTTTCCATTTTTTTCTTTAATTTGTTGTCTTAGATTATTTTAATTTAATAAAATAGTAGAGTGATTATAAAGTCAATGTTGCAATTTAAAGTTCATTTTCCATTGAAACCTGAGGACTGCTGCTTTCAGAAGCCTCTCTTAACTGATTGATGTACCCCATGGTACCCCGAGTCAGGCTGGACTCGATGATCTCCCGAGGTCCCTTCCAGCCCTAATGTCTATGAAATCTATGAAATCTATGTGGGTCCTCTTGGCACTGGGAATTCTCTACTTTAGTCTCAGAACTCATAGAGTGCCATCCAGTTCCAGTGGAACATCTGAAAAAGCATCATGAATCTCTTTTGTCAAATATGCACCTGACATCTAAAGTATACTTGATTTCAAAGTCTCTGAGTTTCCTTTATTTCACTACTGAAATATTTATTCTTTCCCCCTTTCATTGTTCTAAGATATGAATTTTCCAAGTCACGCTTACTACATTTCAGTCCCTTAAGAGAAAGAGTGGTTACCATTGGAATCATTCATACAATTATGAACAGAAGGCAGTCATATAAGATACTGTATTGTATTCAGTGGTCACCCTAGAAATCCATAAAGCTTGTAAAATTTCTCATGTCCGTGATAACTGAGATAACATTCTCAGGTATTCAACAGGAAGTGACTGATGGGAACAGGATGACAGGCAACTAGTTGTAAATTGACAAGGGTAGTAAAATGTTTCAAAAAACTTATTCAAATATTATTTTTCTTCATGGAGAAGCTCCTTCAGAAACAAGTATTGAAATATCTAGTATAATGAAACACATACAGACACTGCTGGAGCCTGCACCTAGTTTTTCCACATACAAGGTATATATAGTTAATCCAAGATGCTCTAGTGAAAAGTGTTCTCATAGACCAGGTATGAATAGAATAAAAAATAACTGTACATCATAGACAATGAAGTAACAGTCCTGAGAAGACCACTATACATCTTCTGGCTGATCCAGTCAGATGTTGTAATCATGGCATTGAAGGGTTGTTCCACTGAGTTGAAAAAGAGTCTAAATATTAATTCCTACCAAGAGTACTTAGAGTAGGGGTGGGCAATTATTTTGGCTAGAGGGCTGCTTAACAAGTTTTGGTGAACTGTCAAGGGCTGCAAGGGTGGTCCCACCCCCTTGTCAACATCTTGGGACTGGAAGTCCCACCCTTAACCTCTGAGCTTTGCCACCAGAAGTCCCTCCCCTTGCCCCTGGAAGTACTCCTTTTGGGAAGGGGGTTTGCCATCTTGGAACCAGAAAAAAAATTATATACTAAAAATCAAATATTCATAATAATATTGTCCCGGGGAACCAGAACGGGACTTACCCACTGCAGTGGCGGAGCCCGAGCGGGACATCTGCCACTTGTTTACACCGACATAACCGGAAGTCAGCGTTGGTGCCGGCAAACAGATGCCGTTGATAAAAGCAGCCGCCGAGAGAGGACAGGGGGAAGAACGAGCTGGGAGCTTTGCACCAGCCGAGGCAGAAGACCCTAGAGGGGAACGGGCCACGGACCCCCCAGTAGGAGGGACAGGAAGCTCCCGGGCAGGATGAGCTGCCAACCGCTCAGCTTGAGGAGCAGAGAACTCCAGGGACAAGCAAATGGATAAGTCCCCAGAGAGAAGGACAGGGAACCCCAGCGGGGAGCCGCAGCTTACCCAGGAGGAGGGGAGGATACCAGCCATGGCCAGCTGTAGGACGACAACTGAGGAGCAGCAGACGTTCTCCTTAATTGCTATGCAACATGTTTGGATAGTATCTCCTGGAGCAAAACAAAACAAAGACCACAAACATGTTCATCAGAATAAAATAGTAAGTTCTGAAAACATTTGCTTGTGGGAGCTTCAGAGTGCATAAAGTCCAGTGTTATTTTTTTAACCCTAACTGTCAGTAGTTTAAGTGAAGCAAGTACCAGCCTCAGAGAGCTGACTTAGACAGGCCATAAGGTTGGCATCCACCACCACTCTTGGCCCAGCTGCTGCTGCCATCAACAAGTTGACTACCTTCATCACCCTGCAAAACCTGCTTGTTATGCCTCTGTAGCCATAAACAATATTCCCAAATGATCAATTCTATGCTATCTGGAAATATTCTGTAATTATTTTTTTTAAAATAAAGGTGCTTAGAAAATGTAAAGTGGTCAACTTGAATAACAGAAGTACACATATCCAACCTAGAGAAGGAAGCTGAAACAAGCATACAGGACAGCCTAGCAGGCAAGGTTGAGATCATTCCATGAGATGGTGCTATTTTTTAAATGTTCATACTTTACCTCTGCACTTGGAAACAGCATAGAGACATAAGAGCTAATGGTTCTTGGTTTAACCGAGTCTATTGTTCAGTTGTTTTCATTGCAATATATTGCATCAGGTTGTTTTCATTGCAATATATTGCATCTGCAGTGTCCGAAAAGCATCCTAGAAAAGAGGGTATATGTTTAGAAATAGGTCTGCCTGCTGGTTCACACGTGTTCTAGCCTTGATATACCGTGTGCCACCTTTCTGTATTTTCCCCAATATACCAGCACAGCAGTGTTGATTGACATATAGGATAGACAGACCCTGTCCATCCTCACCACTGACTATTTCCAGGGATGGGAGAGAAATAAGAGCCCTGTGAAAGCTATTCTCTCCTTTCTGTGCTATTTTCTGTATTGCTCAAAGTTAGAGTAGGGAATGGTGAGTACCTTCTATGTGGAGATGCTAAATAGATCACAATATGGCCCTGTAAAAAGGCACTTTAATTCTGAAATTTTCTCACCAGCATGGTCCACCAGAAGTTATATTTTTTAAATCCCTTAGGGCAACAAAAGACTCTCTCTTTTGGTTCTTTCTTGATGAGCTGAGAGATGGAAATCAAAGAGAGGTGGAGACAGGGCTAGGGCTGGATTGATTTCTTTAAATAACTGATTTGTAGACTTCTGGATAGTCCATCCATTTTACTTATGTATATTTAATTTTTTCAGTGAAGGAATCTTGAACCTGGCATAGGAAATCATATATAATTGGAATCAATTAAATAAATCAGTGAAAGATTGCAGTTGATTTATTGTACAGAATAATGTGTCCTTTTTCTTAGGATAATCTATAAAGTTTTTCCTAGGAGAAAAATAATTCTTGACATGTTTTAGAGATTGCTATTAAGCAATCAAGCTATGAAAACCTCAAATACTGATATAAATGTCACGGAATCCAACATCAGTTAAATTACCTTATCATCAGACTTCGGGCTAACTAGTTGCATTCTATCAGATTTTGGAGACGCAACCAATTAATTGATCTATTTTTCTTTATGGAAAATTTCAATTCTACCATAAAGTCAGGACTTAATTTTGTATTTCTCTTAGATCAAAATCTGTAAAGCTGTTCTGAATCCTTTTCACCTGTAATAAGAATATGAAAGCTATTGCCAATTAAGGTTATGTGCATATTTAAAAATATCCAAAAGTGTTGACATAGTTTGTTAGCATTAAATATTTGTTACAGATATTTGTCTTAACACTAGCACTTGCCAAAATATCTATGCAAAAACTGTCTTTTTTCTGCTCCTTGTACACTATGAAAATAATAAACTTCAAATAATAAAGTCAACATTTCTGATTTTACCTCCCACAGGTTTGAATGATAAGATCATAAAAGGTAGGACTGGAAGGGAACTCAGGAGGTTACCCAATCCACCGCCCTGCTAAGGCAGGATCACCCCTATCTTAGCACCCTAGACAAGTGTCTGTCTAAACTATTCTTAAAAGCTTTGAGAATAGCCCTCTCAAAAAATGACCAGGCACAGTTCCCAGAACATCAAGAACACCCTAACTAGACACAGATGAAGCAGGGTATGAGGCCACTGCCAATGAGGACAAAAAGTAGCTATTACTCAAGGGATCCAAGGTAGAAGATTATGCCCCTCACTACAGAGGAAGGTAAAAAAACTCTGTAGTCCATGCCAGCCTGAACAGAAAGTCTGACTTCCTTTCACATCCCAAATGTGGCAATCTGTCTGATCCTGAGTAGAGTTTCTCTAGCTGGGAACCTCTGGGTTTTTAATCCTTGTAGGAGTATCAGCACATTACAGTCAAAATCCTTTGCCTTGGCTGCAGCTAAAACCTAATGCTTCTAAGTAAATCTGCTTCTATTTGGCATCTACATGTGTGTTACTGTGCTAAGTAAATTTGCTACTTGCATTTGCAGGTAACAAATTTACTCATGAGTAGCATCATTTACTGTGCAGTGAGCATGCACACATAGATGTGCATGCTTACTGCACAATAAGCTACACTACTGAGCAATAAAGCATCTCATGTAGACATACTCACTGTTTATAAAAACAAAATGCAAGATGCAGTGGGCAAGAGGCAGGTTTCAAGAGGAGGGCTTGAGTGCTCTGGCCAATGCTTAGCCCATAACCTTAGAGCACTTCTGGGGGAAGGAAGGATCTGTAAATTCAAATTCCTTGTGCTTGTGGGAGGCCTAGAACATAGGACTCTTGGCAAATGCCCTTACTATGAGACTATTGAGCAAAAAGGTGGAAAGGTGATCCAATTTTACTTTTGGCAGGTAAATCAAGTGATTCTGTTTCACCATGGGAGAAAAAAGAACCCCAAGCTATGCATGAGAGCCAGAAAGTACATAAGCACCACTGAGGCATGCAAAGTACAAAAGGATTTAACTTAAAGAATCTGTCTAGTCAAAGAGCCTGCAGTGGAGTGCTCGAGAGAGGAATAAGCTTCTGCCAAGATTCTCCAGTTTAACAGAATGTGTGATGAGGCTCCCAGCTGAGAGGGAGCTAATTCTATTCCATCCCCAATGAAAAACAAGATGCATTAAGAAAACTGGGAGGGAAGAGCAAATTTCTTTCCTTTCCAGAGGAAACAGAAGCAGAATGGATGTGGCCGTTTATCTTTTTCATGGGGATCAGAAACTGGAGGGTAGTGTTCATAAGCAGGCAGGTGCTAGTTAATTTTAAGTGTCATGGGGAATTGTATACAGACTGTTCTGAGCAGCGGACATGGTTTTTGCACAATTTGTTCTAGCAAGAAGTATGGCCCATATATGCCCCCATTTTAGAGGGAGTGTTGGTTCCACATTAGAGCTATGTACATATAGAAGGGGTACATCTACACATGCAGTTCATGCTCCTGAATTCTCTGTGCCAAAAATTCAGGCTCATTAATGTACTCCCGGGCAAATGTCTACTCATGTGCCTCCGCCAGGAGCAAAATGTAACTGACAAGAACAGCCTAGTCCAGGACTGCTCTTGCCCTGCTCTGCTCCCCTGCATCAAGCAGGGGGAGCTCCAGGCTCTCCTTGGTGACAGTTTTGGGGGCTGGCAAGGGACATGGGGGCCAGTCCCAATCTCCGCTAGGCAGGGAAGCTGTGCCAGGTGCAGGAGCAGCTGCTCCCTACCACGTGGGTGTCAGTATGATTCCCACATGGTATGTAGAAACAGCTGCTTCTGCAGCCAGCACAGCTCGCCCTGTATTGGGCCGACTGAGAGCAAATTGCTCCTGGTCAGTGTCTACATGTGCACCACAGTGCATTAACTAATGTGCCATTTATCTAGTACCTGTATGTGTTGGTGCCAGCAAACCAATTCAGTGTATTGAATTAATTTAATGTGCAATACCTCCCATGCATATGTAGACAGTGATGCTTTACTGCATTAGTCTAATGTGCAGTAGAGCATCTTATATAGACGTGTCCAAGACTGATTAATTTAGTACTTACCTATAGCAAATTGCTGCCTGCAAGCCTTATACTTCAACAGCTCCTGCAATCTCTTAGGAGTCTCCAAAGTTATCGCAGTTACTTTGTCTGGTGAAGATAAATTATTCATTTTAAGATAGCTCAATAGATGGAAGGTCTAAAAGTATTAGATATTACCATTAATAACTTTAAAAGAACTCTAACTGTATATCAAATCCTTTCATAGTGAAGCATTCCTGTAGTCCCTATCTTGTAATTTATTACTTGAAGTGACAGTGCAATATACCACACACATTGTATTTTACTCCAAAAATATGTACCCAAAAGAAACCTATATTTTAAAGAAAGCTGTTACTTTACTTCTTATGAGAGCTAGAAGGGGCAATTTAAAAACAAAAGGCAAATTCATGTCTATACTGGGAAAAGGAAATTAAATCAATCTATGATTTACATTTCAATTGTTCTTACAGTTAGTTTCACTTTTCATACCTAGTCAGAAATTAATTAGGAAAAATAAAATATAAGCTAGGCTGGATAGATGGTAATGAGATGAAATTTAGTAGCACAGGTCATGCATCTAAGGATTAGTAACAAGAATTTCTGTAATAGGTAGTCAGCTCATCAGTTGGAAATTGGAAAGTGGAAGAGGATCTTTGGTATTTTAGCTCATCAGAGGATGATTAGAAGTTATCTGTGCAATGTGGCTGTAAAAAAAGTGAATGTCATTCATAATAGGATGTATCAAACTAGTTACTTCCAGGACTGACAGGGAAGTATTAATGTAATTTTATAGGGCACAGGGAACTGGTGAGACCTTATCTGGAATAATGTGTACAAGTCTGTTTAAAAAGGATGCACCCAAACTAGAACAGGTTCAGCAAAGGTCTTCTGGGGTGATCAGAAGAATAGAAAGCCTTATAATCCTTATTTTGTAAGGAGGACCCAAGAGAGATTGGCCTATTTAACCTGGCAAGACTGAGGTTGAGAAATATATTGGGAGGGGTACAGAGAAATATTAAGAAAGAAAAGTCATATATATTGAAGGACAATATAGGCATACATATAAACTAAGATTTATTAAGTGGAAATGCATAAATTTAGGCTAGAAAGTAGAAATATAATATCCAACCATCACATGAATTCTGGAACAGCCTTCAGTAGGAACGATGGGAGCAAATAAGCTCACTATTTTGAGGATGAAGTTTGACACATTTTTAAAGGAATGATATGACATGGCTGCATGCATTAGGAGACGGAACCTGCTGTCTGAGGTTTCTCCCAGTCCTATGTCTTGAATTTGTAAGACAGGCTATCACTTTCCTTTCTTCAAATAGATTGGTATTGTGGATCAGCAAACCAAACTTTCGGGCATTTGTAAATTTTCATGTTATTCAATTAAAATTCACATGAATTCAGTATCCCCATAGTTTACAACCTTAGAAGTTGGCTCCTTTGTCAGGAAATCATAGGAAGGAATACTCTTGAACCGTATAAAGAGCATTCTTGCCTCCTCATGGATTCTCACATTTGTTTGAGGTTTGAAGGAAGCGGGTGAAGGGGGGACTTTTTAGCTATCTGACTAAACAAAAGGGTACAACACAAGCATATTGGTCTCTACTGCCAAAGCAGGACAAATAAACAGTTCAGTCTTCCCAAAGGCACTATTTTGAACCCTGGAAATATATCCCCTATCTTCTCTTAGAAAAATGGTATATACTGGGTTTGGGTGCACTGAATGGGTGGATTGCAAGGTACATTTTTTTGGATCTGAAATGGTATTTTTATTTTCACTGACAGGCCCAGGCAGGATGTTTTTCTACCTTTTTTCTTAGTAGCATGGTAGCAAGGCTAAATTGTAAAATTCATGTTGTCTGGACATAGCAGGTGCCCATGGCAGGTGCACAAGCAAATGCTTGTGTAATAGGTGATCCAGTTGCTCAATAAACTTAGAATTGAAAAGCAATTAGGAAAAGGTATTTTTTAAAGAAGGTGGGAAGTGGGATTGAGGCTCTTAATGTCTGCTAAAATGGGGAGACAACTAATCTTCTTCACCCATTGAATCACCATAAAAGAGAGGGCAGTAGCAGCACAGCCATGGTCCTAGGATTTGGTTAACTACACAGAGGATAGAGGAGGAAGGACAGTTGTCCCCCAGGTCATATGAATGACAATGGAAGAATGACCTGTACTAGATCAAATATTCTTGGCTAGTTCTAAGATGTGTTACTTAGTGAATGTTCAGCTTAGTTAAATCACAAGTCTTCTAGTATAACATCACAGTTGTAATAAGTTAAATAACAGTATCATAAAAAAGTGAGGCTGGAAAGGACCTCAGGAAATCATCCAACCCAAATCACCACTCAAAGCACAACCAATCCAATCTAAATCTTCTTAGACATGAGTTTCTTTTGTTCTTAAAATCTTTGTGAACAAGGCACTTGTAAACTACCAGGCACAATGCCTAAAACACTGAAACACCCTAGCTTGGTACAGGTAAAGCAGGAGTCAAGATCCTGCAAGGACAAGAATTACTTATTAAATGCACTCAAGACTGCCAAGTAAGAAGACCATATGAACATGGGTTAAAATTTCTTCCTGATCCCAGACATAGCAGTTGGTTTGACATTGAACAGAGGAGCATGACTCCTTAGCCAGGGATCTCTGCTTTCTTTCATTGAAGAAGAAGAAACAACACAGTCTTTTTCACTGTTTCACTGTTCTAACAGAGAAGAAGTGTTTTCCTGGTATTCATCCTCTGCTTCAATTTCAAGCCATTTCTCTGTGTTCTGTATTTGCAGTGAAGAAGAAAAGCTGCTTTCCCCTTTTTTTCGTGGCAGCTCTTGAAGTATTTGAACACCTGTGATCATATTCCTCCTAAACACTTTTACATGCTTAGCTGTCTGAACTTCTCACATGGCCTTTTATCATTTTTGTTGCCAGCTTTTGGACCTCCTTTGATTTCTCCATGGTTTGTTTTTTTTAAATAAGGATCCCGGAACTGCACACAATGTTCTAGAAGAAGCCTAACCAATGCTAAATAGAGTGATACTATTCTGTGTCTTACACCAAATGTACCTGCTGATGCTATCTAAAACTGAATTTATCTTTTTTACAGCTGCATCACATTGTAGTCTCACATTGTGGTCCATCAAAACCCCAATTCTTCTCAACTGTGCTGCTGCACAGCCAGTTATCTCCCATTCTATATCTGTGCTTTTAATTATTCTTCCTTGGGTGTGGCACCTTGCATTTTTCTGTACCGCAATTCATCTTGTCTTTAGCCCAGATTTCTAGTCTATCAAGATCATTTTAAAGTCTATTCTTATATTCCAGTCCTTCCTAATTTCAAATAATCTTCAGATTTGGTAAGGTATCTCTCTGTTCTAGCATCCAAATCAGTTTTTTATTAGTGGGAAATGTAACATTTCTCTTCATATCCCTGGAAAAGGATACTGGTGACATTTAAAAGAATCCGTGCTTAAAACAAATTCCATAAAATTTAGTAGCAATAAAAAAGTACTTGTTTGTTCTTTTATCACCTTCCTCTTGATTTATTTGTTAGTTACAAGATTGTTTTACATTATTTTCTGTACTTTGTACACCAGCAACTTAAGGAATCGTGTTTGCTTCGATACAAGAATCTTTGCACTTTTAGGGACAAGGGAGGGGTCTTAAGAAAAACGAATAAGAGTACACATTAACTTTTCCTTTGGGGGGAAAAATACAATGAACATCTGACTGTATTAATTCTCCAGGAATGTAGCCTGGTTATCTGTTAATGCAAGTTGTAGAATCTCTATCTTTGAAAGGTTTTAAGAGCAGGTTTTAAAAAACTTATCTAGGATCATTTAGAAAGGGATGATCCTGTCTTAAGCAGGAGACTGGACTAGTTGACATCCTTAGCTGTTGGCCCTACTTTTCTATGACACTATAAACAGAGCACGGGAAAAAAAATTAAGTTACATAAAAGCCAGTAACAATAAGGAAAATAATCTCAGTGACAACTGCTTCTATTATGAAAGGTGAATAATGGAAGCAATATTGGAAGTTTTGAGCCCTCTCCGGGTGGGGGGAGATGGGGGGAGGAGGCTAGAAGATGGGGAAGGGGACCATGAGGGATTATGAGCATCAGTGCACCTTATTCTGCAGCCACTTGTCTTCAGGAAATGTCCATGCCACGTGCGCTTGGCACGTGGTGAGTTACCCTGGGAGCAATAGGTGAGTTTGGCCCCAGTAGCCTTATCTGGGGGTACCTGAGACTCTCCTGGGGCTGCAGCTATGGTGATCCTGCCAGACAGAGCCTGGTCAGCAGCTGCAGCACACTTTCAGGTGGCCTGGCTCTGCTTTTCAGCAGCAAAGCTGTCCAGGGGTCAAAAAAACCTGCAGAAAAAAAACCCAGTGAAGTGCAAGCTCAGGCAGCGTGTCCTCGCAGCACGGAGAACACCAGATTATGCAGTATGTGGCGCCGCAAACATGTTTGTGGCGCCACATACTGCATGACTGCACTCATCTGCACACTCCCTATGAGGCCAATCCACTCTACAATATGAAAAGGGAAAAATTTAGCAAACAAAAAATGTTGAGCAAAAGATACTGAACAGTGATTTGCAAAGAACAGCGGTTATGTTAAGGTTACTTTTTGAAAGCAGTTAAATTGAAACCATAGAAAATGTTTATTCTGCTGTAAACAAAATCAAATTGGGATGTTTAGCCCAAATGATCATTTCAAATGGAGCACTCAACTTCTCCTTAGAATTATTTTTAAGTCTTTCTACCTACCCCCCCACAAATAAATGTCAGAGGAGTTTGAAGGTAACTGAATACTGTGTTTGGAAGAACCACCAAAGAGGTTAAAAGACTGACGGCCCAATTTTATAAAGTATTTAACAGAAGCTTAAAAGCATCCCTGTTAACTTGTTTCATTTTTTTGCTAATCAGTTTATGCCTATGCCTCTCTTTCCTTTTTAGACTGCATGTTTTTCAGAACAGAGATATAATTTTGGCTTCCTCACTTTTCCCCATACTTTCAACGTGCTATATTAAAAAGAATTATTTAGGGACCTTTTTCACACATGAGACTCTAGTACATCCAAGTAGTTCTATGAAGTCATTTTGGACTATTCATGTGCTAAAAGCTTAGCAAGCATATATACATGTTGGAAAGATCAAGGACCTAAAAAACAAATTCTCTTTTTATTTTTATACTCTGGATTTACTACAGCATTCCCTTTCTTTTTTTCCTATCAGATCCTGCTTGATTCAAAGACAATGATATAGTAAATGATTAATTATCATAGTGCGTGTGCACATACATACACAATACTGTTGTGCAACTACTTCAATTGAGCGGGATAAAGCATGCAGAGTTTCTGCAAAACCAGACTACAAGCTGTGGCTTGAATGTAGTGAACGGGAAGGGAGTCAGCAGAAAGTCATTTGCCAGTTCCTTAAATCCAACTTGTTCAGCCTAGGATCAAGTTGAATCTATTAGCAAATAGGCATTTTACACCAATTAAGGATTAGGTGTAAAAGGTACACTGCATTTAGCTTATGCCCTGTACCTTCCTCCCCAGGAATGAGCGTTCAGTAAGGCAAAGAGGACATAGAAAGCCAGATCTTCTGGTCATACCACCTTGCTGGCAAGAACAGTGAAATTGCTGGTTTAGACTAATTATAGTATCCTATAAACAGTGTATCAGCTTGAAATGCTAAGAATGTTTAGTTGTAAGAGGGTTAATGCTAGGAGTCTCCTAAATACTCAGCATTTTACATTGTACTTTTATTAAAGTGACTAAGCATTCTAGTTTTACCGTCTCTGATGAAACTGCTTATTTCCAACAATGGGAAACTTCAGTGGGGAAAAAAGTATGTTCTTAGAGAATAAGGATCCAGATGCTGAAAGCTTACTTTTTTGCATTTGTTACTAATTCAAATATAGGTATCCAGTCTATTGTTTTCTCTACATAAAGCTGGGTATGTATGCAAGTAGTGCAGAGGTCATTGCTGTTGCCAGCATAAGCACAGCAAAGCTCTGCATCATGGGTCCTTTGGTCCTGCCTGGCTGAAGCGCTGGCTGTGGCACATCCTGCCATCTCCTGAGTATGCAGTGGGGCTGAAGTGGCTCTGCACCTGGACTGCTGCCGCCACTGCCCCCAGCCCTGCAGTAGTGGCAGGGATCAGCACATGCTGACCCCATGTGCCCGTCATTGGCTCCAGGCTCGCCCATCCCAGCTGAGAAGCAGCAGCACAGGACAGAAACTACTTCTCAGTATGGGTCAAAAGTGGCCCCTCCTCCTCCTCCTGCTACAGGCACTTCCAGGTTTAGCTACCTGGAGCCTGTGCAGGGCTACTCTGTGTGTACACTGTGTCACCACTGCCTCTGGGCTGCCCTGAGGGGTAGCAGTGGCAGTGCAGAGCAGACACAGGGCATCCCCACGTGGGCTTTGGGTGGCTGCACCAGGAACCTCCAGCAGCAGGAGGGGCTGCTTTTACCTCACACTGAGCAGTAGTCTGTCTCCTGCTATGCCGCTGCTGAGCCTGGGCCCCAGTGCTGGCTCTGGGCTTACCTCTCTGAGTGGAGCAGCAATGACAGCAGCAGCTGGGCAGAAAATCTTAATCAGTGCAGGGGGAAAGCAGCTTCTCCCCCTCGCGACCACCAAGCAGTTTTTGGTGTAGCTGCCTGGAGCCTGCACTCCACCTGGCTGCCCTGTGGATTCATCATCGGTGCCTCTGGGCCACCCTGCGGCTGCTCTGCACTGCCACACAGGGCAGCCCAGAGGTGGCGGTGATGGAGCTGCAGGGCAGCCTGGTGCAGCATGGTGGCTGCACCAAAAAATGACTGGCAGTGGTCAGGAGGAGGGACTGTTTCCTGCACACTGAGGAACAGTTTCTGCCCAGCTGTTGCTGCTGTTCAGCCTGGAGCCAGTGCAGGGAGTGAGGAGCTGTTTGTGTTGCATGAACTGGTATCTGCCACTACTGTGGAGCTGCAGGCAGCAACAACGGCAACTGAAGGAACCACCCTAGCTGCACTGCATGCCCAGGGTTGGCAGGACGTGCCACAGCTGGGTGGTGTGAAGCAAGTACCATGCACGCTGGGGCTGGTCACTGTAGGCAGTGGAGGGGGAGGTGCTTCAGGGCACGCCAGCTCTGGGCTGTTGTAGGGTGGGGGCAGGGGAAGATGCTGATTGGCTGGGGGGGAGTGCATGTGAGGGCTCCCATACACACCCCATATACCCTCAAACCTTCTTCCACAAACCCCAGAACAACACCCTCCTCCACACACAATCATAAACCCCACAAACACTGCACCCACCCACACTGCATAGACTTCATAGATGTTAGGGGTTGGAAGGGACCTTGTGAGATCTAGCCCACCTGCCATAGGCAGGAAGTCAGTTGGGATCAAGTGATTCCAGCAGGAAAAATATCCAGTTTTTTTTTTAAGAGTCCAGAATAGGTGCTTGCACCACCTCTGTGGGGAGTCTGTTCCAGACCCAGGACACTCGCATCATAAAGAACTTTTTTTCTTATGTCTAGGTTAAATTGGCCTTCCTGGAGCTTATGGCCATTAGACCTTGTAATCCCTTGGGGCGCTCTGGTGAACAGCTGTTCTCCCAGGTCCTAATATTCCTCTTTTATATAATTGTAGGCTGCCACCAAGTCCCCCCTGAGCTTTCTCTTTTCCAGGCTGAAGAGTCCCAAATCCCGCAGCCACTTCTCGTATGGCCTGCCCTCCAGGTCTTGGATCATATGAATGGCAAACCCTCATCCACAGCCCCCCACACTCACACCTGCACACCTCTGGGGGAAGCCCCACTTACTGCTACACACAGACATCATACATGCACCCACATATACCCACAGCCCCCACCAGAAACTCCATACATACCCACCCATACCCCCCACATCCCTCCATGCCCCCCACAATGTACAAGAGAAAGACTTAATTTAGAGCTATTATGTGATCATTTCTATACATATAGAACAAACATGCACAAAACAGGACAAAAATAGTTTTTAAAAATAAAATTAGAATATATTTGTGACCGCCGGACTGGGGGAAGGGGGGGGGTCCTCCCTGGGTGGGGAGTCGCCTGTGGAAGGAGGACCATCGCTGATCACCCTGGAATGCTACTGGTTTGGAGTAGGTGTTATGATGTCCATTCCCCACCGTAAATCTTGCCCGCCACGACTTGTTGTTTAGGTTCAGTTAGGAGAGCTCCTGGTCACTCTGCAGCCCGGGATCCCTCAGCGGTCATGTTGCGGGGCTCCACCACCCCTTGCACCCCGGCCTTACGCCTCCTCTCGTACTCCCTTCTAATGTGTGACCTGGCTTCCTACGGACAGGCCGATCGCCTCACTGGTCTGACTGGCCCTTATCTTAGGGTTCCTCATATCCTGGTTGACCCGGGATTGGGTCACAGCCAAGGTGGGGTTTCACTGTGGGGTCCCTGACCCGAGCTCCCCGGCTATACCCCTCAGCTGGGGTATCCCTTTTAACAGGAAAACAAACCCAAAAAACTGAAAGCTAGGCCCCCACAGCCCTACTGGCTGGGCCTCTTACCCGGACCTTCCCAGGCCCCCTGTGGGCAATCCCTATCTTAGTCTATGGCTGTAGCCAGCTGGCGTCAACCTCCGCCAGACAGCAACTCCTCAGTGCTCTTCTGGGTCCCGACCCTCCCTGGAGACATTGTGTTCCCACACCGGCGTCCCAACCCAGGACCTGCAAGTCCTGCATGTCTCGGGTTCGCAGTCCCAAAATTCTCCGTCGCTTGATTCCTCATCCTCAACAAGCGTGTGGGATATTTTCTTGTTCAAAACTGTACTTCTTCACACCACAGACCAGGTTTCAGATTCAGTTGGGGGTTTAGACAAAAGTTGTAGATAATTATAGACCTGCTCCACTGGGCTTTAAACTAAGCCTGCTGTGGGATAGAGGGACTACTGCCACTGCTGGCCCGCTGAGCGACCCTTGCAAAGCCAGCAGACCAAGGCACTTAAGGGAGACCACCCCTGCCTCAGCCCTGGCACAATCTGTGGGCAAGGCAAGAGCCCCAAGGGGACACTTGCCTGCCTGTACACTAATGCCAGGAGCCTGGGCAACAAGCAGGACGAGCTCGTCCTTCTGCTCAGTGCAAAGAATT
>NW_017728913.1:27823604-27824258 GCF_001723895.1 Crocodylus porosus | reverse complement strand
ACATGAGTGTGGAATATGGAAATTTTCAGTCCAATATGTGAATGTTTTTGAAAAAGTATTAATCTACGAAGGCAATAAGACTATGATCTTTTCCCTCTCAGCAGGCCAGGTGTTTAACCAAACTGACAAGGGAAAGACAAACTTTGGGGTCCCAGGAAAAAGGGAGGGGCTGGCTTGACTAATTTGGAGACTTCCTCTGTTCCCTCATTCATGACAGAAATATTCCAGGTTGTAGAGGCAAACCAGGGCAAGAGAGTGCACAATCACTGTGCCTCTCCTTGCTGCTCTTTGCTATACTAAATGCAAAAGTTTGTCATCTTCTGCTTCCATTAGATCACTTCCCTACCCTGTACTGGAAATGTAATTTGAACTGCATTTTTGCAGTTCATGAACTTTGGAGATGGCAGACTTTTGTCTGAATCACAAGTGATAAATTCTACCGTTGTTAGTTCTCTCTCCTCCTTCAAAGCTTGCTGTAGGATGGGTGTGATACACTTTCACCCTGGATTTGGTCATTTGTCCTATTGGAGTCATGCTGTGGAGCGGAGGCGAGAGCAGCAGAAGCAAACGGAGCAGCAGCGGGGGCAAGCCCAAAGGAAGGTAATCCCAACGAGGATCAAAGGGAGCAGGAGAGCACACAAGCCTCTGTGGGTC
>NW_017728913.1:27821197-27823593 GCF_001723895.1 Crocodylus porosus | reverse complement strand
GGTCATTTGACCCCAGTATTCTTTCCTGCCATGGCAGGGGGTCAGACTAGATGATCTGCTCAGGTCCCTTCTGACCCTAGAAACTATGAAACTATTCTCACACCATCAGAGATTTCCTTCAGTCCCAAAACCTCTTTTTGACCAATAAAAACAGACTGAAATTTTCCAACAGTCATCTGCCTGTCCTATAGTGCTTTAACTTTACCAGCCTCACCTAGGTTTTCTGAGTTCTTAGCAGAGTGAATTTTTCCAGCTAAAAGAATCGTACCTTTGTCCGGTCACGTGCTCAGTAATTATAAATTTCCCTTCCTTAAAAAAAAGGCCTACCTTTCCTGTTAATCACTCTGAAACCACTGATAATAATAAGTTATAAAAGATAACTAAAAGATTAATTATAAAAACATGAGCAAACATAAGAAAGCAATCACCATATTTTGAGATACAGAAATCTAAAAATAAACAACTAATCAGAACAACAATCTCATTTTATGTTGCATTTTAAATTTAAGGATTCAGTTGCTATTCAGCTCAACCAGTTAGAAATCAGCTCTTGCCTCTGACCTTCCTTTAGGGCTACATCTTATACTAACATACTTTTTAAATGGACATGAAATATGAGCAGTGGTGGGTGAATGTAAGGCACTCTGCAGCACCTATAAAATACAATACTGTAATATCCAAGTGCAAACAGAATTGCAGTGAAAACTGGAATACTTTTCCATGGGATATACCTTAAGCGGATGAATAGAAATGAATAACTCCTTTTCATTTTCTTGGAAGTCTATAAAAATAAGACATTTTAAAGAGATAAAAGGTTCCAACTATTGAATTCATATACTAACGTATACTATGTACTAACATATATACTCTACTTTCCTTCAGAATACATAATGTATCCAATGTCAAGATACCAATCCTGTAAAGTCATACATGGACTTAACTCAAAAATTTGAGAAGCCATGACATTTATATGAGACCTTTACTGAATAGACTAATTAGCTCCTCAGTAAATATCTCAGTGTCTGTATGTGCCCTATTAGGTCACCAGAAACTAATAAATTCTGCGGCAGGTTAATACTTAATGTGATAACACAAGAGTTGGTTGCCAGCTGAACTTTAATCATCTAAGGGAACAAAGGGAAATAGAATTTTGCTGCTCCTGTGTCTCCGAAATGGTAGTCTCAGAAGAAATACAAGTAGTACACTCTGCTGCAGAGTTTTTTCATTCACAGCAATGCATGAGTAAACACTAACCCACCTAGCTGGGGCATGAGGGCACTTCAGTGTGGGGGCTGCCTGCTGGTTAGCCCCACACTGAAGCACCTTCATTCCCCAACCAGCCCTTCTGCAGCAAATTGAGCTGGGTTAGAGCAACCCTGGGCTGGCTTGTTTACCTCCACTTCTAGCCAGAGGCTCCAGCCCAGTTCAATGGACTGCAGTCTCAGGCACATGTGTAAACACAGTGCCCAGGAGCAATAAACTCCAGCACGATATGAACCCAAGTGTATTGCTTTGTCTTAATGTGGATGGGTAGATAAGCCCCCAGTCTGATGACAGGATGAATTTTAAATAAGTGTGAAGGTAACTTTGAGCCAAAAATACAATATCCTTTTCATCTTCAAAATGTCAGATTAAATTTGTTGCCTTTTTAATAACAAGAATAAAAGCTTACTCCTATTGTTATACAAAAGGGACTCTTCTCCTTTCTCTACTTCACTGATTTTGAGGGACGGGAAGATTTTTTTTTTTACTTTTCTTGTGCACCTTACTGCATAATGCCAAATTATAACCAAAACAGAAGCTAAAGCTTCTTGATTAAAAAATTGAATAGTGAGTGGTTTGTGAAAAATGGCACACCTACCAATTACTATATTTTAAGAGAACTATAATTAGGTCTATAATTTTGGCATGGGATTATACTATTAAATCAAAGATTTGGCATAGCAAAAAATTCAACACAATGAAACTAAAACAAGAGTAATGTAAGCTTTATTTTTTTATCTACAGAAAACATTATAAAGGTATATATTTTTCTAGATTGTGTCCTAGATTACAGAAACTTTAATATGACCTTTTAAAGCTGCTTACAGAGTGGCAAATACAACTAGTTACCTGGATTGTAACAAATACTACAAATGAGGTTATAGATTCATAGTCTGTAAAATTAGAAAGGACTGTTTTAGTTATATAGGGGCTATTACAAATTAACTTTGTAGACTCCAGAAAGGACTTAGCTGGAATTCAGGCATGTGACTCAAAAAAACCAAAAAATACAGATTGACCCCAGCTAAATACTGCAAAAGTACATAGGCATCAACAATTTTAGGCTTCTCAGTGTGGGCTACTGTTATAGTTGGGCAAGGTCCAAATAGGATGTTTAAATGCCTATAAACCAA
>NW_017728913.1:27785190-27821186 GCF_001723895.1 Crocodylus porosus | reverse complement strand
GATCCTATGACCCCAGCTGACTTCCTGCCCTTTGGGCAGGGGGCTGGACTCAATGATCTCCCGAGGTCCCTTCCAGCCCTGATGTCTATGAAATCTATGACATATCCCATCTAAATTCTGTTGTGATCCAGATTGGTATTGGGAAGTGCCTAAAGTCCTCCTAAATCCCTGATTCTAGTTTGTCATAGACATAAAGCATGTATACAGCTTGGTACAAAATACAGTGGCAATTGCTACCTTTGGCATAGTATCGTAGGGCATTTGTACACACTACAGGGGTCTACTTCAGTTTAAATTCTCTCTAAATTGAAGTGGTAGGTCTTTAAAAACACTGCTTCAATTTAGGGTGAAGGAAATCCCTGTGGCATATACACAAGGGTCAGGCCTGACCCTTACCTGCTCTTCAGCAGCAGGAAGGGGAGGGTGAGTTGCTGGCAGGTTGAGAGGTCCCTGAGTTGTGACAGGGGCGGGCTGGTGCTTCCCTCCATAACAGTTGCAGTGTCCCACAGGTCGCACCCACCTGCAAGCACCCAGCCCCAGTGGTCTTGGAGGGCATCACTGCTGTGGAGGGAAGCAGACAAGCAGGTTGCAGGGAGAAAGAAAAAAAGCCAGGCTCACCACTTTCTTTTTTCCCCTTCAGTGGAGCCTACCTGCCACAGGCTGCCTGCGCAGTAGGGGTGTGCAAATGGGCCCTATTCAATTCAGATTGAGATTTGGCCTGAATTGGGGATGGTGATTCTATTAATTGATTTGGATCACTGTCCCTGATTCGATTCAATGCTGATTTAAAGCTTTAAATGTTTTTTCTACATACCTCAAGGTACCAAGCACAGCTCATGAACGCTGCGATGTTGGGATGGATGCAGCATCCCACAGGAGTGTGGGGGGCCCCACGCATGCTCAGCAGCAAACCTGGAAGTGGACTGGAAGCAGTCCACCACAGAAGGACCTCAGGTGCTCCCCCCCTAGACCCAGGAGGTACTAGTTGCTGAGCAGCGGAGCATAGGGGGACCCCACAGCATGCTCTCCGGCAAACCTGGAAGTGGACTGGAAGTGCTTCTAGTCCACTTCCAGGTCTGCTGCCAAAAGCACTGGGGAGACCCCCATGCTCCTTTGGGATGCTCCATCTGCCCCAGCATCGCAGCACTCATGAGCTGCCTGCTACCTAGAGGTATGTAGAAAAAACATTTAAAGCTGTGTCTATGTCTAAATCATAAAATCTTTCCAAATCACTCCAAATTGATTCGGGTGGTTCCAATTTGATTCAGAGAGATGAAGGGTCCCCTGAGTCAATTCAGATTTGGAGATTCACCCACTAAATTGGGCCAAATCTCTGCCAAATCAAATCAGTTACCGAAACTTTGCATAGCCCTACTGCACAGTCCCTGAGATGCACGGGACCCAGTGCTTCCCTTTTCATCAAACTAAACAACCTGGGAGGTGTTTTATTTTGGTGTGTCAAAGTCATTTAATATGCATTACACTGCCGACACATGCAAACATCCCACCGTGAGCAACTGACACCACCTTAGTTGGGGGGCACGTACCCTGCCAACGACGAGTCAGCAACCGGAGTGGGGTCTCCCCATGGCCAATCTCACCAATAGGGGAGGTGTCCCTCTGTGGCTGATCATGAGGCAGCCAATTGCTGCAGCTGCTTCCAGAAGTGGCTGCGGGTGCTCCCCAGCTGGCACTTGAAGGGGGGGGGGCACTGGCTCTGCTGCTTGCCCCCCAGCCCACTGCCTAAGCAGTGAGTGCAGCTGGTCAGGGGGTGCACTGGCACTCTCTGGGTTAATGTGCACCCCCATGCACTCCCTATGCATCACCACTACAGCCTGCCATTAAAGCGCATTACATTGCTGACACATGCAAACAGCTTCACCATTTAAGCAGAGCGAAAGGGTATTAAGCCACTTTAAAGGCCAATTTTGTGCCTCTAGTTAAATCTTCCTTTCAGGAAGTGGGAGATATGAGCTGCAGTGGGAGATATGATTTGCATTTCCTCGGAGTGGCCTGATCATCAAGTAATGCATTACTTTGACCTGGGACCCTGTCACACATCCTATTGAATTTGAGTCTTTGGCAACCAAGAATGTAAGAATCATGGACAGAAAAAGAAACCAGGCAAAAGTAAGTGTCACTTTATAGCTCAGTATTGATAGCATTCACCTCTGAGGTGGGAGTCCTGAGTTGTTTTTGTTTTTCAACCAACAGCTGTCTAAAGGGATATGAATATATCAATATAGCAGGCAATAGGAATATATTTGCAGCCAATTAAAGAGGGAATCCCTAGAAAGGACAATTGAACTGGAAAAGCAAAATAGGAATTTATATGATACCAGAAGGAAAACAAGGCAGAGGAATGGTACCTTGGGAAGGAGGGAGCTCTGGCTCTGCTCCTGTTCCCTAATTGTGTTTCTGAACTTTGTATTTAGTATGCATTGGATAAAATAGGTAGACAGCAATGGGATAGTGTCTGCCTCATTGGTATTGCTTTTTAGGACAGCACTCATCTCACTGAGCTATACTTCCTATTGTTTGTTTAACTTCTTGCTTAACATGTTACAGAAAAACGGGGCTGGAAAGGATCTCAAGAGGTCATCTGATACAACTCTCTGATCAAGGCAGGATCACTCCTATTTAAACTATTGCAGGCAACTGCTCTTGAAAACTTCCAAGAATGGGGATTCTACAATCTCTCTAGATAATATGCAATGCTTAACCACCATCATGAAAAATTATTCCTTACATCCAACCTAAATTTCCCTAATGTAATTTAAGACTGTCACTCCTGTCCTCTTCAGACAGAAAGATCAGGGCAGATCCACAGGGAATATGGCAGCATGGTTGCAATCCCCTCCCTTCGGCTGTACAGTACACACACAGTGAGCTGAGTTCACTGGCATGTCAGTGGAGCATACTGGAGCTCCACATCTGCTGTGAGCTCTGGGCTCGTCAGCTGATTATTGTGGGCTCTGGCTGGGGCTCTGCTTTCACACAGCTGCAGAGCCTATGAGCCATCACCACTCATCTCCTCTTTTCCCCTGCAGGTAAATTCAGCTGTGGTAGTGGTGGGGGCAGGGGGTGGCAGGGGTTGGTGAGGCAGGGTGAGCAATAGCAGCACTCACCTCCTGGGCTCCTAAGCCATGAGAAAGGAACATAAAGAGCTTGTGTCAATCAGTTGGTGAGCTCAGACCTCACAGTACATGCAGAGCCCTTGCAGGAGCTGTATTGACATGCCAATGAGCTCACAGAGTTCACTGCACATGCACCGCTCAGTCAAAGAGGGTGTAGCAACACCCTTTTCACTGCAATTTTGGATTGACCGAATAATCACCCATTATTTCTTGTCTTGTTTCCTGTGGACAAAAGACAAGTTTATTATTGTCCTTGATTATTTAAAGTCTTTTATTAAATCCTCCCCCCCAGTCTTTTCTTCTCCAGACTAAAGAATTCTAGTTCTTCCAGATTTTCTTTGTAAATTATGGTTTTAAACCTCTAATAATATTTGTCACGCTCCACTAGACTCTTTCCAATCTATCCACATCTTTCTTGGGCTCAAAACGAGATGCACTAATCTAGGTAAGGCCGTTACCAGTGCTGACTAGTGTGACACTTGACTTGCAATATGTATATACATACGTATATACATATATATGCACACACATATTATATATATACATATACACATATATAAACATATACATACACACCCACACACACACACACACACACACACACTTATTTCTTTGATGTATACATATCTATCCAGACTGAACCAGACTAAAACCAAATTGACAGGAATGAAATCTTACAATACAGTTACAATCTAACTGGATTCTGAAGAGCCCTAGTAATAATAGTTTGAAGAGCTCACAGAACAAGTAATATATTAAATTGCTACCTGTGATACCTTATGGGAAACTTGTATTCAGTAAGAATGAAAATAGTAAATTACAGATTTTCTTTCTTTGCCTTTAGTCAATCCAATGTTAAAACTTC
Organism: Crocodylus porosus; assembly: GCF_001723895.1. NCBI lineage: Eukaryota > Metazoa > Chordata > Crocodylia > Crocodylidae > Crocodylus > Crocodylus porosus. Next base: position 27,817,184 of record NW_017728913.1, on the reverse strand, counting down.
ATAGCTGATACCAGTAACTTAAAGCTAAATACACATCCAAAAAACCCAAGGCAGAACTGATTTAATCTATGGAGGTTTCTCTAAACCTTCTTTAAATTGTTCATTATTCAGTTAGGGGAAGCAGGCAGAAGCCTGCACTGGCTGAGGCCAGAAGGTTGTGTGTTCCCATATGCCTCCCAGTATACTGGACATTGCCAATGCAGCCAATGTCCCTCCCATTTTGTCCAAGCCCTGGGGCCCTGTGCTGCAGCGGCTTTGAGAAGTGCTCACAGGATTCCTACCCGTTCCCCACCTGGAGCCAGTGCCAAATTCCTGGTTGAATCCACTTCCCTGCCAACAACATGGGCTCCAGTTTCTGGGGAGATTGAGGAGGAGGGAGAAGCTAAGCTATGCCCCTGCAGCTGCAGGGAGGTGGCTTTAGCCAGAAATTCTGTGCTGGTTCTGGGGGGAAGGGAGAATCTTCCAAAGCTTCTGTAGCACAAACCTTTTCAAAACTTCTGCAGTGCAGGATCTGGGGCCTTAGATGGGACAAGTGAGGGACACTCTGTGCCTCACCGACCCAGCCAGGAATGTGGGTATGCCCCTGGCACTGCCATCTCCCACTACATCCAAGTCCCAATCTCCCTGCACCCCACCTGTGTCCTGACTTCAGCTGCAAGACAAAAAGCTCGAGGATGAGGCTAGCTGGGTGGTCAGCTGGAACAGCCCAGTCATGGCTCCCTGGGTAGGGCCCCTGCACAGGTACATGGCATAGTGGCAGATAGCAACCTACCTTGGTCTGTAAGCAGACCTGGCACTGATGTTCAATGCACAATTAAGTCTGATATTACACTGATCCTGGTATATTTTAGACTTGGATCTGCCTTTTTGAAACCATCTGTGTCCCCTGAACTTCTGTTTGTTACTGCTATAGACCAGTTTCTGACCACTTAAACTGGACAAGTGTATTTTCTGCACCTAGCCTAAATTTCCAACTCAGTATTTTGTACTTGCTGTTGTTGAAAATAACACCTAAGAAATTAGGTGTCAAGAAAAAAATTTTTTTCTTTTTATGCTATTCATTTACTTTTTGTCCATGACAGCACTTCATGCATAGCTAGTTTTTCAATTTTCCCTATATGAACAACTTCTGACTTAAATTTTTTAAATTGAATAATTTTCAATCTTTTGGTATCTATTCCATTCAGCAGTGGAATTGCTTCTTCAGGGGAAATTAGCAACCCATCTAACAGCTGCTGAAGCTAAAGAGAATTCTCACTGACTACAATGGGGGAAATGGATCAGACCATTAAGTAGTTATCATTGAATCTGACTGACACCAAGGTTGTTGTTGAAGCACAAAAATGCATTATGTTATTTCCTTATTGTACACCAAAGAAAAACACAGTGGAATTATCTGCAAAAAGACAGATTGTGTCAGATTGTGTGTGTGTCCGTGTGTGTGTGTATTAAGTGATGTGGTTCTACTGAAATCAGTGGAATTGGACTAATTTATTCTCTGGTCCTCTTTAAAAAGAAACCTTATAATTAACAAATAAACTCACACACGTTAAAGTTTTTTGTTTTTGTTTTCCCCCCTGACAGCTACATGTTTGCAATGTTGCAGGATAAGCTTTTACAGCTTCTCACAATCACCTGGTGCATTGGTTTTCAAACTTTCTAAAATCATGGAACTTTTTCAAGTCATAGAACTGCTCCCTGTGATACCCTATGGGACCCCTACCCTTATGCTAAAGGTAATGGAGCCAAGGGACTTGGCTCTATGTTGCCTCCAGCCTACTCTACCATTACCACCAGTCTCTTCATATGACCCTGATGATCTATTGCAGCACCCTGGGTTCCACAGAACACAGTGACAGATTTCCCATTTACTGGAATTTCATAGATTCACAGAAGTTTAGGGCTGGGAGGGACCTTGTGAGATCATTGTATCGAGCCCCCCCTGCTCTAGGCAGGAAAGACTGTTGGGGTCAACCCCCCCCCAGCAAGATGTGTATCCAGTCTCCTTTTGAAGACCTCCAGGGTGGGTGCCTTGGAGTCTATTCCAGAGTATGGTCACACAAACCGTGAAGAAGTTTTTCTCTATATCCAGCCTGAAACCTTCTAGGACTTTATGACTATAAGTCCTGGTTTTCCCCTGAGGCACTTTGGTGAATAGTTGTTCACCTAGCCTCTGATGCTCTCCCCTGAGATATTTGTAAGCTGCCACCAAATCTTCCTTGAAGTCTTCTCTTTTCTAGGCTGAACAGTCCCATATCTGTCAGACTTTCCTCGTATGGCTTGCTCTTCAGGCTTCTAACAATAAAAGTGACTCTTTTCTGGACTCTCTCAAGCTTCTCTACAGCTTTGTGAAGTGTGGTGCCCAGAATTGGACTCAGTACTCCAGCTGCGGCCCCACCAATGCCGAGTAGAGTGGGAGAATAACTTCCATCGTTTTGCTTAAGATTCATCAGTTGGTACATGCCAGCATATTGTTTGTTCTGCAAACTGTAGCATCACATTAGTGGATGGTCCATTTTTATGGTCCATTAAGACCCCAAGGTCCCTTTGGGACATAGTGCTAGCTAGCGTAGCACCACTGAGCTTGTAAGTTTGTTGCAGATTTTTCCTCCCTTGATGGAGCACTTTACATTTCTGCGTTAAACAGCATCTAGTTCTGGTCCTCTCATCTAACTAATCTGTCTAGATCTGCCTGGATCGTCAGCCTACCCAGATGCATGGCCGCACTTCTGCAGAGCTTAGTGTCATCGTGGAACTTTCCCAGTGTGCCTTTCACCCCCACATCCAGATTGTTGATGAAGATGTTGAAAATCACTGGTCCAAGTACTGAACCCTATGGGACCCCACTGGCTACCTTCCACCAGGTTGACACATCCATCTATTAGTACTGTCTGTGTCCAACCCCACAGCCAGTTTCCCACTTATCTGACTGTTGAATTGTTGAGCCTGTACTCCCCTAGTTTTACTTTGATAGCATCATGGGACACCAAGGCAAAGACCTTCCTAAGGTCCAAGTAAGTGTCATTGACCTCATCTTCCTTATCTAGGTGGTGAGTAAACTGGTTATAGAAGGAAATGAGGTTAGTCAGACATGACCTACCCATGACCAAACCATGCTGGCTGTTGTTTAGAATTTTGCCTTCCACTAGCTTATCACACATGGACTCCTTTAGAAATGTTTTGAAGATATTTCCGGGGATTGAGGTCAGGCTGATTGTCATGTAGATCCCTGCTCGGGGGAACAGGGACTTCCCCAGTGCCTGCTGGTCCCCTCTGACTAGTTTGTAACAGGCCACTAAATCTCCCCTCAGCCTTCTCTTCTGGAGGCTGAACAGGTTCAGGTCCCGTAGCCTCTCCTCATAGGGCCTGCCCTGCTGTCCCCTGATCATACGAGTGGCCCTCCTCTGGACCCTCTCCATGCTGTCCACATCCCTCTTGAAGTGCGGCGCCCAGAACTGGACGCAGTACTCCAGCTGCGGCCTGACCAGTGCCGCATAGAGGGGGAGGATCACCTCCTTGGACCTGCTTGAGATGCATCTGTGAATGCATGACAAGGTACGGTTGGCCTTCCTGACTGCATCCCCACACTGCCATCCCATGTTCATCTTGGAGTCAATGATGACTCCAAGATCTTTTTCTGCCTCTGTACTGAAAAGAAGGGAATTCCCCAGCTTGTAGGTGTGGTTCTGATTGTTTCTCCCCAAGTGCATCACTTTGCACTCGTCAGTGTTGAATCCCATCCCATTCCCATCCGCCCACCCTTGTAACCTGTCTAGGTCTGATTGCAGCTTATTCCTCCCTTCTAATGTGCCCACATCCCCCCACACCTTAGTGTCATCAGCAAATTTGAACAGGGTGCTTTTTACCCCCTTGTCCAAGCCACCGATGAAGATGTTGAACAGTGAGGGCCTGAGGACCGAGCCTTGCAGAACCCCACTGCCCACATCCATCCAGGGCGAAAATGACCCATCCACCACCACTCTCTGGGTGCAGCCCTCCAACCAGTTGGCCGCCCAACTGACTGTGTGGGTGTCAACACCACAGCCCCCCAGTTTCTTAATGAGAATGGAGTGAGAGTGTCAAAGGCCTTCTGACAGTCCAGGAAGACTATGTCCGCTGCTACCCCTGCATCTAAGGATTTGGTGATCTGGTCATAGAAGGCCACCAGGTTGGTCTGACAGGACCTGCCACTAATGAACCTCTGTTGGTTGCCCCTATGCATAATCTCGCAAAGCCATGCCAGGGGTCGTGCAATGACCTCAGCCAATTCCCTCGGTACTCTAGGGTGGAGATCATCCGGACCAGCTGACTTGAATACATCCAGTCCCTCCAGAAGTTCCCTAACTAGTTCCTCACTAACCCTTGGCCTAGGTGAGCCTCCCCTGGGGCATGAGGTGGACCCAGTGCAGGGGTCACTCTTCCGGTCCCTGCTTAGGAAAATGGAGGCAAATAAATCATTAAATATGTTGGCTTTGTCGTCTGGTGTGACGACCAAATTTCCTAACATGTCCTGCAGGGGCCCACATTACCTGGAACCTTCTTTTTACCCCCTATGTATTTAAAGAAGGACTTCTTGTTGTCCTTAATCCAGGAAGCTAGTCCCAGTTCCATCTCCACCTTGGCCTTCCTGACTGCACCCCTGCATCTCCGAGCAACTGCAGTATAGTCCTCCCTGGTGATGGCCCCTCCCTTCCATTGGGTGTACACCTCCCTTTTTGCTAGGAGACATTCCCAGATGCTTTGGGTGAGCCATGGGGGCTTACATGCCCTCCTGCTTCCTTTGATCCGTGTTGGGATTACCTCCTTTTGGGCTTGGAGTATCATCTCCTTAAGGAGCAACCACTCTCCTTGGACACCTAGCTCCCCTCCCCTCCAGGACCTCAGGGCTTCCCCATCTATTCTCCTTAGCTCATTGAAGTTTGCCCTCCTGAAATCTAGGGCTGCTGCCTTGCTGTAGGCCTTTGCCACCCTGCCCTGGATGATGAATTCCAGCAGGTGATGATCACTGTTGCTCAGGTGGTCAAGCACCCACAGCCCCCTCACCAGGTCATCTCCCGTGGCCAGCACCAGGTCCAACAAGGTGTCTCCCCTGTTGGAGCTACGCACCTCCAAGGGTTAGATGGAGGTCCTGCATTCTGGCTAGGAACCTATGTGAGTGGTTAGACCTGGCTGACTGCTCTTCCCAGCACATGTCTGGAAAGTTCAGGTCCCCCATGACGACCACATCCTTTGACTTCACTACCTCCATGAGCTGACTTAAGAATTCCTGGTTGAGCTTTTCCCCTTGGTTGGGAAGTCTGTAGTAGACCCCCACCATTAAGTCTCTTCCCCTTGACTGCCTTGTATTCTAACCCAAAGCACTTCAGAGTGCCCCTCCTTTGATTCTTTGTTAATTGATGAGGATGTGTATTCCTCCTTAATATAGAGTGCCACACCCCCACCTTTCCTTCCTATCCTGTCCCTCCTGCACAGCCAATGTCCCTTGACTTTCACCACCCAGTCATGCATTGAGTCCCACAACCTTTCAGTGATCCCCACTATGTCCAGGTTGGTGTCAGCTAGCAGGAGGGTAAGTTCCTCCTGCTTGTTTCCCAGTTAAAGTTGCCCATGATGACCATATCACAGTCTCTTCTAGTTCTCTGGAGAATTCCAGATCTAGCTCCTCATCTTGATTCAGAGGTCTGTAACATAGTCCTATAGTTAGGTCCCTTTTGCTGCACCCCGGCCCCCCCATACCTTAAGCCAGAGGCTCTCAAGTCACCCTTCTTTAGTACCAATTTTGGCTTCCAAGGAGGTGTACTGCTTCTTTACATATAAAGCTACACCTCACCCTTTTTTCCTATGTAATCCCTCCTATGCCAGGTGCATCCCTCTATGGCTATGGTCCAATTGTGGGGAGAGTCCCACCAGGTCTCTGTTATCCCTATGATATAGTCCCTGCTCGAAAGCAGGAGGACCAGTTCCTCCTCTTTGTTCCCCCTGCTTCTGGCATTTGTATACAGGCATTTAAGCCTGTAGCAAGGTGGAGTCTCTATGGGTAACCATGTTACCCCTAGGTTCCTTAACCATTCCAATCTTGCCCTACAGTCACCTTCTATCTCTACCACCATGTCTTGTTGGTATAATTGTTATAGGGAGGCTGCACTTGATCTTTGGGTTTAGACACAGTCTGGCTAGATCTTACTGAACCCTGTGGTTCATAGACCCCTTGGTGTCCCTCATTATGGTGAATGGTTCCTGAGTCTCTCAGCCTTATGGGCTATATGCATGGCTCCAACTGCCCCTTTACCATGCTGCAAGCCTTGCAGATGGCACTGACATTGTCTTGTCTAGGCCTTGCTGTGATTTGTCCTCTCTCGGCTCTCCGCAGCCCTGGTCTCTGCGCCTCACTGGTGCCTGGGCTCTCCACACTGTAGTGGACCCCCAGTGAGGCCTCCTTCTTCCCCAGATAGCCTCACCCAAACCACCGGTGTTATCAGACAGCAAAAAACCAGCAATCAGACATGAGCTCCTGGGCTATAACATAACACAAAGTTCAGGGTATGCTCTGCTCTTTTAAAAAACTAAAACTTCTTCTCTAATACTAGGTGCCTAGTAGGCAAGAGTACCTTATGAGCTCCTGGTGACCCATTAGCCCTAAGGGTAGTGTATGTGATGGCTGTAGCATCTATGGGCCCTTCCTTCATGAGGGCTCCTTCTCCTTTGGCTGCTGGCAGGGAACTAAACTGCCTGGCCCCAGCCCTAGGGTTTATATGGGCCTAGGGCCCTGCCTCTTCCAGCCAGCTAACCAGATGCAGCTGTAGCCAATTCCCTCATTAGCCAGTTGTACCTGGGCTCTTATGGGGCTCTTGGTGTTCCCTCCCCAGGCAATCTCTGCTCTAAGAGGAGCAGGCACCTTAATGCCCTGTGACAGAGCCCTTTGCTGGGGGTACTTAGTTTCCTGTCATGTTGAGGGAGCTCCATTCCCCCAGCTTCTGCTGTAGTGTCCTTCCTGTTGTCTCCCTTTGTAAAATGGTTGTTTGCTGGCCCTTGGGCTTGCTCTGCTTGTTGGCTCCCTATCACCTGGCAATCTCATTTTAAAGCCCTGTCCAAGAGATCTGTCATCCTGGCCAAGAAAAGAGCCTTCCCCTTTGGCACAAGGTGAATATCGTCCTTTCCCAGAAGACCTCTGTCTCTGAAGTACATTCTGTGGTCAAGGAAGCCAAAATCCTCTTAGTAGCATCATTACTGGAGCTGTTGGTTCACCTCTTTGATACATCCATCTCTTCTAGGCCTGTGGACTGCAACCAGAAGGATGGAGGAAAAAAATACCTGCAACCCAGCCCCTTAAGCCCAGCCCCAGAGTCTTGTAGTCACTTATGACCTGGCCAGGATTGCTCCAAGTCATGTCATTTGTCCCTGTTCACTGGCTCCCTGGTTGCCCAAGGAGTCTCCTTTAATGCCCTTCTTTATAAACAGGTAAGAGGAAAAATGAAGTCAGTTTATTGCTCCAAGTGGGACAAAGAGGAGTTTACACACATGAATTTTCTTATGTAGCCACTGTGGTTGGCTTTTTAATATTGAGATTTTACACTTTTTAATGAAGCCTTGCTATCATGCTGTTATGTCACTGTAAAGAGTTTCATGATTAATTGACCAAACTAAGGAATGCTTTCATAGGGATGCGTGCAGCTGCAGTGTTCTAATTATTTGTAATGGCATCATTAACCAACAAATTATTTTATTGCTTTACCAAAACAGACTTTGGCATGCCTAAATGAATTTCATCAAGAGCTGATAATTGATTTAAATAACCAGCAGCCATTCTGAAATCCATCATTACTTTAGAGTGTTCACTGAACATCATGCAAAAGGGCATATATCTGTTCCTATAATGAGACACTCTCCTGGTACACTGGCATTTTCCTATATAAATCAGCAGAACAAGACTTACTGAAGACCAGCCTACCTTGATATCAACTAAAGAAAAATATAATGTAATATATATGGATTCCTAACATTTTGAATAAATGCCATCAGATGAAAAAGTATAACTTCCGGACTATTATTGTATATAACATATGTTATTTTTTCAGAATATGTTTTCATGCAAGTGTGAGCACAATTATTTTATGACAAATATGTTCTGCCATCATACACAAATATACCATAACAGAGATTACCATACAGAAACTTGCCAAAAGCTGCCACCCAATATCATTTCCAGTTTCAAAGAGGAAGCATTATTTCTCATATACCAGTATACGGAACATGCTGGCAGAGAACTACTTTTCAGTTACAAACCTCTTTTCTTGTTTTTGGATCAAGAGAACTATTCATCCCAAGCTTGAGGAGCCATGGTTATTAAATCAATGCCTGAAAAGGCAACTGTGGGAGGATGAGTAGAGTCAGGTAGAACAGAGTCCTTCCAAAATATGTTATGATTAATTCTTCTGAATCCTTCATCAATGAGTGAAGAGAGAACAAGTTAGCTTATAGACCTTCTCATTCAAATGAGCCTTTTATTACAGTTTACAAGTGAACTTTTTGGAGAGAGTAGGCAGATATTTGTTATAGTGACTGACTGTATTGGAACCATTTTTCTTCCAAAAGTTTGAGAAATTACAAGTCTCTCTTTCTACCACAAGGTTGATTAATAATTGCAATTATGAGTGATGACCATTGTCTTGATCAATACCAGTGAATAAACCTTGGGGCAACAAGCATTAATTTTGTGTTGCTTGAGCTGAAAAACCCAGAACAGTATTGCTCAGAGCCAATAGCAGACACATATCTCTTCTGAACCTTGTAGAGAGGGGGATAGTTACACTGAACAGCAGGTTCCATGTGTAAACATTATTTATATCAGTGAAGCGTCATGTATTTGAATATTTGTTCTGACTTAAGGAAACTTTTTATATAACTGTTTGCCAGTGTAGAAGGTCATAAAAGTGAGGTAGAAGGGAGGGCTGACAACCTACAGTAAAAAACCTACATGCTATTTTGATTTCAGACCCTTTTAAAATGAATGATAATGTGCTGACTTGATTGAATGTTTAGGTGCCTCCTTGTTCAAATTTCACAGGGATATTGAACTACAATAATTATTTAAGGTTTTTTTGGTTATCACTGATTGACAAAGAGTAGTAATTCACCAAACATATAATGTGGTTGATTGTAGCTTCACTTTTCAGAAAGCCAAATTTTATGTTTCTTTGACTTTACTACACAAAGAAAGAAAAAAACACAAAACAAAGTAATTTTACTTGATATGAGTAGTGTCTTGCAATGTATAAAATGTAGCTGCTGGGGAAATTATAATTATATCTATGAAGAAGCTGTGAACTGAATCTATATAAACCAGCAAAGATTTCTTCAGTAGTAAAATTCATTCACCTCCAAAGGAGTTGCTTTTTAACATTCTTATTTAATTAGGCGTATCAGCAATTCATTGCTTTTTGCAACTTATTAGACTGAACACAAAGTAAGAGTTTAAGTCTGTCAGTAATGATCAGAATAAAATAATTGTTGCTGCTATTATGAATACCCTTGGCAGCTGAATACAAAATTTCATAACAGAAGAATAATCAATGTGCATGAATGTGATAAATGCATATGAGGTACTTTTATGGATGTTAGTTATCTTTGTAGAAAAAAAGAAGAACATGAACAGGTATATACAGGAGCATTCCTCATATGATTTACATGGGCATGAGTTCACTATACCAATATGAAGTGATACCTAGAGAGAGGTTTAAACAGTACAATCAATACTATTGTTTGTGCAAAAATTGCTATGTACCTGCTATTTAGATTTTTAAAATAAACCAAAAACAGTTTAATTTTCACATTGCAGAGATGAGACTGAGAGTAAAAAAAACCCCTTTAATCATAAGCTGACCAAATTTGAAAGAGAAAGTCATCAACAGGGAAGATATATTGAAGATATGATGCATTTTAAAGGTAAGTTTTAGGATACTGTATTTAAACTTTCTTCTGGTTTGCTATAAATCCAGTGTAAATTACCATGGTGTAAATATGTTGTATGTTCAGACCTGCAGATTCTAAAACCAAAAGGCATAACCATCATAATCTAGTGGGATAACCATCATGGCCACATACATACAGACCATTGGGTTTGCTTAATATATGAGTGTTAAATATATGGCCCACAGAGCCACATCAGCCAGACCCCAGTGCTGACCACAGGCAGGGCCAACCTAAGACCACCCCCACATGCCAGATCCAGTGCTCACAGTATCTACTCTGACCAATCCAAGACTGTGCCACATATGGCACATGCTCTGGCCAGGTAAAGACATAAGAAACACTCTGGCCAATCTGGGATGGGCATCCTATGCAGCATGGGTCCTGAAGTGGGTGCTATTAGTAGTGCAGGCCAGAGTGGATGCTAGATCCAAAAAGTGCTGGTGTATGTATCTGTGAATTTTCTACATCCTGGATCCAGCTCCCCCTTTGGTTGGTCCAGGACTACGTTACATGTGGCACCTACTCCAGTCAGTCTGGGATGCACGTGGCAGGATCAGATAAGTGTGATACCCCTGGCCAAATATAAATACCTAATACTTTAATATTTGTTTAAATAGCTCATTTTAAGTTAATCATGTAACACATTTCAATAATACAAATGTTCATATTTTGGAATAAAACAGCCTATTAAGTAATGACAAATTTCATTTGTAAACATGTTCTTAACATGCAATTTATGATCCTGTATTAATAGCTATTTTCCTTTTTAATAATTTTTCCCCTCAAATAAGCAATATCTGAGGGAATACACATTGCCAGAAATGTTATTTGCACATAACTAAAGATATTTGTACATGTCGAAGGGTATTCATGCACTGTTATTTTCTATTTGCTATTCATTATTCGTTTTATTCTATCCTGCTGTTTCACAGATTTAATCCAACTAAGGAGCAGAAATAATACTATGTGATTTACAGTACTAATTATTGCTATAAATCCAATATAAATTAGCATGGTATAAATATGTTGTGAACATTTACCAAAAATGTGAACAGTGAACAAATGTGAAGAATTACCAAAAATAATTCATAACTCTAGCCTTGGATCCTAGAAAAATAGGACTGGAAGGGACTTCAAAGTGTCATCCAGTCTAGCGCCACTGCTAAAGGCAGGATCATTCCTGTCTAAATGATCTCAGGGGTGCATCCAGATGAGTGTGTACATTCATTTTGCAGAGAATGAGTAGCAGCAGCATGTAGATGTGCCAATGCTACTTATCCCCAGGGAACACAATACAGCCTTACCTGGGGTTTTCCTGGGGCTCCAGCAGTGGCTGTCTGGTAGCAGGGATCCTGGCTAGCAGCCAAAGTGTGGCTCTGGCAGGCCAGATTCTGGTTTTGGGCAGGCCACACTGCTGCCACATGCACCGCCCTGCTTTTTTTTAGTGCAGGTTTTTTTTACACCAGAATCTCTTGGTGTCAACTCCCCCCTCCCCCTCCCACCTCTGCACTGCAAATTAGCAGCTCAGGGAATGCCTGCATATGCTGCGTGTGGCACCACAAATGGGTTTGCGGTACTGCATATTGTACATGCACACTCAACTGCATGTGCCCATGTTCATATTAGCTTGACCTTCACTTGAAAAAGTACTTAGTAAATGGATAATCCATGAATTGTTATTTATTCATACTCAGCGAAGGTTTATGAGAATTGATCACATTTATAAAAGTTTTTCAAGAGGAAAATGGCAGCATTCTAAGAATAATCATCCCATTAGACATTGTTCACCTGTCTCTATAGGAGGACTAAATATTCTGAATTTTCTGGTCCCAAATTTCATGCACTTTGCCCCAAATATGGAAAATTGGTCCCAAATGTTTACAAGCCCTGCTTGGTGCACCTTATGTCCCTTTATTCCAATAGGGGTTTTCAACTGGTGGCCTGTAGCCTGCCAGTGGACTGCTAATATGCTGTGGATAGGTCCCAAGACTAATTACAGGATGTGAAGGTCATCCTGGTTGGCTGACCTTTGCCTCCACAAAAATGTTCTGAAGGGACCACACACCATTGTGTTGTGTTATCGTGCTGCTGAGCTCTGCCCCTCAATAGAGTTAATTAGCCCACTTGCAGTACTACACCAAGGCAACTACATTATACTACACTAGTTCTAGTTCTTTCTCAATTACTTCTCTTTCTGGTGATCTGCAGTGGGCTCTGGGTCTATGGAGCATTGGTAGCTCTTGTTTGTGTACTTACACAATTTGGACATACAGATTCAATAATTAGTACTGTAATTAAATTGCCTTTTTAAAGTATATATGAAAAATTGCAACTTGTTGCCTTTATATACTGATATATAATGACTCTATTAGCTTTTCACAAAAAAGTTGCAGAATGTACAAAACCTATGTGAACTTTCTCACAATGGCCCCACCCACATGCTTAAACCCTGACTGTAGAGGGGCCATCTGCATATTTCAGAAAATGGTTCCTTCTCTATATGCATTTAAACTTTGTTTTCTGGCCAGGAATGGTGCTGATGGGTTCTATGATGAATTCTCCTCTTAATTAGGAACTGAGTGGAGACCTCTTTGCTGAAGAGTCAAAACATGGTTATGAAGTTTGGCCCTTACCAGTACCAGTCATATGAACCACTGCAATCTTAGATGGGGAAGAAACCAACTTCAGAAACTAAAAGTAAAGAATTAAAATTGGAGATAATAGTATTATGACAAAAGATATGTTATAGAGTAAAGCAGATTGTAATTCAGGTGTCAAAAGAATCTAGGAAAATAAATATTTATGTAAAATGAATAGAATATTGAAGACTGAAAAAAGGATACATACTGGAATGCAGCACACTAGAATTAAAATGATTTTAATTCTCTTAAAATTAATATGTACTGTTCCTTCTGATTTTGTTTGATCATTGCTTATCATTTATGAACGGTCATAAACTACTGAGAGACCGTTTCAGGCTGGACATAGGGAAGAATTTCTTTTCTGTCTGAGCCCCCAAGGTCTGGAACAGCCTGCCATCAGAGGTGCTAAGTTCAAGCACCTACACTGAACACCTTCAAGAGCAAATTGGATGCTTATCTTGCTGGGATCCTATGACCCCAGCTGACTTCCTGCCCTTTGGGCAGGGGGCTGTACTTGATCTTCCAAGGTCCCTTCCAGCTCTAATGTCTATGAAATCTATGAAATTTAGTCATAATTTTAGTAGGTTTCTCTTTCTATAAGACTACCTGTACTAATGTCTATGACATTATTTCCTATTTTATTAGAAACCATTTATTTTCCTTGATTCTACATTATAACCCAGATTTTTTCTCAATTGTGCCATATGGTGTATGCTCTTTCATATATTCAAATGGAACTATTTCACTATTATGCAGTGTTCCCATTTGTCAGTCAACAATCCATTATGTGACACGAATGTTAGTTGTTTTGTTCAGTATTTTTATTTCCTTTCTGAAAGGCATTTTTTATTACTAGATGTCAAATTTTCCCCAGTAAAAATTAACACAGTACTGGGATTAAGCACAGCTGAACTACAAAGAAGAATTTTCTCATGCTTCAGAGGAAAATTGGAAAGCATACAAGGGCAACTATAAGCAAAACTATAGAACAATTGAATTCCCATTCCAGAATATAGACTTCCCAATTAAGAGACTGTAACTGAAATAAGATGTCTACAAGTAGAGACTGGGGCTAGATGGGAAAGACAGTGAGAAAAAATCCCAGGGACAGGGAAAAGTCAGGATCAGTAAAGAAAGAGGGCAGATGACCTGAGCCACTAGAAACTTTCCCTTCCACAGTGTGATCCATGATTCTTGTGTGTCACCAATCTGTTTTGGTGGCTAAATAGCTGTGAAACCCAATGTCAAAGTATCTATCTTGTCCCCTTATAATGCTATTCTATGTAGGGAATGACAGGCTTCTAATCTGAACAGTTACTAAACTATCCTGACTTAGCAAAAGTCACTGGCTGTAATCTTGACAGTGACCTACAATACCACATGAAGGGGTGAGGTGCAAACTAAGGTTGTCATTTCCTAATTTTTTAGTGTAGTTGTTCTGTGTCCATCTAATACCTGCAACAAACTACAAAGAGTCTAATGTGAACTATTAATACTTAGCAGAGAAAATGAAAACAGCAAAGAGACAATGTTTGAAGAATTCTTCCTCCATTACATTTTTCTGCTTAAGCACACTATTCTAATTACTAGAACTTACCTGCAACCAGAATATCTATTTAGGTAAAATTCAGGCATTCCAAAAAGTTTTTTCTTACTTGGAATGAAAACATGGCCTGGGAGTTTGGTGGGGCTGTCCAAGGATTCCACTTCCACCAACGGGAAAAAATTGCTGAGCTCTTTAAAAGCAGTGGAGAACTGCCTCTGAACCCCCAGCCGTCAGGCACACAGAAGCAGGTGTTCAGGCAGCCCTCCCCCTCCCCCCCAACACACAACCCCTCCATACCTCTGCCTCTATCCCCCATTCCAAAAAGCCTGGGAAGTGTAATAGGGTCTCTGTCGGGAGCCCTGTTACTTGGAGAAACTCCTGGGAGCTGTTAACAAGACACCCAGGCAGGTGAGAAAGAATTCCCCACATTACTCAAGACCAGCCAATTGGATGCAGCTTCTTGGGATAAAAGCAGGGGGAGGTTCTGGAGAGAAAGCCAGCAGATGGATGAAGGGGGTATTCGAGACCCCAGAGGAGGAAGACCCCAGTAGATGGACCTTAAGTCCAAAGAGATGTTGAGACCAAGTGACCACAGAGACAGCAGGTCAGCAACATGGCTAATTACTTACTAAGGGACTCCAGCCGCTGCAGCAAGTCTAGACAAAAGCCGAGACGCCGTGTCATGGCTAGGCAGGGTGTCCCTGATTGAAGAGGGTGTCTCAGGGTGAGACACAGGCAGGGGAAGCTGGTAGTAACCCTGGAGGTTGGTGGGGGGGCCTGTTTCAGGGCTCTAGGTGATGGCCCTGATGGTGAGGGAACTCCCGGAGCCACCCTGGCACAAACCGCAGGGAGAGATGGAGAGACACAACAAGCACAAACTGCTAATGAAGCAATCAGCAGCAGTGAGCCAATACATGGGCAGGAGAAGCCTATAGCCACCCCAAACTCTGTGAGGCTGATGCAGGACTTTAAGCACCAGTATGAACACAGAGGGAGTAGCCGGGGCTGCTTCTGGCACAAGTTGTCTGTACAGAGTAAAATGCACAGTGTGTGCAGACTGCTAATAAGGTAATTGGCACCACAGGGCACTGGCTGCCACTTACCTTGAGGCTTTCAAAGGTGGGGATCCCCTCCAGAGCCCAATGGTGATTTAGGGGACAAGTTGAATGGGCTGCCACCTGCAGCCTGAGACACTGTAAAAGAAAAGAAAAGAAAAGAAAAGAAAATACCTGGAGTGATGTAACATGTTGGCAGTAGTCATTCTGCGAGTACCAATTAACGTTACATCAATCTCTTTCCTCCCCTAATAAGATCAAAGTTGTGGCAGGTGAGAACCAGAAGAATGGGTGGTATTACGCAATCCCAATAACAAATGTGCAAAATCCTAGCCAACTGCTGCCAATGGAGGGTATTTACCAGCTCTTTAAAAGTGGTAAAGTGCTGCCCCTGGAACCCCCCCCCCCCACACAGAAGTAGGGGTCCAGGTAATGCTTCCCCACCTTACCACCCCCAAATCAATCTGGGATGAATCAAAACCTGGTCAATTTCCAGGAATTCAAGTAAATAGATTAGTGGTTTGGAGGATGTCTCTTTAAAAGCCATGACACTCTAGCACCTTCAGAGCACCCAGCTGCTGTGAACCGATAAGCAGGGCTTCAGGAAGACTGCCTGTCTTCCATATACACCTAGGCATTCTCAGCTGGGTACCACCACAGAGATCTCTGTGAAGTGCAGAAACAGTTTTTTATTGAACTCAGTTTTAGTGAGAAAGGCAAACAGAAAATTACAGTTGGGCTGAGTACTCACTACCACCTGTTGGTGATGGTTTGATGGCACTGCAGTGAATAAGTAGAATTACTTAGAACACTTAGCAATATACATGCACAGACCTCGGACCCAGGACTAGGGTGAACCAGTTTCCAATCAGTGACATCCTTAGGACAGTTCAAGTGCTATGTCTGTCTTTACCCGACAATGGATCTTTTAACAGAAAATGGTTCCCATTAAAAAAAAGTTCCACCAAATGAAAAGGCATAAAAAGAAGAGAATTTACAGGTAGATGTCAAATAATGTCTTCGATTACCTCATACACAAATTAATATTTTCTGCTTGTGTTTCTTATGAAGACTAGAAGTCTCTATCATACAGTCACATACATACACTTTTCTATTTTTAAGACGATTGTTTCTACAATTTCATTTTTCTGTGCTTCATTTATGATCTGAAGAAATGTTATTTTGGGGGATTTGCTTTTAATTGGTTGCTTTGGATCCTATTGTGCTAGTTGGATGCCTGTGGCTATTTCTTCACTAACAGAGTGTAGTGGATTATAGATAGACCCAACCTGATGAGGAATGAGCTAGCTTAGGCATAAGCAACAGTCCACTGACTGCATGAATTAACTTTTTTTTTTTTTTCTCAGTTTGGATGTTTCTGCACTATACTGAAATGTGCAATGTAGATGTATGTTTATTAAGGCTGTGCAAAATAGCCCCATTCCATTTGACTTCCGTTCCATCATTTCAAAGGAACAGTGTTTCATTTCACTATTTTGAAGCACTGTTCTGTTTCATTTTCTCAAAACTATTTGGCTGTTTTGACGTGTTTTGACGTTTCACCCATAGGCTATAATTGGGAATCAGGAAAATGCTGATAATTTTGTCATTTCTTGCCTTATTTGAATCTATAGTATCCCCTGTTAAGGCCATGAAGTTTGCCAAGTTTCAAGGAGATAGGTACAGGGGTTTCTGGGAAACTGCATCTCAAGCTGCTGACATGAAAAACTCATATCATGTGTGTTTATTAAGGCACAGCAGGGTGAAAAAAGCAGGCATGTTAGCCCCTGCAGAAGCCATGGAGCCTGCCAAGTTTCAAGGAGATAGATGCTGGGGTTTCTTGGAAACTGCACCACAAACTGCTGGCAAGCACAACTTGTGACATGTGTGACTTCGTGTGTGTTAAGGCATGTCCTCTCCGGCACTGGGGCTTCTACATTACATGACAGTGTGGTGTGCCCCAGTGAAGTCTCCTCCTCCCCTACAGCCTCATCCTGGTCCACCACTTTAAATAACAACAGGTAAGTAAGCAGCACAGCAGCACTAGCATCTCAGGCAGCCAAACTGACAGATCCTTTCTTTCTTTTCCAGCAGGAGCTTCTTCTCCAGCAGCTGCCAGAGAACTCTCTCTGCCAGCCCAGGGCCCTGCCTCCTTCTGGTCATCTGACTGAGAACAGGCGCAGGGGTGCAGGTTGGACCCATGTTGGTCTAAGGACATGGCACTGGCAGACAAGGTTCTTTGGGTCAGTTTGATATCTTTTAGTAGAGCAACTTAGTAGTTGGAGAAATATAACTTAGCAAGCTTTTGCATTGAAAAACCCTTTGTCAGGCTGAGGCAGCACCTCAGTTAGTGTGTGTGCTGTTACTGGATGGAAGGAATAGTAAAGAATCCAGAGGCTGGCATGCAATGCAGGCAAGAAAGCAAGTCAGTGAAAATGGAAATGGAGGTGTCAGGGGGTGAGGGACAGGCTGGGGTCAGGATGGGTGGGAGGGAGATGTGGCGGGTAAAAGTGGAACGGTACCTGGGGAGTCAGATGTCCGGCAGGTTGTAGTATGTCAGAATTCCAATGTTTATACTGAGTCCATGAGTTTCTGTATCAAGGAGGTTGATGAAGTGCAGTTCATAGGCTCATCTCCACTTTTAACTGCTACATCCTCCTTCCCACCCCCGAAGCTTGTCCCTCACCCTCTAATGCCTCCATTTCCATTTTCACTGACTGGCTTTCTTGCCTGCATTGCATGCTAGACTTTGGCTTCTTTACTATTCCTTCCATCCAGAAGCAGAACCCACACTAACTGGAGGTACTTCCTCAGGCTGATGAACCCGGAAGCTGGCATCCCAGGCAGCTAAGCTGAGCTCACATGGAGCCTCACAACTCCACTGCAGCCAGCAAGCCTCAGGCTTGTCAAAGATGTGATGGGTCTTGGATTTCCCCAGCCAGGACTGTGTGCGTGTGGTGGCTGGAGATTATAAAGTGCCTCCTACCTGCCTTTCACCAGGGACATCCTCAGTTCCTGGGGCTGCTGCACCAGCAGCAGTTCCACCAGGCCTCCCAACTCTGGCAGAGTGCAGTTTTAGTGGTCATGCCCAGGACCTGGGGTCTCCTCCTTCCGCATAACCCCTGCCCATACCTCCAAGTTCATCCTAGCAAGGGAGCTCAGCAGGGACATGTTCTTCCTCTGCAGACTGATGATCCAGTGAGTACCACCTCCAGCTCTGACAGCGGGATATTAAATGGTTGTGAAACCCAAGTGTAAAAAAACAGAAGGAAGTAAAGATGGAGTGAAGAGGGTGGCACTCACTGTGTCTGAAGCTTAGGGAACCCCAGGAGTGAGAGGTTCACCTTCAGGAACACTAGCTGCTCCACCAAACCAGGATTCAAGCAGGTGTGGTGGGGTGTCACTACATCTCCAGCAATGCTGAACATACTTTCGCTCGGAACACTGGTTGGTGGACAGAACAGGTGTTCCCGGGCAACCATGGCCAGATCTGGCCTCATCTGCCTGCGGCTTGCCCAGTAAGCCAAGGGGTCAAACAGCAGTGGCTCCATGGTCTCGGCGAGATAGGCAGCCACCCAGGCCTGAGTGCTACCCATCTGACGGTGGGGACTGGTGCCTCCGGACCCCACCATGGAAGCCATGCCCTTGGCCCACTTTGGCAGCAGCTGTGGTGGATGAGAAGACTGGCTGGTGGATGGTGTGTTGGCACAGGACAGTGGATCCCCCTCTTTCACGTCCCCCCACATCTGCCTTTCTGCCTCCCTGACTCTCTTTACAAGAACCTCCATCCACTGATCCAGGATTTTGCTGCCTTATTGTTGACACTCATGTTCACCTTGGGTCATACATGGCAGCCAGCTCGTGAGCCATACTGGACCACAAGGGATCAAGCCTCCTGATGCCACCTCAAAAGTGCTTACATGTTGGGTGACAGCAGCTTGCCCCAACGAGGAACATTGATCCCCTGGAAATTCTCCATTTGGCTCTGAAGTTCCCTCACTACAGGGATCACCTGGCTAAGGAGGGAATCACCAGCACTGAAGCTCTTGGAGGCCGCAAGGAAGGGCTTGAGGACCACCAAAATCTGCGAGATGGTATCCCACTCAGCTCTGTTAAGGGACCCACTGATCTCCCTGAGTAAGACCATCTTGTGGATGGCCTTCTGTTGTTTCACCAGCCTCTCAAGCATCAGGTATGTGGAGTTCCACCTAGTCTCCACATCCTGCATGATTTTGTGCAGTGGGATGTTCAGCTCTGCTTCTTTGTCCCACAGCATCTTGCCCTCCTTGATGCTCTGGTGGAAGTAACTTGCCACCTTCCTGCATTTTAGTAATGAGCTTGCTGGTGGTGCTGTTACCATCACCAGCAGCTCTGTCCCCCTCCAAGGCATCCCTGACAATGAGGTGGAACCTGTGTGCCATACAGCAGATGCCAGCAAAGTTGGCATCACGGACTGCCTTGACCATACTGGGCCCATTGTCAGTAACTATGAACCTGTGGGTGAGCTCACCCTGCCCAACAAGCCACCCCTGCACCAAGCAGTTAATGACCCCCATGTGGGACTCATACATCACCTTTGCAGGTAGGACAGAGCTCCTGGTGATGGTGACAGCACCACCAGCAAGCTCATTACTAAAATGCAGGAAGGTGGCAGGTTACTTCCACCAGAGCATCAAGGAGGGCAAGATGCTGTGGGACAAAGAAGCAGAGCTGAACATCCCACTGCACAAAATCATGCAGGATGTGGAGACTAGGTGGAACTCCACATACCTGATGCTTGAGAAGCCGGTGGAACAACAGAAGGCCATCCATCACCTCAGCTAGAAGGACAGCCCACTGGTGGCCTGACTGGTTGCACCAGTGCCCCGTCAGGGAGAAGTAGGCATGATCTCCACCCCGGCTGCTCCAAATGTCCAAGGTAAAGTGTAAGCCCACCTGTGGACCTGCCTTGCATAGCTCCTCTTTCAACTATTCGCTGCATGCCTCATACAGGGAGGGCACCACTGTCTTGCTGAAGGTGGTGCATGCAGGTACTTGGTATGATGGGGCCATGAGCACCATGAGCCACCTGAACCATGGCTGTTCAACTGAAGAGAAGGGCTGTCCTTCCACAGCAAACATCTCCCCAATGCTCTGCGTGAGCTTGCTCACCTTTGGAATGTGACCCCTCCCCCCGCCCTCTCGTGCCTGCCTTTCCCGCACTATTCCAGGGTGGCCTGCCTCTGCTTTGGAAGGACAGGTGCTTTGGAGCAAGAGGGGGATTTCTTTTTGGGCACATTCACACTGGTGCCAAGCTGAGAAGGAGCAAAGGCAAGGGGGTGGTGCCTGCAGAGATGCATCAGAATGAGAATAAGATGGGTTTCAACACAGACAAGTACAAGGTGATGCACCTGGGGAGGAACAACCGGCACCATACCTACAGGTTAGGGAACTCTCCTCTTGTCAGCACGGAGGCAGAAAAGGATCTTGGGGTCAACATTGACTCCAAGATGAACATGGGCCGGCAGTGTGGGGAGGCAGTTAGGAAGGCCAACCGCACCTTGTCATGTATCCACAGATGCATCTTGAGCAGGTCCAGGGAGGCGATCCTCCCCCTCTATGCAGCACTGGTCAGGCCACAGCTGGAGTACTGCATCCAGTTCTGGGCACCACACTTCAAGAGGGATGTCGACAGCATGGAGAGGGTCCAGAGGAGGGCCACTCACATGATCGGGGCAACAGGGCAGGCCCTATGAGGAGAGGCTACGGGACCTGAACCTGTTCAGCCTCCAGAAGAGAAGGCTGACGGGGGATCTTGTGGCCTGTCATAAACTAGTCAGGGGGAATCAGCAGGCATTGGGGGAGTCCCTGTTCCCCTGAGCACCACCAGGAGTGACCAGGAATAATGGTCACAAGCTGGCAGAGGGTAGGTTTAGGTTAGATATCAGGAGGCGCTACTTCACGGTCAGGGTGGCTAGGATCTGGAACCAACTTCCAAGAGAAGTGGTGCAGGCTCCTACCCTGGGGGTTTTTAAGAGGAGGTTAGATGAACATCTTGCTGGGGTCGTTTGACCCCAGTATTCTTTCCTGCCATGGCAGGGGGTTGGACTAGATGATCTGCTCAGGTCCCTTCCGACCCTAGAAACTATGAAACTATGGTGTTCATGTGTTTTGTCCCCTTGCCCCAGCTGGTTTTGGCTCAGCAGTGCTCAAAATGATACCAGACTACACTACCCCCTCACTTCTGGGTGCACATGCAGGTGCATGTGTGGATGCTGAATTTTTCCCCTCATCAGCAGGCAGAGGCACAGCAACAGGAGGAGTAGACTCAGCTGAGCCACTTTTCTCCACAACCTCTACCTCAACCTCCTCCCAAATGCCTTCTGCGAAAGAAGACTGGGCTCTAGGGGAAACTTGAGAGGCATGGAGCACAAACTCAGATGATTCCCCCTTCTTCCCCAGAATTTCCTTTGCTATGGCAATCATATCCAGCTCTGGCTCCAGCCTTTCCTCTGGCACTGTAAGGCTCAGCATGGGAAGTGAAATGGGGGAGAAGACTATTATGCTGGTGCTGCTTTTTGTCACGGTGGTCTTGATGTGGGGGCTGGTGCTTTTGGAGGGGATGTAGACTCAGACAATGGCATTGCTCCCTTTTCCTCACTGCCAGTAGAACCGGAAGCCTCATGCCTGCTAGTTGTAGGAAAGAGGCTTAGTTCGGTGGGGAGCGGTGGCGGGGACTTACAGCTATCCCTCTACCCCCTCTTCTGTCCCTCTCTGAAGGCTTGCCAGCTGCCTTTCCAGCACACTTCATAGTCTGTTTCATAGTGTGTTTGGTGTGCTGGAAAATCTGTATGTTCTTTTATAATGTAATATGTATTTATGTAATATATGTAGATAATTGTACATATGTATTTCTGTAATGTTTGTATGTATGTATTTATGTAATAAATAAAATATACAAATATATGTCTGTGTTCCTGAATAAGTTCTATATTATAATATGTGATATATGCTGTCCTTCCCTGCACAGTGAATGGAATGCACACTGTGAGAAAAAGCACAGATTTCTTTTCTGGAGGAAAAGAATCAAAATAGAGTAACAAAAACAAAAAGAGGATTTTGGGGAGGAATAAATTGAAAGGAATTAATATAATAAAAGGGTATTAGGAAAGCAAAAGGTACTGGATCCCACTTGCTAGTAAGAGGCTAGCAAATAGGAAGTGATAGCCTTTCTCTGACACTGCTGAGCTGCTGGAAGACACAGCTCAGTAAGCTGATCCCAAGGCACAGAGAAAGCTCAGTTCAAACAATGCTTTTCATGCTGTTTTCTGTCCCTCTCACAGAGCACTGGAATTGGAAGGGAACCCGGGAAAGAATCACAGTCACTGGCCAGCTCAGCAATATCTGAGCAGTCACTTCCCGCTCTTCCCCCTCCCTCTCCTTACTTTCTGTTTCCCTGCAAGCAAGCCCCGCTTTGAAACTCGAAACAAGTCAAGTGTTGAAACGAAACACCTGTCTAAATTTCGCAAAGCCCTAACATGTATGTGATGACTCCAAACAGTTACAGATCCTTTCATAACATAACAGTACTACAAACTCCAAATGTTAAAAAATCACAAGAACAGTTTATTGATCATGACACTTTAAAAAAAATAGGATTCTTTATATTTTGCTTGAGGTTTTTTTTAGAACTGGTATTCTCATTATCAAGCTTATCACTGAGGATAAGGACTGAAATTTTCATGTGATCACGTGACTCAAAGATAAAAACAATCTCAATATCACATGGTTTATGATACAATCACAAAGGTGGAAAAAAAACATATATCAGAAAGCAATTCTTACAGAATTGGCATTGTATCTGTTTTCTTTTCTTTCTAATGGAGATAAAATGAATGTAACAGCTCAAAGGGTAGCATTACAGGAGCTGCCTGTCTCTACAGAACTAATGGCAGAAGTCATGATTACTACATATCTAATGGTGTAAAAAAGTGTGTTTACCGAAGTATCCTGCTGGGTCGAAAGGTCTCCCTCAGGATACAAGACTCTCACCCTCCAGGCTACATGCCCAAACTTGCCTGCCATGACTTTGATGATTCCTGGTTCAGATGGACTGTCTGGCGCGTACACATCCGGAAATGAGACCTTGTGTCCGTCCGGGAGCTGGTGAGGGCTCCTCCACCCCTACACCCTCGCCCATGCCTCCACAGCAGGAATCCCTCTAAGGCTCCCTCTTCTCGTGTGAGTCCAAATCTCACGAGAAGTGATGGAGGGATAACGTGAATGCTGCCGCTGCCTAAAGCGGCGGTACTTGAAGTCTCGCTCTCTCCTCGAGCAGGATCCTGCTTCGTTCTCCAGGGCCTTCTTCTATGGGTGTCCTCAGCTTGCCCTCTGCGCCCACCCTGTGGCTCGATGCCGAGAACACCCTGATGACAGTCCATCCGCCCCTTTTACCCTTTTGGGGCTTGCCTTTGCCCTGCTCATGCCGAAGCCAGACGCTCCGGCGTGTTGCGGTCGACCCGTCACTGCTCTGGGTCACCGCTTCTCGCTCGTGCCCCGCAGTGGCACCTTACCACTGCCCCAAAACGTGCGAACCTGGCCTCAGGCGGTGCGCATCCACTCCTCCGCTTCCTCGCCGGTCTCTGCAGCTCGCCGCGGCACTTCCACTTCCGCTCCCCACTCCGGTGCGGCTTTTGAGCCGGAGGCTCCTGCCGCACACCTATAAGAGGTAAGTATTTGCTCCACCTTCCGGCGCTGAGGCGGGGGCGTTCCTGCAGAGGGGGCAGCCCAGCGAGCTTCACAGCCCGCTGATTTACCTGCTCCCGCACAAATAGGGAGCATTGCACTCAAAGCCAAAAGAAATCTATGTGTTAAACAACAATTTATTAGAAAAGGCAGTGACACCACACCAATTAGGCCCAATATAACAAAGAAAAGGAACAGGCAATGTTTGTAATCTCAGTGTAATAAAAGGCAGTTGTAAAAACTATGAAATGTATTCTCATACAAGGCAACCTTGGTATAGTTAAGTAAGCTACTTCACCTTAAATAATTATTCTGCATTCCTATACTGTATTTATCAGAGTTGAAGCGTTTTTTGCTTCTTCCCTACCTTTTCTAAACTTATAGGTTTACAGCAATGCCCATTCCAAAATGAACTCTATGCAATTCATAGTTATTTGGACGTTAAAGCCTTATCATTTTATGTTTTGGGTAAAAAATAAGATCTACATATTTTAAACCAGCTTGTTCTATAAAGTTCAGAACCTATTACACCATATAAATGTGAAAAATAATACCTTCCACTGTTATCATTTAAATTAATCTAATCTACATAATTACAAAACCATCTAATTCGCCCCCTAGGGTGCTGTTTCTTGTGGGGGGGGGGGAACCCCATACAGACAAAATAACTGTGCCAAGTCATCTTTTCCTGGTTTATTACACACTTAACTCAAGATAAAATGCTAAAATATTTCATTAGGGAAAATTACAGATTTTTGCAAGTGTATATTAATCCCCAGATTCAGTCCTGTATCTCTAATGGCACAATGGGTTTGTGTGTAGAGAGGTAATACAAGTGTAGGCTATTTGTTCTTGTTTTCATTCAGTAGACATCTCAATATAATATGATTGTCCTTCATCAACTCCATCATACAAAGCACACCTATTCATCTACATAACAATGTAGGAGGGACACTTATGCAATTAGGTATTTTATTTTGCATGATGAACAAGCTAGAGCCATGATTTTTTTCATGTAAGTTGGCTAATGGAAATTTATATTATAACTCCTTTACTTATTTTTAATATCTGTTTTAATAGCAGGTCCTTTATGGCCTTAATGGACTGGCCAACGCCAACATCCTGAGGGATAGCCAGCATGGGTTTGTTGCGGGTAGGTTTTGCTTGACCAATCTCATTTCCTTCTACAGCCAGCTGACCTATCACCTGGACAAGGGAGAAGAGATTGATGTCATATATCTTGACTTCAAAAAAGCTTTTGATCTGGTATCCCATGATCAGCTCTTGGCAAAACTGGCCAATTGTGGCCTTGGCTCCACCACGATCCGCTGGCTGGGAAACTGGCTCTGTGTTCAGACTCAGAGGGTAGTAATTGATGGAAGTCAATCATCATGGTGCCCTGTGACTAGTGGGGTCCCCCAAGGCTCTGTCCTTGGACCCATATTGTTCAACATCTTCATTAATGATGTGGACAGAAGTGGACTGGCTAAGTTTGCCAATGACACCAAACTTTGGGGCAAAGCATGCACGCCGGAAGATAGGCGGGTGATCCACATTGACCTGGACAGCCTCAGCAAATGGGCGGATGAGAACCTGATGGTGTTTAACACTGAAAAATGCAAGGTTCTCCACCTTGGGAAGAAAAACCTGCAGCATCCTTATAGGCTCGGCAGTACTACGCTGGCTAGCACTATGAAAGAAAGAGGCTTGGGGGTCATCATTGACCGCAAGATGAACATTAGCCTGCAATGAGATGCTGTGGCTAGTAAAGTGACCAAAATTTTGGCTTGCATCCATACATGCTTCTCAAGCAAATCCTGGGCCATCATTCTCCCCTGGTACTCGGCCTTGGTAAGGCTGTAACTGGAGTCTGCATCCAATTTTAGGCCCCACAATTCAAAAAGTATGTGGAGAAGTTTGAGAGAGTCCAGAGAAGAGCCAAGCCCATGATCAGAGGTCAGGAAAACAGACCTTACGACGACAGGCTGAGAGCCATGGGGCTCTTTAGCCTGGAAAAGTACGAGCTCAGGGATGATCTGACAAGTTTATCGGGGTGACCACCAGTAGCTGGGGGAACGTTTGTTCCCCAGAGCACCCAAAGGGATGACGAGGTCAAACAGTCATAGACTACTACAAGACCATTTCAGGCTGGACATAAGGAAGAATTTCTTTACTGTCTGAGCCCCCAGGGTCTGGAACAGCCTGCCACTGGAGGTGATTCAAGCACCTACATTGAACACCTTCAAAAGCCAATTGATGTTTATGTTGCTAGGATCCTATGACCCCAGCTGACTTCCTGCCCTTTGGGCAGGGGGCTGGACTCGATGATCTTCCAAGGTCCCTTCCAGCCCTAATGCCTATGAAATCTATGAAATAGAACTGAGCTACTAAATTCCTTTGTGAATCAATCTGTCACAAACAAACAAACATGCAGTTGGACAACTAAGATTGACAAACATGTGGATACAATTGTTGCCAAGAGGCAGATAAGAGAATATACAGACAAATTAAATAAATACAAACAGAATCTATGAATTATATTCACACGAGGAGATTAAAAAAGTAAAACACTCAAAGAACCAAACTTAAAAAGAGGAAAGTGGAACAATTTTATTGATCGATGCCTGCTAAATTTAAGTCCAGTCCTCAATAAAGCAGTGAAATAAATTTTAAGAGCAGATTTCTTAAAGTGTTTGGAGGATAGTAAAAGCAGAGCATATGCTGCATGCATTCATAAACAGCACACTCCCATAACAAATTCAGTCTCCATGGTGCTTTTCCTTTCTTACGACCTGATCGTAAGAGAACACCCACGCCCCCATGACCCAACTCCTTCCCCACCTCCTCCAGTGTATGGTTCTAAATGTCTTTCTTCTGCTGGTTTGAGAACAATTGTGGAGAAAGGTAGTTATGTAGTCCATGGAGCACAATTTAATAATGACTAATCTAAGGTATTTAGAACATCAGGATTTAATGCAACCTTGACGAGAAGTTAGGAACCACAGTGGAAATCTGGAAAACTGAAAACAAATGACAACAAAGGACAGCAAAGGACAGGCTGGTTAAGAGGATTCCCTGATGATCTCTGATGTGTCAGGCTGCATTACTGTCACACCTGCCAGTTAGTTATTATCTACTACTGTACCTGAACTTCTACTCAATTCAAAGGTTACAGCATTTAAAACAGACAGCAAAGGACTATGCAGGAACATCTAGCAGTAAGAGCACAACACACCCACTAATGTACATTAAAAATCTTTCTCATTTTTCTCTGCCCTTACTAAATCTCTTTCTCCCTCCTCCATCTCCCCCAAAGGGAAATTAAAATTAATTTGTTCAGATATAAATGCTTTTGGGAGAGGAGGGAGAAGAAAGCATTAGGTTGATGATCACTAGCAGCCTAAACATGTTCAGATGAATCAGACTAGAGTCTTCCTTTTTTTCAGAAGGATTTCTCTCCTGAAGATCTCTCTCTCCTTTTACGCCCATAACTAACTACATTTGCTTATTGATCTGGGCTATGTTTAGCTTTTGGGTAGCCCTGCCTAATTTTAATTTGCACAAAAACAATGGTGTACAATGTAATGAACATATCATGTACTTGTATTACTTGGCTCTTTTCGTGAGAAAATCTCTGCTGTCCTAAAATTGTGAAATAATTCTGAAAACGTTACTTGTACTGAGTAGTAGCTGACTCAGCAAATAGTCTATGAAAATGGTTATGTAATAAGGTTCTACTTACGACAGGCCCTGGGATTCCAATTTCCTGCATATGTATCCCTATGCTTCTCCAGGATAAATTTACACTGTTGGACAACATACATAGACTCCCAGAAACTTGAAGAGACCTCAACAGGTCATGTAGCCCTGCTGAAGGCATGATTACCTGTGATTCAGATGTATTAGGATTTATGTATGGTATTACTTGAGTGTTGGGGACGTAAATCTAATACATGTAACGTCTAATGTATACACACACTGGTAGCTGGAAATTAATTATATGCCAACAAAAATACAATACTGGAATGCTGATTCAAAATACTTACAGTTAAATCTGACCCAGTTCTGTATACCCTTGAGCTACAGGACAGTTTGCCTGTTGAACTGTGCAATTAACTAGCCTGAACAAAGTAGCAGAGGTAAAAAAAAAAAAACCCCCCACAAAATAAAACAAAACATACCCTTTTAAACTTCACGAAACTTAAGATATAGATTCCACCTTTTATCCTCAGTCTCTTTTATCCATATCTCACACACAGTAAAGACACAGGAAATTAACTCAAAACAACTTGGCAGATGCCAGCAATTTATTTTATGCTTTGAATGGATTTTTGCTTCTTACACTGGAAAGAAAACCTGAGGGACGCACACCTTTGAACAAATCAGAAACCCAGATCATTGTGCCTTGCCCATGACAGTCTGTTTGAATTTTATTTTAAAAGGCTTTATCTTTTGGTTGTTCTGGGTTTCCCAAGGGAAGATTTATGCCGAAGTGGCATGTAAAAATACAGCTGTGTCCTAAGGAAATTTTTTACAAAATGTAAAGGGCTAAAAAGTAGAGGTAGATAATAATGAATGTTTTATTAATCAAGATAAGATTAGCAAAGAATATAATGTGGTGTATTTCAAATGGCCTTTTCAGTCAAGTTAAAATTAAACAAACTGGTTCAAGGTACCCAGAAGGGCATGACTTATTAATTCAATTTAAAGGGGCAAGATAGAAAAGAAACAGATTTAAGTTTATGCCTTTTAAATCAATGAATTCTTAAAATTCAACTTCAACCTGCAGCAATGAGTTC
This sequence comes from Crocodylus porosus, assembly GCF_001723895.1. Classification (NCBI taxonomy): domain Eukaryota; kingdom Metazoa; phylum Chordata; order Crocodylia; family Crocodylidae; genus Crocodylus; species Crocodylus porosus. The sequence goes on along the minus strand of NW_017728913.1, from coordinate 27,788,449 downwards.
TGCTGTGTATATCTATTGGATCATAATTAAAGACACATTTCTCATTATTTGTTACTAAGGTTAGGAAAAAACAGGACCGTTGTGTTTTAATCAGTTACTCCAGAATTTGCTTTATAATTCATAACCTCAAATACTACACACCTTAACAAAGTAATTGACTGCTCCTTTTTAACAAAATGAACATGAAACTAACCCAGAATTAGCAGTAGCTTTAAGTTTTCAGTAGGCCACAGGATTATTTAAGGAGCTTGATGCTAAAAACATACACTATTCTAATTGGCTAGTTACTAAAGTTTATATAAGCAAGCAGAATAACCTACATGATAGATTCATCTTAATAATTTCCTTAGATAAATTTGGTCCTTGCAGTCATGTTAAGCAAGGTGTAATGTAGGCATTGTTCTTATCTGTGAATTAAAATGCAATCATTCCAGTATACAAAGAATACCATCAATAAATGAATAAACTATGGGAAGATGTACTGTTTAGATAAGAAATACCTAGATTTTGTGTCATTATTTGGCCTCTATTTTTTTTTAATAGAATTTTTTTTTTTAATGTTCCCTTGGCTATGCGATTGTGAGCCATATGGAACACTGTCCCAGACCAGGCTCTGCAATCAGGCTGCCCACACAGCTCCCAGGGGCAGGGAGCAATATCCCAGCTCCTACTCTAATCACAGAGCTGGGGCCAGGAGCTCCCTGCACCAGAAATGTTTCCCACCTGGTTCGGAGCTGGCTGGGACTTGCCCCAGATCAGGAAAGTTCCCAGCCGGCCCTCAGCAGCATGAGGAAGTCTGCATGTGCAATCCAGAGCTGCTGGGAACTGTCCTATTTTGGGGCATGTCCCAGCCAGCTCTGGGTTTCACGTGCAGACTACGCCACACAGCCCGTGGCTGGCTAGGACCCGTCCTGGTCTAGAGCAGGTCCCAGGCAGCTTCAAGCTGCACACTGCACAGCCTGGAGTTGGATGGGACCTGCCCCTCCCCAACCACTCTTTCCTGATTGGCCTGATTGGGTGATTGAAGCATGGGGCTGGGAAAGAGCTATGGGAGAGAGGCAGGTCCCACCCTCTGCCCTGATTCTCCAGTGGGGCAGAACAGGGCAGGAGCAAATCTGCTCCCAGAAGGAAGTGCTTGTAGATGTGCTCCCAGGTATGCTCATTGTACGGTATTTTTTCCCTCTCTGGATAACCTGTTCCAGTGTTTTATTACCCTACTAGTGAGAAAGTTCTTCCTAATATCTAACCTAAACTTCCCTTGCTGCAACTTGAGACCATTGCTCCTTGTTCTATCATCTGCCACCACTGAGAACAGTCTAGCTCTGTCCTCTTTTGAACCACCCTTCAAGGAGTTGAAGGATGCTATTAAATATCTTCTCAGTCTTCTCTTCTCTAGACTAAGTAAGCCCAGTTCCCTCAGCCTCTCCTCAGCAGTCATGTGTCCCAACCCCCTCACCATTTTTGTTGCCTTCTGCTGGACTCTCTCCATTTGTCCACATCCTTTGTGTAGTGGGATCCCAAAACTGAATATAGTACACCAGATGTGGCCTCACCAGTTTGGAATAAAGGGGAATAATCATTTCCTTTGATCTGCTGGCAACAGTCCTCCCAATGCAACCTAGTATGCCATTAGCCTTCTTGGCAACAAGAGCACACTGTTGGCTCATATTCGGCTTATTGTCCACTGTGACCCCAGGTCCTTTTCTGCAGAGCTGCTGCATGGACAGTCAATCCCCAGCCTGTACTAGTGCATGGGATTGTTCTGTCCTAAGTGCAGGACTTTGCACTTGTCCTTACTGAACTTCATGAAATTTATTTTGGTCCAATCCTTCAATTTGTGTAGGTCTCTGAATCCCAGCCCCACCCTCCAGCAAATCTACTACATCCCCCAGCTTGGTGTCATCTCTAAACTTGCTGTGGGTGTACTCTGTGCCTTCTTCCAGGTTGTTGATGAAGATATTGAACAAAACTGCCCCCAAGACTAACTCCTGGGGCACCAGCTGCTAACTAGACATTGAGCCATTGATTACTACCCTCTGAGCCCAGTGATCCAGCCAGTTTCCTATCCATCTTACAGTCCATTCACCCAGCCCCTGCTTCTTTAGCTTGCCTGAGAGAATGTTGTGGAAAAGCATATCAAAAGCCCTGGTAAAATCAAGTATATCACATCCACTGGTTTCCCCACATCAAAAGCCAGTCATCTAATCATAGAAGGCAGTCGGGTTGGTCAGGCATGACTTGCCCCTGGGGAATCCATGCTGACTGTTCCTAATCACCACCTTCTCCAACTGCTTAGAAATGGATTCCTTCAGGATCTGCTTCATGATTTTTGAGGGACTGAGGTAAGGCTGACCAGTCTGTAGTTCCCTGGATCCTCTTTTTCCATTCTTAAATATGAGCACTCTGTTTGCCTTTTTCCAATCATCCAGGACATCTCCTAATTACCACGATTTTTCAAACTTGATGGCCAGCAGCTCTGCAATTACATCAGCCAACTTCCTCAGCACCCTCAGGTACATCCCGTCTGCCCCCAAGAACTTGTATATGTCCAGCTTTTCTAAATAGTCCGTAATCTGTTATTTTACCACTGTTGACTGCTCACCTCCTCCCCAAACTCTGCTGCTAGATGCAGCAGTTTGAGAGCTGACCTTGCCTGTGAAGACTGAGGTGAAAATAGCATTGAGTACTTCAATCTTTTCTGCATCCTCTGTCATTGGGTTGCTTCCCCCATTCAGTAAGGGATCAACACTTTCCCTGATCATTCTCTTGTTACTGACAAACTTATAGAAATCCTTCTTATTATCCTTCACATCCCATGGTAGGATCCTAGCCACCCTCACTGTGAAGTAGTTCTTATGGATGTCTAATCTAAACCTACTCTCCAACAATTTATGGCTGTTATTACTTGTTATGCCAGGGGGTGTTAGGGGAAACAAGGTCTCTCCCAAACCCTTCTGGTTAGCCCTGCCAACCATGACCTCACATTGGGGCCTGTGGAGCATGGTGCTGGGCCCCTCGCTGAGGGCCTGGGTTCAAGTGCTGGCCTCTCCCTGTTTTTTTTCTTTCTAGACTTCAGCAAGGCCTTTGACACCATCTCCCACCCCATCCTCATTAAAAAACTAGGCGACTGTGGCATGAATGCCTACACAGTCAGATGGATTGCAGATTGGCTCAAGGGTCATACTCAGAGGGTGGTGATGGACGCGTCATATTCGACCTGGGGGGAAGTGGGCAGCGGAGTCCCCCAGGGCTCGGTCCT
>NW_017728913.1:27782749-27785090 GCF_001723895.1 Crocodylus porosus | reverse complement strand
GGTTGGCAGGGCTAACCGACCATGTCGTGAATCCACAGGTGCATCTCAAGTAGAGCCAGGGAGGTGATCCTCCCCCTCTATGCGACGCTGGTCAGGCCACAGCTGGAGTACTGCGTCCAGTTCTGTGCGCCCCGTTTCAGAAGGGATGTGGACAACATTGAAAGGGTCCAGCGGAGGGCCACACGCATGATCCAGGGACTACAGGGCAGACCCTACATTGAAAGACTGCGGGACCTAAACCTGTTCACCCTTCACAAGAGAAGGCTGAGGGGGAACCTGGTGACTGTCTATAAACTCACTAGGGGGGACCAGAAGCGTTTAGGGGAGAGGCTGTTTCCCCTAGCACTCCCTGGCATGACAAGGAACAATGGACACAAGTTATTAGAGAGTAGTTTTAGATTAAACATCTGCAAGAACTACTTCACAGTTAGGGTGGCTAGGACCTGGAACCAACTTCCTAGGGAAGTGGTGCTGGCTCCTACCCTGAAGATCTTTAAGAAGAGGCTTGATGACTACCTGGCTGGACTCATTTGAGTCCAGTCTTTTTCTCCCGCCCAGGCGGGGGGTCGGGCTTGAAGATCTACAAGGTCCCTTCCGACCCTACTTCTACTTCTATGATTGTCGGCCCATGTTCATCTTGGAGTCCTTTCTGCCTCCGTGCTCTCAAGAAGGGAGTTTCCCATCTTATAAGTGTGCTGCTGGTTACAACCGCTCAAGTGCAGCACCCTGTACTTGTCAGTATTGAAACACATCCTGTTTTTGTTAGCCCACCCCTGTAACCAAGTCTTGCTGCAGTCTTTCCCTCCCTACTAGTGTGATCACCTCAACCCAAATTTTGGTATCATGAGCAAATTTAAACAGGTTTCTTTTCACCCCATTGTCCAAATCACTGATAAAGTAATTGAACAGCGTGGGCCCAAGGACCGAGCCCTGGGGGACTCCGCTGCCCACTTCTCCCCAGGTCAAATATGACCCATCCACCACCACCGTCTGAGTACAACCCTTCATCCAATCTGCAAACCATCTGACTGTGTAGGCATCAATGCCACAGTAGCCCAAATTTTTAATGAGGTTGTGGTGGGAGACGGTGCCAAAGGCCTTGCTGAAGTCCAGAAAGACTACATTCACAGCAACACCTGCATCCAATGCTTTTGTGACCTAATCATAAAAGGTAATCAGGTTGGTCTGACATAACCTGCCCCTAATGAAACCGTGCTGGTTGCCCTTGAGCATCATGTCTGAGGCCAGCCCATCGCAGATGTGCTCCATGATGATCTTCTCAAAGAGCTTCCCTAGGATTGAGTTAAGACTGACAGGCCTATAGTTGCCCGGGTCCTCCCTCCTCCCTTTTTTAAAGACGGGGACCACTTTGGCTATCTTCCAATCATCTGGCACCTGGCCCGAGCACCATGAGCACTCATAACACCATGCCTAGGGCCTTGCAATAACCCCTGCTAGCTCCCTCAGCACCCTGCGGTGGAGAGCATCTGGACCTGCTGATTTGAACACATCCAACTCCTCCAGAAGCTCTCTAACCCAGTCCTCCCCAACCTGAAGTCTGGAGGCATTCCCCTTGAGTCTGTCTTGCATCACGGTGGGGAAGTCCTGGTCCCTGCACAGGAAAACACAGGTGAAGAATTGATTAAAGAGGTGTGCTTTCTCCTCTGGCACAACCACCATATTGATCGGAGGATCTTGCAGGGGCCCCACACTTCCTGGTGCTTTCTTCATCCTCCCTATATATTTGAAAAATGACATTTTATTATCTTTGATTTTGGACCCAAGTCCTAGCTCTATGTTCGCCTTAGCTTTCCTGACAGCTCCCCTACAGGCCCGAGCAGAGGAGGTATACTCCTCTTTGGAGATACCACTCCCTTTCACTGGTTGTATGCTGCCTTTTTGGCAATCAGACATTCCCGTACACACTTGGTAAGCCAGGGGGGCTTTGGGGCACTCCTGCCCCCCTTGCTTTTTATTGAGATGGTCACCCCTTGATCCCTGAGTATTGTGTCCTTAAGGAACAACCACACATCTTGGGCACTGAGCTCTCCTGCTCTCGAGAAACCCAGCGCCTCTCCCACTAATCTCAACTCATTGAAGTTGGCCCTCTTGAAATTTAGGGCTACCGCCTTGCTGAAGACCCTTGACGCCCTGCACTGGATGGTGAATTCCAGCAAGCGATGATCACGATCACCCAGGTGGTCAAGGACCTGGAGGCCCCTTACCAGGTCATCACCTAGGGCCAGGACCAGGTCCAACAGGGCATTTCCTCTGGTGGGACTGTGCACCTCCTGAATTAAGTGGAGGTCCTGTATCTCAGCCAGGAACCTCCTGGAACAAT
>NW_017728913.1:27745777-27782639 GCF_001723895.1 Crocodylus porosus | reverse complement strand
GCTGACTGTTCTTCCCAGCAGATGTCCAGGTAATTTAAATCACCCATGACAACTACATCCCTTGCCTTAAGTGCCTCTGCAAGCTGGCCTGAAAATTCCTGGTCCAGCTCCTCCCCTTGGTTGGGGGTCTGTAGTAGACACCCACCATTAGTTCCCTCTCCCCACGGCCCCCTTGTATGTTGACCCAGAGCACTTCTGCTTGCCCTTCTGACCCCATTTTGCTGGCAGAGGTTGTGTATTGCTCCTTGACATAGAAGCGCCACACACCTGCCTTTCCTTCCTTCTCTATCCTGCCTGTAAAGCCTATAGCCCCTAATGCTAACTGCCCAGTTGTGGGATGAATCCCACCAAGTTTCTGTAAGCCCTATTATATCTTGGTCTGCACTGGATATTCTGATGGCGAGTTCCTTCTGTTTATTCCCCATACTACGAGCATTGGTATATAGGCATTTAAAGCCTTGCCTAGTTGCATGTGCCACCCCCTGATTTAGGAGACTGTCTGGACCCCTGTTTCTTACCTGGGAACTGCTTGCATTTGTCACTTGTCTTGCTCCCTTGAATTTCTTTTTATGTTGGCTGTGGCTATACTCCAAGACTCATGTGTGAAACTTCAGTTGATTTTGTGTTATACATTTGAAAAGATGGGGAAAAATGTATCCATTAGCTTACTGGAACCCTCGCCCCTTCAAGAGACTTCTCTTATACATTATAAAACAACAGTCATGGGAATTAATTAGTTAATTAACTAGTTAAAAAGTTAAAAATTTAAAGAAATGGCTAACTTTTAACTTTAACTAGTTACATTTTTCAGCTGTCAACTTTTAACTTTAACTAGTTAAAAAAAAAGGTTAACTTTAACTTTAAAAAAAAGTGTAAGCTAAAGGTTAAAAAAAAAGAAATCTGGCTTTCCCAGAGTGTTTCCTGACACAGCCACTCTCTGGGACTTACATGGAATGATATTTCTTTATTGAAAGTCTAGGACTTCTTGTTTGAGACACAGAGAGTAGTGTGCCTTCCTATGAGATACGGTCTCTTAAGAACGACAAATCCCTGAGTTCCTTAATTCATGCCTGACATACAAAAAACTAGAACTCTTGGTTCCAAAATGATACTTTTATTAGACCAATTGGAAAATGGCAAGAAAATTGTCCTTTTCTGCCAGCTTTCGGGATCAAAGTCCCTTCGTCAGGCTCTGGGAAAAGCGTAGATGGTACAAGATAGTAAAAAGTCCCCATATGTAGGAAATAAACTTCATTTTTGCACAGAGGGAGCTGAAGATGGAAGTCTGTCCCTCTGGATCCATGAGTGTCTTTGTAAGCTGTGTTGAGTAGCTCTTTGATGTGTTGATCAGGTAGAATTCCTTCCCTGGAGGTGTCAAATGGCAGGCAGGGAGGTAAAAAAAACCCTTCCTTCTTGTTCTGCAATGAAATTTAAAAACCAAAATTCAAAATCAGCTAAAATTTGTCATCTTCCATGTTTCTGGAGTGCACTTGGTATCTGTGTTGGTCTGAGACAAAAAGACATACAAAAAACTAGAACTCTTGGTTCCAAAATGATGCTGCAACAGACTTCAAATGGCACATTCTTTCATCCCAGTAAAGTCTTTCTTAAGTGTCAACAAAGATCTGTCTAAGCCAAGTCAGTTACAGATGCAGTGTCTAAGCATATTTTATAAGGGTAAAACCAAAGCAAAATGAATCCCAATTTACAAATACCTAACAAAGTCAGAGAGAGATTAGGAGGCCAATTCTAAAATTTGTTGCATGTGGGCAGTCTTTTGCATCCTCACATAATCTATTTTCCTGAAATGGGGTTCTATATAGGTGCAGTGCAAATGATATGCTGTCAACAGGCCTAAGCCACTAGCTAAAATCAGTGGAATTGTGAGGAAGCCGGGAAGTGAACCTATATTCCTTGGCAACACGACAATCCTTCTTCACAAGTACAATTTTTGATACCCAGAACATAATATAATGTGGATTTCATGACCTTAAATTGCACCTGTTTTTTCTGATCTTGTGTAATGCTTGACCACAGGACAATTTTCTTCAGTTAGTTCTTTATTCCATATTCCTTGACAAAAAACATTACTGAATAATTAATTAGTTGTAATTTGTTTGTGAGCAATTCATTGCCAACGTATGATATTCAGAATGTGAACTCTAATGGACGGGCAGATTCTTTGTATCGTATATTTTTGTTCCTGGCTAAAGAGGTGCCATTTTCAGAATCAGGCTTCCAAAGTACTTAAAGATAGCCAGTGTGAATATCTGTAGTTACAAATTCAGAATTTCCATAAATATTGCGTAGTCAAAAAACAAACAAACCCCAAAACAAAACAGAGGAAAAAAAATTGGTAATTTGACAGACACTTGTTATACCAACAAACAAGAGATCACCAAGATAGATTAAACACATTGGTTCCAAAAAAGTGTGACAGGCTACCCCCGGGAATTTCTCTTACCCCGTCCTTCAGCTGTTCTTTACTATGCTGGGCTTCACCTGTTCTGGTCAGACCTGAGGAAGAATATCTTGCTTTCAAAATGCTTGTCTATCCCAAATACCTAGCTGGTCCAATACAAATATCATCCTAACAAATCTTTACCCTTTGCATAATTTCTGTACCATCATGGTTACAACATCAGTCTTACACTACAGATATTCGTTGCATGTGTTTGCTGTATTTTGACATATTTACACTTGTAGGATTCATGTACTCTTAAGGGCAAAGTTGTCCTTAGATCTCCACTTTTGAAATTAGCTTTGTTGTTCTACTCCATAAGAATATGCATCTTCTTTATTTTGAGTAACTATGAATTATACAATTGTGAAATTGATGGAGAATCTGGATTTAATTTGTAGAAAGCACAAAAAAATCAGAAAAAGGTGAAAGATTAATTTTCAGGCAGCAATAGGGAACCAAGACACTTTGTCTTCTGCCTATGAGAAGTCAGAGGACATGTTCATAAGCATTATCTGACATTTTGTTTTATTTAATTAAGGATAATACATGTTTAATGAAAAGTATGCCCAAGCATTGTCTTTGGACAATTAATGCTATCATTAATGAATATAAGATGCTTCATTATGCAAAGCAAGAAATAATTCTTAGGAAACTAATTTCTATAAAGTGGAAAGATACAACCTTGTTTGAAGTACTGAATGCTAAGGTAATTGATCTGCTTCTTTTTAATGCAGGCTGAGAAAGTACAAACAGGGAAAAAATGATCAGTATGTGCTATTGTATATAAATTCTCATAAAACACATTCACTGAATTTAGAGGCCAGATCTTCAATCAGTGCAGTGGCATCACTCCATGAAAATCACTGAAATATTACTGATTTATACCATCTTAGATCTGGCTGTTTCTGGCTATTTATTAATTCTGCAGAACTGGCAGGCTTCCCTGGACTGAAGAACTGGGAATGTCTTCCCCTCCTGCACCCCTCTTTCCTTTGTGGGAGAGCTTGGGGCCAGCCCAGGAAACATCTCAGTCACCCAAAGAGGGAAAAGGATTTGAAAGCCCTACAGGGTTGGCAGGCCTGCCTGGGGAGGTACTACTGAAGGGTTGTGTTTGTTGGAACAAAAGGGAGGAGTTAGGTGTACTTTTTGGGGGAAAGGAGCAACACCTGCAGCCCCTCTGTAGGAGAGGGGTGAGAAGCTGGGAGGGGAAACTGCAAGGAGAGTTCAGGGACCTTCCCTGTAACTGAGGTGGGGTGGAGGGAGTGGAGAAAATTATTTTATATCTGGAAGTGGTGGTGGTATGGTTGGCATTGGCAGGAAGGTTTGCTTGTGTGGAGGTTTGGGCAAGAATAGGGTGGAAAGTGGAGACTGGAATTCTTGGGTTTTGGGAAAATCCTGTCTGTGGGTTGGTTGTTTACAGTAAGCCACTGTGGGCCTTTTGGATTAGGTGGGATAGAAATCTAGGAAATAAATAAAGCAGTGGATAGAAGAGTTAGTGGTACTGCAGCTAAAAAGTTTTCTTCTAGTTTAAGTGCTAGAGGCCTGGAAGTGTAAGAAGCATGCACTATTCCTATTTTCCTATTTTGTGAAACTTTTGATTGCTGTCTATCGACTTAGATTCATTTTTGTTCCTCAATTCATAGATTCATAGATGCTAGGGTCAGGAGGAACCTCAACAGTTCATCAAGCCCTAGGCAGGAAAGGGTGCTGGGGTGAGATGATCCCAGCCAGATGCCTTTCTACTTACTTCTAATATCTTGAAGGAAGTACTGGGGCTGTGGGGTGCCTTCTATTAGCATGAGACATTTGAAACAGACTGATTTTATGTTGGCCTCTGCCTGTATGTATATGATGGTATGTACTGCAATAACCTGAAAAATTTCAATTTAAATTGAAACATGTCAGATGCTAAGCAGTCTCAGGGTCCTTCTAGAAAACTGACCAGGACACTTCACCCTGCACGTTTGGTTTGCGAATCAAAGACAAGGCCTTAAAAGAAGTTTGTTTCAAAATTATGTAACCTAGCAGAGATCAGCAAAGTATATCACCTCAGATATATGCAGATACATTGCTTGATATTTAAGACTGTAATCCCAACCTTCAAAACCCTCACAGTATGAAGCCTGGATCATTTCACTAGTCACTCCTGTTTTTCATTGATCAGTTTTTATTATACCAATTTCAGTCATCAGGAAAAACAAAGGAACTGATAGGAGCAAGGTTGAAACTCAGATATCTGTAAGTGACTGGGTCAGAGTTAATGAGCTCTTTTTCTACATCTACAATTAAAATGATTTGCATCTTACAGACATAAAAACTAAATATAAATCCCATCTCCTTAGCATTAGTTCCCCACCATAATCTTCCTTAGAAAAGATTCTTGAATTATTTGAGCATGATCAGCTCAAGAAATTTAATCAAACAGTATGTACAAGCCCAGATCTGAAGAATTAGGATGTTCTTATGGTTTGGATAATTATTCAGATTTAAAGTCTGAATCGTCAAAACAACTCCTCCCTTTTGCAAAGATGTATGAGAGAAAACATAAGCATATGAATAAATGAGAATGGTCCTCTTCTGTGGGAGTGTTTCATAGCTATCTAAGTTTCAGTAATTGATGTATATAATACATTAATCAGAAGATTCATTCCTTTATGCAACATATAAATTCAATAAGTAAGTATAAGAGTTTGGTGTCAAAAGGGAACATTCGATCTTTAAGCAAGTAAAACATCTATGTGATAATTAGTTTATTTCAAAAATCAATAAATAAGAAGTTACAAATTAGTCTACTAATAGAGTCATTATCATCATCCCTTTGAGTTGCTTTGAGTGGAACTATGACTTATACTATCATGAGCAAACTCCTTTTGTCTCATTGTAATAATCATGTACAGGTGCAGCTGTAAGGAACATGTGATCCATCTCCCAGGAGTATACACTGTGCTTGAAGCAAGCTGTTTCATTACTATTACTGATTGCTTTCCCCCAAAGATCCAAAATCTTTCCTGAATCCTTACTAAGCAGAACAGGTCTAAAACTAATCACAGTGGATCAACAGCAGTAGTTGCCACTGCCAAAACCAAAAGGTGGACAAACTAAGCCATCTTAGCTGCTCAGTCTCTCTGGAGCTATTTGAACAGTGATTCTCAACCGGGGTGCTACCATATCCTTTGAAGGATGCTGCAAGGTGTAAGGAGATAAGCAGAGAGGGGGAAGCTCAAGCTTGTCCCTACCTGGGTAATCTGCCACCCCCTACTGCCCAGCCCCTCTGTAAGAAAGTAAGCACTCTAATATAAGTTAGTTTTTGAAATTGGGTGCTACTCTATTCACAAAAGTTATGATTGGGGTGCCTCAAATCTAATGAGGGATAACTTGAGTCCAAAAATAGTTGGGAACCACTAGAGTACTAGAGTTATGTGACCCCAGCCCTTGCCAATTTGCCACACCCAGGATAACTACAAAGCCTCTGTAACCCTTGAAGCTCTTATGATGTCAGCAGTCTTTGCTTTTAAGGACATCTTTGTTGGATTGGAAGATTGGCTGGTTCACAAGGTTGACTGATTGGAAAAGAGCAGAGAGATAGGTACCTTCAGAGCTCACAGCCACAGTGCCATTAAACATTAATGCACAACTAATCAATGGATTTACTACCTTCTTTAACCTAATACCTAAAAAATTAAAGGGTTGGCTCAAATTCTCCTCCATTGTAATCAGTGGCTATGCCCCCACAGACTTCAGAGATGCAATGCTTCCACTCATATTTTTCATTTGATTTCTTTATATCAAAAATGTCAGTGTTCTGAGTTGTTCTAATTTTCATTAAGCAAGATAAAGGAACATATTAAAGCAGTGAATATGAATGAGAAGATACAAAGAATGAGGATTTGTGTATTACCATACACTGTACACCAAGTGTTTTAACATTTATATTTTCATAATGGCACTACAGTTTCTTAGGATTGTTTACACTTTGGTAGGAGTTTTACACATAACACTAATCTGACCTATACAAGCATTAGAAATGTATTCAAAATAACTCATTAGCATAAGGAAATAAGGCATGATTATACTATTCTTTCTATATTGTGCTTTTCTTTTTTAACACTAGCAAATACAAACATAGTTTATTTAAAATAAAACCCTACCTTCTTTGTATTTGAATTATTTAGGAATTCTAAATATAATTGGAAAGAAAAAAACAAACTGATGCTATAAAACAAAGTAAATTGGAAATGCAGAACATTCCACCTTTAGGTCTCAACTAGTTTTTTTCCTCTGTCCAGTTCCCCTACTCCTTGGATTTCCAAATTCCAATCCAAAAGGTTAAGAATATAATTTGATCTAATAAGTAATTGAGTTAACATTTCCCAGTGATATATGCAGGTGAACTACACTTAGAAATGACACTATGAATATTAATTTGAGCTTGATTGCAATAAATGATTCGCTTCATATGAATTAAACGTGCCTTACAAGAAATTCTTCATGCAAAAATGTGAAAAAAAAATCATCTTCCGGTTTCATTGTATCATTTCTGAAAGTGTTCACATGATATTGGAGATGTACACTTCTTGTTAATCCATTTCTAAGGCTTAGTTCTTTATATTCCTATATAGTATGATAACACATCCCGACAATGTATATACATTCTCTCTTGTGACCAGTTCTTAGATTTTATCCTTTTGTAAACAGACACATGAGTCTCTATTTATTAACTATGACTTACATTTCTCTTATTTTATTTGTATAACGTAAATGAAAAGAAAAGAAAATAGCTAGACGAATAAGTATAAAATTGGATATGTTGTCTTGAAACTCCAAAACATTTATAATACTACGCAGTTTACTAACTCTATCTTATACTTTAGATGGATTTGAAAATCTCAGGATAACTGAACAGATATTTATACAGCTACATTTCCCCAGCACATTAAAATACATCTATCTATGGTTTACAATTCAGAATTTGGTGATGGACAGCACTACTTACCAATGATACTATCTTACACTGGAAGTAGTTTAATATCTTACAGTAATCCAATATCTTATACTGGAAATCAAATCAAAACACCATACCTGAATTCTGGTTCAAATGAAGAACATAGGAGTAATAATAATAATAATAATAGTAAAAATTAAATGTTTGTACTTTGGTATTTCTGCTACGTGGTCCACAAGTTACATGTGAAGTGACTGTTGACCTCAGTTAGGTGGCCAAGGAACTAGCGGACCTCCTGTGGATATGATGAAAGACCTACAAAGAATGGAGGACGGGATCCACCTCCAAGGAGCAATATTTCACAGTGGTCCAGGAACAAGGAAAGCCAAGGCTGTGACTGAACTCCAACTAGCTATAAGTATCAAGGATACTAAAAAGTCCTTTTTTAGACATGTGGGGAGCCAGAAGAAAAGCAAGGGCAACGTTGGACCCCTGCTAAACCAGAAGGGACAATTGATAACCGACACCCAAGAAAAAGCCAACCTACTAAATAGGTACTTTGCATTGGTCTTCATTGGTCCCATGGATTGTCCCTGCCCATTACAGGACAGCGAGGCCTGGATGAGGGAGATTCCTTGCCCTCCATCAATGCTGACCTCATGAAGGAACACCTTGAGAGGCTGGACACCTTCATGTTAGCTGCCCCTGATGGTTTACATCCCAGGGCACTCAAGGAGCTGGCTAACATCATAGCTCAGCCCCTGGCATGGATCTTTGAGAGTTCCTGGTGGTCTGGTGAAGTGCTCGAAGATTGGAAGAAGGCCAATGTGGTGCCTATCTTCAAGAAAGGGAGGAAAGTGGATGCGGCAAACTACAGGCCCATCAGCCTAACCTCTATCCCGGGGAAGGTCTTAGAAAAAGTCACCAAAGAGTCCATCTTCAATGGACTGGCTGATGCCAACATCCTGAGGGATAGCCAGCATGGGTTTGTTGTGGGTAGGTCTTCCTTGACCAATCTCATTTCCTTTTATGACCTTTTATCACCTGGACAAGGGAGAGGAGATTGATGCTGTATATCTTGACTTTAAAAAAGCCTTTGATCTGGTATCCCATGATCACCTTTTGGCAAAACTAGCCAACTGCAGCCTTGGGTCCACCACGATCCGCTGGCTGGGGAATTGGCTCCGTGGTCGGACCCAGAGGGTGGTGGTGGATGGAAGTCAATTGTTGTGGTGCCCTGTAACCAGTGGGGTCCTTCAAGGCTCTGTCCTGGGACCCATACTGTTCAACATCTTCATTAATGATGTGGACATTTGAGTCAGAAGCGGACTGGCCAGGTTTGCTGATGATGCCAAACTTTGGGGTAAAGAATCCACACCTGAGGACAGGAGGGCAATCCATGCTGACCTTGATAGGCTTAGGAAATGGGCAGATGAGAACCTGATGGTGTTTAACACTAAAAAATTCAAGGTTCTCCACCTTGGGAGGAAAAACCTGCAACATCCTTATAAGGTTAGCAGCACTTTGTTGGCTAGCACTATGAATGAAAGGGACTTAGGGGTCATGATTGACCACAAGATGAACATGAGCCTTCAGTGTGATGCTGTGGCTAGTAAAGCAAGAAAAATGCTGGCTTGCATCTGTATATGCTTTTCAAGCTAATCCCAGGACATCATTCTACCCTTGTACTCGGCCTTGGTGAGGATGCAGCTGGAGTACTGCGTCCGGTTTTGGGGTCCACAATTCAAAAAGCATGTGGAGAAGCTTGAGAGAGTCCAGAGGAGAGCCACGTGCATGATCAGAAGTCAGGAAAACAGATCTTATGACGAGAGGCTGAGCCATGGGACCTTTCAGCCTGGAAAAGTGCAGGCTCAGGGGCCACCTATAAGTTTATCAGGGATGTTCACCAGGATCTGGGGGAATGATTGTTCACCAGAGTCCCCCAGGGGATGACAAGGTCGAATGGTTATAAACTTCTGCAAGACCGTTTCAGACTGGACATAAGGAATAATTTCTTTACTGTCTGTGCCCCCAAGGTCTGGAATAGCCTGCCATCAGGCGTGGTTCAAGCACCTACTCTAAATGCCTTCAAGAAAAAATTGGATGTTTATCTTGCTGGGATCCTGTGCCCCCAGCTGGCTTCCTGTGCCTGGTGCAGGGGGCTGGACTCAATGATCTTCCAAGGTCCCTTTCAGGGCTAATGTCTGCAAAATCTGTGAAATCTGTGAAAAGCACAGTCTTTTTCCATAATCAGCTTATTACAGCTGTATTGTAGGATTGTGTTATGCTTCAGGTACTGATATGATTTGGAGGAGAGTTGGCCCTATTCAATGGCCGAATCTCTGAAACTGAATTGAATCAGGAGACCAATTAAAAGGTCCAAATTGATTTGAAGCTTTCCAAATTGATTCAGAAAAGATCTGGACCTGGACTTTGTGTTGGTAGTTAAGGGGCAGGGGAAGGGAGGCTGGAGGAGGAGGGAGGGGAACATTTGGGGGATTTGTGCCAGGTCCCATTCCCTTCCTGTTCCCCTCTCTCTCCTGAGTGCCCTGCAACCCCATCCACTTTCCCATCCCCACCATGGCTGCCCCACCTGGCCACAGCTCCCTGCTTTTTTTTAAAAAGCCCCCACTCACCAGTTGCTGCCAGGAAGGGGCACAATCCCCACTGCCCCACACTGCATGGGAGCTCTGTCGTGAGCCCTCTGACCTCTGCCCACTCTCTCAGCCCCGCCCTCCCCATGGCTGCCCCAACTCCCAGCCCTTTTAAAAAAAAAAAGGCCTGACTCACCAGTTGCTGAAGCAGCCTCATGGTTTCTGTGGGATCATGGCAAAGCTCCCATGTAGTGTGAGGCAGTGGGGGGCCATGGGAATTGCCCCCCACCTGGCAGAAGCCGGTGAGCGGGGATTTTTTTTTTTTAAGAGCTGAGAGCTGGGAAAGCAGGAAGGACAGCCATAGAGCGGGCAGAGGATGGAGCTAATTTGGAGATTGATCCAATTCGGCAGTGGCCAAATCTCTGAATCAGATTTGGCTGAATTGATTCGGGACAGTGATTTGAATAATCAAATCGCTGTCCTCTGAATTAGCATAATTCAAATCCAAAATGAATACTAGCCACTTCGCACAGGCCTACTGTATTGTACTAAAAAATAGGGGTGTGCAAAATGGGCAGTATTCAATTCAGATTCAGATTCATCCTGAATTGGGGACAGTGATTCAATTAATTGATTCAGATCACTTGTCCTGATTCAGTTCAGCTAAATCTGAATCTGAAGATTCAATGCAGATTCAGAGACTCAATGATTTGGCCATAGACACAGCTTTAAATGTTTTTCTACATACTTTGAGGTACCAGGCACAGCTTGTGAGTGCTGCAATGCTGGGGTGGCTGGAATATCACACAGGAGTGTAGAGTGGGGGCCCTCATGTGCTTGGCAGTGAACCCAGAAATGGATCAGAGGTACTTCTGGTCCACTTCTGGGTCCACTGGGGAGCATGTGAGGGTCTCCTGTGCCTCCTCAACTCAGTGCTTGGTCACAGGGGGTCCAGGTGCCCTCCCAGACCCAGGAGGCACCACTTGCTGAGCCAGAGGGGCACAGGGGGATCCACCTGTGCACTCCCTGGTGGAAGTGCTTCTGGTCTTCTTCGGGGTCTTCTGCCAAGCACACTGGGGAGCCCCCCATGATCCTGTGGGATGCTCTATCCATCCCAGCATAATAGCATTCATGAGCCACCTGGTACCTTGAGGTATGTAGAAAAAATATTTAAAACTGGGTCTATTTCTGAATCACTGAATCTGTCTGAATCTCTCTGAATCAATGTGAGGGGTTCCGATTCAATTCAGAGAGATTAAAGGGGCTCTTGGTTCAATTTGGAATTGGAGATTTGGCCACTGAATGAATTGGACTGAATCTCCAACTGAATCTGCTTTCAGATTTACACTTAAGCATAACAAGGGTGGAGCAAATGGAGCAGCAGCCCCAGGTGCTCACTGACGGTGTGCCAGAATCATCTCCCAGCCATAGGAGCCAGGCAGTGCAGTGTACACCAAGCACTGCATCTAGGCAGGGCAGTGCCACACCAAGCACTGTATCTGGGGATGGGAGCTGCGTGGAGATCCCCCCCATGATGCCTTTGCCACAGCAGGCACAGCTCTGCACCTAATATATATGTAGCTGCAATGGGGCACAAGGGTCAGCTTCCAGGGAACCTGGCCACAGGGCTGCTGCCACTGAAACAGAACTGATGGTGCTACAACAGTGGCAGCAGCAACAGTAGTCTGGGAAGGTAAGCCTTCACCTCCCCTCATCCACGTCCCATCCCCCCAGTCTACATTGGCCTTGCCCTTCTCCTTTCTCCCCTCCCCCTGACACTCAGTGATCTTGCTGCTCCTCAAAGATGGCCAATCCAAATTGCATTTATTCAAAATATTCCATGGTAAGTTTTTATTGTTTATATTGTCTTTAAGAATATGTCAGGTTGATTTCATAGGCAACTTCAGATTTAGGTTATTAGCCAGGCAGATGTAGCAGCAACATGTAACAATATACTGTTTTCTGGAAGGATGATAATGAAACTAACACAAAGTTATTCATTTTTATTAATTAGTAATTGAAGCACTAATATGTTCCAACTGGATAAGGAAAGTGACTCTCTTTCACCATATGTGTTAGGTACCCCTAGCTTTGATTTGTTAAGAACTGAATATCCCTAAACTTAAGCAGTTAGGGATGAAGACAATGCCCACTGAATGCTGTGGAAGCTTCTAACATGTAATTCAACTTCCAATAAAGCTATTGGAAAGGGAAAGACTTTCAAAGACTTCAAATATTTGGGTTAAAGTTTTAGGATAAAATCTAAATGAATTGAAGTCAGTGGCACAATTTCCATTGATGTCAGTGGTTCAGGATTTCATTCTTACTAAGAAAAACCTTTATTGTCTATAAGAGTTTAAATCTAGGGTCTTGATCATAGAGTCTAGAAAAGTACAGCTGGAAGGGATCTCCAGCAGTTCTAGTTCAACCGCCTGCATGAGGCATTGTATTGTTTAACATATTAGCAAATTATGCAGTCAACCCTGACACAACCATAAGACATAATGCCCTAACCTGCCACAGGTAAAGCAGGGGCACCATGGGGGCAAATTATCATAGCTGCTGTGAAGGTTGTTAAAATACGCTCAAGAGAGTCTACACAGATTTATGTTCATGCCTACATTTATGCATGTGAGTAGGTCCATTTCATTAAGTCAGTGCATCAGTCTCTGTAAGACTGGGGTTTTGTTTGCAGTACCTGACACACTATTAAATGTGTTCAGAATGAGTAATTGTCCCTTAAGTGTAGCTGATTTACAAGTAAAGTTTTTTTTTTCCAGTGACAAATTATGATTTTTAGTTGGCATGGAAGTATGTGGTTCAGTAATGAAAATAATCAATATCAATTATGCAGTGATAATGCACTAGTTTATCAAACTTAACATAGAAAAGTTCCTTTTCAGCTGTTAATACCATTTCAGTGAATAATAGTGAGAGCCTCAGTTTTCTAGCTATGAATATTAGCAATTTGTTTACTTTCTTGTTCTTTTGTTTGTTTGTTTGTTTTCTTAGCTGGGGGTTGGAAAATCCTTTATACATTTGCTGCTTCTATGACATAATGCTATTGTATGTTGCTTAAAGCTGTGGAAGCTAGGGTTTGCTTGCAGTCAGCATACTTTATCATGACATAGAGACTTGTTTGAAAAGAAACTCTGAAAGCAATCAAAACTTATAGAGGATCCCATTATTCCAGTGTGAAACAATCAATAACTCCAAATTCACCCAAATTTTAATTTTCCTCATTATTGGCTGAATGAGTACTTGATACTTCAGATGTCCTTCAGGGGTTGCAGCACAGAAGGCAAGACTATTGCACTATATGTCAGTCAAAACCTACAAAGTTAACTAAGGTAACTAGCACAGCGCAAATGCTTGACTTTAGGAAAGCCAACTTTGATGCACTCAGGGCAGTAGTCAGGGGGGCACTCAGAGCCCAGGGGGTAGCTAGTATGGGGGTCCAGGAAAGGTGGTCCTTCCTCAAGGAGGCTATCCTTGGGGTGCAGCAGGATGCAATTCCTCTGCACAGGAATGTGGGAAAAGAGTCCAAGAAATCTTCATGGCTGAGCGTGTATATCCAGGCTGGCCTGAGGGCAAAGAAAAAAGCATACTGGCGGTGGAACCAGGGGGCAGGGACAAAGGAGATGTACATGTCCCTGACCCGAGCTTGTAGGGATTTGGTAAGAAAGGCTAAAGCAGCACTGGTTCTTAGATTAGCTTCTGGGATTAAGGATAACAAAAAGTCCTTCTTCAAGTATATCGGTAGCAAGAAGAAGTCTCGGAGTAACATTGGACCCCTACAGGACAGGGCAGGGTAGTTGGTGATGGATGCATGAGAAAAGGCAGAACTCTTCAACAAGTTCTTTGCCTCCATGTTCCTGACAATGGGGTGCTCTCGGGTGACAGCATACAGAGGCCCAGGAAGGATGCGAGTCCCCCAACTGTTAGCTCAGACCTAGTTAAGGATTACCTGGAGGGCTTAGATGTGTCCAAGTCGGCGGGCCCGGATGACCTTCATCCACAGGTGTTGAGGGAATTGGCTGGTGTCATTGAGGAGCCAGTGGCATGGCTGTTTGAGGCTGTGCTCAGGCCAAGTCCCTGAGGACTGGAAAACGGCTACTGTGGTCCCTATTTTCAAGAAGGGGAGGAAGGAAGAGCCTGGCAACTACAGGGCAGTCAGTCTCACTTCTATCCTGGGGAAGGTCTTTGAAAAAATTATCAAGGGCCACATTTGTGAGAGCCCTGCAGGGGAAGTGATGCTGAGGGGTAACCAACACGGGTTTGTGCAAGGCTGATCCTGCCTGACTAACCTGGTCTCTTTCTATTACCAGGTAACAAAGAGCTTATATGTGAAGGAGGAGTTGATGTCATCTTCTTGGACTTCCAGAAGGCCTTCGACACAGTGTCCCACCCAATTCTGGTGGGCAAGCTGAGGAACTGCGGCATTGCGGTGGCAAACTGGCTCCAGGGGCACACCCAGAGGGTGGTGGTGGACGGGTCGATGTTGACCCGGGAGGGTGTGGGCAGCAGAGTCTCCCAGGGCTTGGTCCTTGGGCTGATGCTGTTCAACATTTTCATTAGCAACCTGGACAAGGGTGTGAGAGCACCCTGTTCAAGTTCACTGATGACACCAAGCTGTGGGGTAAAGTGAATACACCGGCAGGCAGGGACCGCATCCAGGCAGACCTGGATAGGTTAGAGAAGTGGGCGGATCTGAACAGGATGCAGTTCAACAAGAACAAGTGCAGGGTTCTGCACCTGGGAAGAGGGAACCAGCATTATGGTTATAGGTTAGGGGCTGACCCTCTTGGCAGCACAGAGGCAGAGAGGGATCTTGGAGTCAGGATTGACTCCAGGATGAATATGAGTCACCAATGCGATGAAGCAATAGGCAGAGCCAACTGCACCCTGTCCTGCATCAACAGGGGCATCACTAACAGGTCCAGAGAGGTCTTGCTCCCCCTCTATGCGGCGCTGATCAGGCTGGAGTACTGTGTCCAGTTCTTGGTGCTGCACTTCAAGAGGGATGTGGAGAACCTGGAGAGGGTCCAGAGGAGGGCCACTCATATGGTTGAGGGCGTCCGTGGTCAGCCCTATGAAGACAGGCTGAGGGACCTGAATCTCTTCAGTCTCCGCAAGAGGAGACTGAGAGGGGATCTTGTGGCTACCTACAACTTTATCAGGGGCCACCAGCAGGGACTTGGGGAAAGTCTGTTCACCAGGGCCCCCCTTGGAGTCACCAGGTACAATGGCCACAAGCTGAGGGAGGATAGGTTTAGGTTAGATATTAGGAAGAACTACTTCACTGTAAGGGTGGCCAGAGCCTGGAATAGGCTTCCCAGAGGGGTGGTGCTCTCACCTTCCCTGGAGATCTCCAAGAGGAGACTGGATAGGCACCTGGCTGAGGTCTTATGACCCCTGCCACCCCCAGTGCTCCTTCCTGCCCATGGCAGGGGGTCGGACTAGATGATCTATCTAGGTCCCTTCCGACTCATTGATTCTATGATTCTATGAAAGACAGGAACAAGCTGTAGAGGATTGGAAGTGGCCTCATTGCCCATTCAATCCTGTCTCTTGTGCTGGCAAGCAACCATTTGTCTAAAGTAGGGGTGACAAACTTACCCGGCATGAATCTGGACTGTGCAGCTTCTCCTGACCCAAATCTGGACAGTGGCAATGCAATGAAAGGCAGCAGCAGTAGCCAAAGTTACTTCATCCATTGTTCACCTGGCCTCCAGATTCTCAAGCTCTCCAGTACCCTTGTGGGCCAGAAAACCTGGCTCCACTATCTAGAGCCCATCTGTGGGCCATATAATCTACAAGATTGTCTCACAGACTAAAGCCACAGGAACACCACTTCAGTTAAAACAGGGAAAAGAAAGCATTTCCCTGTGCCTCTTAGGCAAAGAACAGGGGATAGGAGGGCACTTCTAATACTTTGTCACTACAATAAATGGCAGTTTTTAGGTCAATATATGCTCCTATGGGGACCCAGGAGAGGGATTATACATAGTTGGAAGTAAATTTAAGGACCAGGAATTAATCTTTTGCTATATTTTAGAGCCCCAATTTACCTTCAGAGCATAAAGCTAAGAGGGAATCAGTATTTGTAAAACAACTGAATTTTAAGGGTCACTTAAATCAATGGGAAGGTTGCATCAACTTCAGTTTGCTTTGGTTCCGGCTCCAAGGAGAGGATTCACTCCTAAATACTTTGTAATGATTTGAGAGCTGCTAAACAGAAGTTGAAATGATTGCAAGCTGATATTTGTAAATTTTATTTCTTAGCTTCTGCCAGGAAAAAACATTTTACAGGCTAGCAGGTTATTTTGTTACTTTGCCTGACAAGCACTGGGAAAAAGCAGGTTACATTATGACATATTTTGATATCTACATATTATTTAAGGTTTTTAAGCTGTTATGCTAGTGACACAGGCAAAGGAGAAAGAAGGTTAACTATAATTATAAGGTTATATTCTGCTTTCCTGGAAAATGGCAAAACAGTTTGAAACTATTGTACATGATATTGTATTTATCATCTTGTCTATTGACAGTTTCAGATACCAGCTGCCTTCATATGTACATTACTAATAAGATGGAAGATAGAGATTCAGTTTCAAGTCTTACTTTGAAAGGCAACCTCCTGATATTTACTGCTGTGGGGACAAAGATGTAACATACACAAGTGTAGAGAAAAAATATGGAAAATTGGGTGCTTCATAATCTGCTATAGGTATATTTTTTTCATATGGGGGCAAGAAACTGAACATGCATTTTGAAAGTTTCCTGCAACCACCCACCCTCCCATCCACTCTAGAATGAGAAAATGACTGGTTTTAGACTTTTCACTTGGGAAAACTTCCATTGTAGTCAACATCTCCATGCCAAGGGATTTTAGCATGCCAAGACAAGCCCCTGATTTGGCCTATCCTTCAACCCGAGCCCTGGGAATATCTTTGAAGATAAGTGGCTCAGTCTGGCTAAAACCCTGTAAAAAAATCGGGGGGCAGCCAAGATACCTTGGGCCCTACCACATAAGGAGAAGGCAACCTAGCAGTTAGTCCACTTGGTGACTCTAGCACGTAAGTGTTGGGCTGACAAATGGAAGGGCATAAGGTCAAGGATACTCACAACCACTGGTGGTGGGAGAGAAGACCCTTCTTTAAGATGGACATTTCTTTTTTTTGCAAGTGGGAGGGAGGGGTTGCTGTAACTTTTGGGGCCATACAGCACAAGGAGGCCAAGAGAAAAAATTCCCAGTTGACCTGCTCAGTGGCTCCAGGGCACAAGAATTACACTGACAGATGGAAAGGTGTGAGTTCAAGGTCACAGGGCCTGGCTGAGCACAGGGCCTTTCTTCTGAGGAGGGCAAAATGAGTGTTAAAAACAGTGGGTAGAGCTGTACTTTCTTTCCTTCACAGACCTGAACAAGAATGCTTTGCTTGTTTAACTTTATCCTGATTGTAGAGCTGGTACAATAAAATATCTTACCCCCCACAAAAAATCCTTGTCTCTAAGGCGATTTTGACATTTAATTCTATTGGCATTCAATGCTTCATACATATTGTAGAATACTAAATATTTTATTCAATTTTCAATGTCTCCTTAAATCAGGGGTGGGCAATTATTTTTGGCAGAAGGGCGCTTATTGAGTTTTGGCAAGCTGTCAAGGGCTGCATCGGTAGCCCTGCTCCTTGACAAGTGCCCTGCCCCCGCTCGCCATCTTGTGATCAGAAGTCCCACCTCCAGCCCCTGGCCTTTGCCACCAGAAGTTCCTCCCCTTGCCCCCAAAAGAACTTCTTACAGAAAGGGTATTTTTCCATCTCAAAACCAGAAAAATACCAAATGATATTCGAAAAAGTGATCATCTACAACATTCATTAATTTGATTTCAAAAAATATTTTTGTCCTGGTTTACATGTGTTCATGTAGTGTACACAGAGGTGACTGCACAATAGCTTAAAATGAAGTCTTATTCTTGTATATTGTGGGGGGTGGGTATACGTTTGTGGGGGTTGTGAGTGTGTGGGTATGTGGGATATGGGGGGAGGGTGGCTGGGGTTTGTGTATGGCAGTATGAGGTGAGGCATAGGTGCATGTGTATGGAAGGGTGTGCATGTGGGACTCATCCTATGAACACACACACACACACACTTTCCCTGTGCCGCAGACACACACATACACACACACACTCTGCCCCAGTGTCTGCCAACACGTGTGTGCACACACATACAAACCCCTACCAGCATGGTCCCATGATCTGTAGTCCAGGGGGCCACAGTAACATGGAGCACATGGATCTGGGTGGGGGCAGGAAAGCAGGGAACTGCCTCGGGGTGGATGGGGCTAGGCTGCTCAAGCCTGCAAGACTGCTGAGGGATCTCTCTGGGTCCTACTGTCCCTGGCTCCCGCCAGCTTTGACAGGGAGCTGGGGCAAATAAATATTAATTTACTAAATTTTTTAGGAGCTCCACAGGCCAGATAGAATGGCCTGGCAGGCCAGATCCAGCCCATGGGCCAAATTTTGCCTGCCCCTGCCTTAAATATGTAGCCTTCTTTATACATAACAGGGTAAGTTATCACTGATAACTCCTGATGCTGCTATATACCTTTTTCCTTCCAGCCAACAAGGTTTTTTACAAGTATGTCAGCAACATGAGAAAGATTAGGGAAAGTGTGGGTCCCTTTTTGAATGGGAGAGTCAACCTAGTGATTAATCATGCAGAAAAAGCTGAAGAACTAGATGCCTTAGTCTTCACAGGCAAGGTTAGCTCCCTGACTACTGCACCTGGCTGCACAGTTTGGGGAGGAGGTGAACAGCTAACAGTGGTGAAAAAACAGGTTAGGGACTATTTAGAAAAGCTGAATGTGTACAGGTCCATGGGGCCAGATGTGATGCACTTGAGGATGGTGAAGGAGTTGGCTGATGTGATTGCAGAGCCACTGACCATTATCTTTGAAAACTTTTGGCTGTCAGGAGAGGTCTCAGATGATTGGAAAAGGGCAAAAATAGGGCATCTATATACATGCTCTGGGGTGTGGATAGAGGGGCATTTTAATTAAAGCGGCTCTTGGAAGTCCTTCTAATTAAAAAGCCTGCAGCATCTCATGCATTCAGCATCCTGAGTTTCAAAATGTGGGGGGACGGGAGGGCTTTAACTAAAGTTTCTTTGATGATTAATCAAGTCTGGTCCAAAGTGGAATGCATTGGAGCACACAAAAAGCTGCCCGTGGTGTCTATCTTTAAGAGATGGAAGAAGAAAGATTCAGGAAACTAAAGACTGGTCAGTCTTACCTTAGTGCCTGGAAAAAGCTTGAAGCAGGTGCTCAAGAAATTAATTTTAAAGTGCTTGGAAGAGAAGAAAGTGATTAGGAACAGTCAGCATGGATTCAAGAAGGGTAAGTCATGCCTGACCAACCTGATTGCCTTCTATGATGGGATGACTGGCTCTGTGGATATAGGATGAGCATGGAACATGATATATTTTGAATTTAGCAAAGGCTTTTTATATGGTCTCCCACAACATTCTCACAAGCAAGCTAAGAATGGGTTGGATGAATGGACTGTAAGGTGGATAGAAAACTGGCTGGATCAAAGGGTAGTAATCAATGGCTCAATGTCTAGTTGGCTCCCAATATCCAGTGGAGTGCCTCAGCAGTAGGTCCTGGTGCTGGTTTTGTCCAATATTTTCATCAATGACCTGGAAGATGGGATGAAATGGGCCCTCAGCAAGTTTTTAGATAACACCAACCTGGGGGGAGAAGTAGATAAACTGGAGGGTAAGACTAGGATTCAGAGAGACTTCAATGAATCGGATGATTGCACCAAATGAAATCTCATGATGTTCAATAAGGACAAGTACTAAGTGCTGCACTTAGGATGAAACAATCCCATGCACCAGTACAGGCTGGGGACCAACTGGGTAATCAGCAGCTCTGCACAAAATGACCTGTAAGTTACAGCGGACAATAAGCTGAATATGAGGCAAGAGCGTGCCTTTGCTGCAAAGAAGGCTGATAGCATACTTCTTGAGTATTGTGTCCAGTTTTCAGCCCCCCACTACAGAAACGATGTGGACAAATTACAGAGAGTCCAGAAGAGGACAACAAAAATGGTTAGGGGCCTGGGTCACATGACTTCTGAGGAGAGGCTGAGGGAGCTGGGCTTATTTAGTCTGGAGAAGAGAAGATTGAGAGGGGATTTAATAGCAGCCTTCAACTAGTTGAAGGGTGGTTCCAAAGAGGATGGGGCTACACTGTTCTCATTGGTGGCAGATGGCAGAACAAGTAGCAATGGTCCCTTGCAGCAAGGGAAGCTGATATTAGATATTAGGAAGAGCTCTCTTACTAGAAGGGTTGTAAAGCACTGGAACAGGCTACCCAGTGGGGTTGTGGACTCTTCATCCTTGGAGGTTTTTTAAGACCTGGGTAGAGAAAGCCTTGTCTGGGATGATATAGTTAGGGTGGTCCTGCTTTGAACAAGGGGTGTACTAGGTGACTTCATTGTTGAAAGGACAAATTTCAATGCTGGTATAACTCAAAATGTGACCTCACTAAGGTAAGGTAGTTGTATGGTTTTTCTGAAAGATTGAATCAGGCTGCTTTACAGTGCAGCACCTTCTGCACTGGTAAGGTGGAGTTCCCAGCCTAACTTTAGATGATAATGGAATAACAAGGAAATGTTAAATGATTTCAAACCCAGAAAAGATTTAATAGGGGAACAGGTAACAAAGGGTAAAGGGGAACACATGAGCAATGAACAAGCAATATACTTTACCAAGCTAGAAACAAATGACAGTAGAAACAGCAAACCAGTTACAGCAATGTAATTTGAAAAACTGATGATGACAAACAGGTAAGCAGGAGAATCTAAGGACAAATCCTATAGGTCAACATCCAATACAGAGGGCAGGAAAGTCACTCAGAAGACTGGGTTTCTGAGCTACAGTTTCATTGAGATACCAACACAGCCAAAGCCCAATCTCATACATTAATCAATAAATTCACCCAATGTGAACAAACCAACCAATGCACAACAACCATTCCTGACAAAAATCCTCAAACACACAGGCTGTGTTCAGATCAGCATGGATGTTTGGTTTCCCAGAGACAAGTAGCAGTGGCCCACCTTGTTCCCAAGGAACATCAATGCTACACATACATTGGCATGTGGCAAATTACCCTGGGAGGAGTAGGAGAGGCTGGGTCCAGCACCATGTGGGCCCCAGTGGCCTTACTTGGAGTTCTGGGGGCCTTCCCGGGCTGTGGAAGTGGTGATACTGCTGGGTGGAGCTTTGTTGGCAACCACAGTGTGACTCCAGGTGGCCCGACTCCACTTTTCAGTGCCATGAGCTGCTCCGGGTTTTTTTCGTGGATGTTTTTGACCGCTAAAATTCGACTTTGTATAAAAAATTGTTCATGTTGAACTCATTATAATGGGTTTACTTGCCAGGTGAAATTCATCAACTATTAGTATAATCCTTTTTTGCTGTGGAAAAGTGAAGATTTTATCCATTTAAATCTCATAGAATTTAGACTGAAAAAAAGCAATTATCTAATCTAGAACTTGTCCAGGGTACCAGGATTAATACCTGTAGCTTTGCAACAAATGGCACAGGTTTTTTAATATAAAAAATAACCAATTTCATCTTTAATCCAAAACATGACTTGTCTAAGACTACAGTCCTTCTAGTACCATGACATGCCATTTGTTTAGTATTGATTCAGAGTATATTACTTCTTGATTCCTGAATATTGCCTGCCCTTATAACAGAGTTTTACTTCATAATTCCCATCCAAATACCAGAGAGTCACAAATATACACATTCTATATAACAATTTCTGCCATATTTGTAAAAGTCCTTGACTTAGCAGAGCACTTATGCACATACTTAACTGTAAGCACATGTATAAGAATTTTCTTAAATCAAATTTAAATGAGGAATTACTCCACTTAAATAAATCAAATCAACTTGATTAAAAAATATATGAAGATTAGATTGGGCCCCATATCTTCAAATAAGTGCACTCCTTTTTTACAAGGTGCAGCAAGAATATCTACTTCCTCAATGCAATGGTTCCATCTGTAAGGCCTTTTAATAGAAGCTTCTCTCTAGATTGTCAGTTCTACTCCTTATCCCTACACATAGGATAAGATATGTATCTAATAGTCTCTTTGTCACTCAAATAGATCTCGCCATCATTTTTAAATATATATTTTTCACCCAACCAAACTCCTACATTAAAAACTACAACATGGAGGCAACAGAATCCACAAATAACCTAAAATATCTACACATGCAATACACAAAGGATAGAAGGAACAGTGTTTTAGGAAAACAAGTTTCCATTTTATTTCATAATACAAAAAGCAGTCAATATATTTTTGTCCAGGAGGCTGCTTCTGGAGACCCCTTTCCCCAAGATAGAAATGGTATAATATCTTTTTGCTCCAAAGGAACACTCCAGGGAATCTCTCAACTAAGAAATACTCCATCACAACCACTACCTACTTGCTCAGGCTTGCCACCGGTCAGACTAAGCTACATCTCATTTATTCAAATATATATATTAGCATGAAAGAAAGGGACTTATTCAAAGGTTTACATACTGTTGCCACCTAGAAAAATAAAAATATGAATGTAGTGTTTTGACTAAATATTGGGGGGAAAAGGAAAATTCCATCCTAGTCACAATTCCCTGACTTAAGTCACACTTTCCAGCCCTCAGCTCCCTAAAACAGTGCATTGCTCCATTCCAGTCTCTTGTAAAAGGTAGTTGACAAGCAATATAAAGAGTGGTCTTGCATGCAAGTTATCTACAAAACAAGAAATCAAATTAACAACAGTAGAAAGTTGCTCTGTTATACTCTTGACTGCTAAAAACAGTGAACTCTGCAAGTGACTATTCAGAGGAAGAGAAGTTGCAGAACTTAGAGGGGAACATTTTCTCTTAGGGCCCTGTTCAAATTCAAGCTGGATAGAAACCAGTTATGGAGTTGTTACATATTTTCAAGCACTAATTTTCTAACTTGTTGGCTTTTTTATAGCCAGATAGTTATTTTTACAATGTGATAATTACTTTGAACATGTGGCTGTTCTAAATGTATTGCACAATTAACTAGCTGCAATTAACTAATTGTGAGTTAATTTGCACTTGTGGCTGGTCTTACTTTGCATATGTTGCTTGTCAAAATTTACTGCACGATTAACCAGTTAATTGAATAATATATATAATGTGTAGCAAGAGCCTTAGATAGCCCTGTTTGTAATTATGATTTATCATCTATTACATTTCTTAGTATTCATTGAAGTCATTTAAATGCATCCATTTTGCTGGCTGTAGGAGAATGGTAGGTTATTAAAAAATATTCACTGAAGATTCCTACTGGGAATTTTCTGTTAAAACCTATCTGTGTTATATAGTGAGGTTTCCTATAGTGACATTATGTAATGCTGGGGACATTCAAAATAAAGGCAATAAAACAAAGTCTGATACCTTGGCTTATGTTGAGCACATCAGGGTAAAATGGAGCTCTGCGTTAACAAAAGTGATGAATTTTAGCCAAAAATAAGTTGCATTAGCAAAACCTGCCTGTCTGTGAAAGGTCTTTTTTTTTTTTTTTTTTTAACCTCTGTCTCTACCAATGGTCTGTGTCCTGCTCTCAAAAAGGAAAGAAAAAGTCTTGAAGCTGCAGTGAAGTAGGTTTAGATGGGATATCAGAAAAAATGTCTTCACAGTGAGGCAATGGAATAGACTGCCTAGGGAGTTGTGGGCTCTCCATCACTGCAGGTATTCAACAGGAGGTTGGGCAGCTGGTCAGGGATGATATGTTTATGTTCTACTATGGGTATTTCCCATGCTTCTGGGTTTTGATGGTTGCCCTCATCCCTTTTTCTGCTACATGTGTCAGGGTGTTTTTTCGTCCTTCCTCAGCGGGAGGGGATTGTGGTGGGGCTGTGCCAATTATTCTGCTGGGACTTAAAGCCAGAGGATCCTGGCTAGGGGACTTTGCACCTCTGCTCAGGGTCAGACTGATGTCTTTATTTGGGGGTCAGGAAATAATTTTACTCTGTGGCCAAATTTGCACAGAGTGTGGGGTTTTTTGCCTTCCTCTGTAGCAGGCAGGCATGGCTCTCTACAAGGGATCCCGTCAGCATATATTAACAACCTTTTAAAGAAGCAGGATGTTGCCTGCTGCAGTTCCCCTGCTGTGGCAGATTAGGGTGCTATGTCTTGTCTTGCGTCAGGGTTGATGGTAGTTTGAAGAAGAGTTTAGATTATGGATTTGTATAGGATGGTTTGGATAGGAACTATCCTGCCTTATGCAGGGTTTTGGACTAGATGACCACTGGAGCCCTACTTCTCTATGATATTGATTCTATGATTCTATTCCTTATAATGTATATGAATTCTGAATTTTTTTGTCAGTGGTATTCACTTGATTCTTAAATTTTTAGATTTGATAAATTAAGGAAAATTGCAAGACATGGAGGAAAAAATGAGCCATTCTTACCACAGTGTATATGCTTGTGTTTAGGGAAGGTGGGGGGGGCAATACTTTATACTATAGTTTATGCTATTATAATAATTATATATTTTTTTCCTTTTTTTTTTTTTACATCAGTCATCTAATCTCTAAAGGGTCACAAAAAAATCTTCACTTTATCTGTATATGTACTAGAAGCCATGATTTATTTGCTTGGAGAAAAAGGTCTTTAACTTCTCCTGAGGACAAGCAGGCATACCCATATTCATCATATCAAAGATTCATAGTTCTTCCAGTCATCAAGATTCAAGAAATGCAAGTCATATTTCAGGTATTGCCCATACAATTCCCAGCTTTTATTTCTGTCACACACACACATTCTTCAGTTTTTTCATGATAAAGGCAGAATAATTAATTGAGAATCCCTATGTACAAAGTCTTTCTTTAATGACATGCTAGAAAATGTCACATAATTTCATTAAATGACAAGTTAAAAATGCTACAAAATATAACAAGTGAGAAAATAAATTATCTGAAATGTCATTCTACACACAATAAGTGTTTGACCTCATCTATATTCCTGTGCTAGCCATCACAGATAAAGCACATCTGGCATTTGATACTTTGTGTGTGAAAAATCTCACTGAGACTTGTCACAACCAAGCATGTCCAATTTTCTCCCACTTCACAAAGCATGTAGAAACTCTGTGTATCAAAACATATCAGTACTTCTTTGGATCATAAATATTTTCCTACTTTGAACCACTGCTGCTTATAAAAAATAAATGTATTCAACAATGCAAGTGGAGTGCTATAAATACTAAATAAATGAGCAGCTCTGCTGGAAGACAATACATCTTTTTCTATTGAAGTCTCCATCTAAACTGTTTTTTTTCCTCTATAGCTCAGACCCCTGGTACCACAAGAATTCCCCCAGGAGCAGTAACAGCTACAGCAGAGCCATGGCATATGAGCAGCATTTCTTTTCAGCCTTTCTAGGATCTGGTCAGATTTGAGGGATAGGAGAGGCAAGCTCCATCACATGCTCATGGGTTCAGAGAACTGAGCATGGGAATTCTGAGACGAAAACAATGTCCTCCAGCAGGAAGGATTCCTCCAGGAGCAACTTCTGCTGTAGAGGCTGAAACTGCCTTATTCCACCCACTAGGATGCAGATCAGACCCAAGGGAAACCCTTTTCAACAAGGACTATTCTCCCATGTAGGCTCCCAATCTACTCCCCCATTTTCAGGTATTATTTTTTGTGGTTGATTGTCCATCTATTCTGATCTCCTACTCCTTCCTCGTTATTGCTCTTTTCTCATGTCCTCTGGATGTCTTCATCCTTCTTTTTTCTCTTCTCTCCTTTTCCCAAGTCTCTGTCTCTCACTATCCGGCATCCCTCTCCTCCTTCCTTCGTTGCCTCCCATGTTCCCATGAAATAATTACGCTCTGTATGTAAAACTGAAATTCTAATTGTTATTTTTCATGGCCTTTGTCTGTGTCATCCAATTACATACAACACAACTTTTTTAGGGTCGAGAGTGCCTTCCATTACGTGTTCATACACGGTCCAGCATAATGGAAGTACAGTTGTGTCTGGACCCTTCAGCTGTTTCTATGCTACAAATAAGAATCCCTTTCTGGTTTTCCATCTTTTAACTTAAAATAACACTACAAGCAAAACAGATAAAAGCAGGGAAGTAAGATCTTAAAGATGCTGAATGTTTCCCAAGTGCCAGCAGAGTTCCACAGAAGGAACATGGATTAGCAGCTGTCAAAATCAACTCCATAGTTTGCTATTACTCTGATCTTTCATGCTGTAACATTTTTATTAAAAAGAGAGTCATCTTAAAAAGCTGTTCTACAGTACTTCTTTCTAGAACACTGCATTCAGTGTATTAAATGGCAGCAAATATCTTTTCCAAAACACAAAGAGCACTTCATTTTGAAAAGGTATATAGAAAACCTTTCATGGCTGAGAAAATTAAAAAAGTTAAATGTGTACATTCAATTTTTAATAGGGAAAAGGAGTGGGCAAATGTTCAGCTGGCATAATGTGCCATAACTCCATTGTCATGAATTTCTACATATACGGGTGTTCTTAGTACTTTCCTATTCAGGCTTTGGAAGAGGAAAAATACATTCTCAAATCCAGGCTACAACTGGTAAGTTTCTAAGTATCCTGTCTGACAGAAGTCATTGGACAACTCATGGGCTTAAGTATTTTGCTGGATCTGTGCCAATCAGCTCAGTACCTGGCAAGGTCCTGCTCTTCCATGCCAGGAGTGTGGGTAGAGTGTTGCTTATAAATATGCAGTGCTAGTCAAAGCCTTCACTCTGAAGTCTGAATTTGGGGTAGTGAGCATCACCTTGGGAGGAACCCCTTTTCCCCAAGTGTTTTATTTTCAGTAAATGATTTGATTGCAGAAACATCTCACTACCTTCCTCACATCACTTCTGCTCCACTGGAGCAGGGGCAGGGGGTGGAGAGTGGAGGAAGGATGTTCTAGGTTATTCTTACCAATCCATTATATTCTCCTGAGATGGATGAATCTATACACATAGATGGACTCAGTGCCCCACCACTGCATCCAGAGCAGAATTATCTTTCTGCTCCTGTCTCTCCAACATCGTCACCGTAGGGCAAGACACAATCTGGTTGTAGCAGGCTGTGTGCCCAAGGGCCACCATAATACCCTGTAGTGGATGCCTTGATCCTGCTTCCTCGTACTTCAGCTTCCCAGGGTCTCACGCTCCTTCTTTTCCTGCCATGCCTTTATGTTGAAAAGTAAGGAAGGGAAGCTGGTAAACCTAGAGTGTGTGCTTGCTCTTTCAGTGTTCATCTTCTCAGGCCCTACTTGCCTTAAGACCTAAAGCTGGCCTAAAGTTTGTGGTCTCCTTCCACCCCTACAGCCACACCCATGCCTAACAAATGTTACTCCATTGCCAGTTAAAACCTTGTTAGCCCTCCCTTGTGTCTGAGTAACAGAGGTCAGGTCCCCTGTTACACCAGCCCTCAATAATGATAAGTATTTAATGCTTACTCAAAACACAGCAGTATGGGTCTTATATTACAAAATCATAACTCATAGAATCAGAGGATTGGCAGGGACCTCAAGGATCAACCTCCTGCTTGAATGCAGGAATACTATTCTTAGACAATCCTTATCACACAACTATGGTTCAAATTCAGAGACAATAATGTCACATGGTTGGCAGGGGAGGACAAGTACAGTTAAAAAAACAAAACAAAACAAAACACAAGAGTAGAAAAGAGGTAGCTAGAACATTTTTAGGGCTTCTTTAATTACTAAGGGCTAACAAGTGGATTGGGGCGGTATAAGAGAAGGTATAATAGTCAACCTATTTGTATGTTACAGAACCATAAATTATATTGGGCAAGTATCAGAGAATGGAAACACTGTCACTTACTTTGAAAAGGTGCAAGATCATGCTTATTAGAGTTGGATGGAATATTTGGTTACATGGTTTCAGCTTTCATTTCAAAATGGAAACCCACTCCAAGTTTATCTAAAAGCAGGGCTGTCCAATTTCTAAGTGGCCAGGGGCCATACACAGTGTGGGCCATATCAGTGGGAGCTGCATGCCCCAGGGGCTGCATTGGTGTAAGCCACAGGCCCCCAGACTGCACCTCCCTGCACCCTGAGCCATGGGTGACTGGTGCCTTCCAAGCCTGGGGGTGCACCAGATCGCCAGTGGCCCGGGAGGAGGAAGTCCCCCAGCAGCTGATCACCAATCCAGCAGCCCATTTGTGGCTAGCACTTCCAGGGGGTGCACAGCCGATCTCAGAGGGTGCATGTGCACCTGTGCACAACCCCTACACATCACCAATGTGCTGCACAAGTGGACAACTTCACCCCCTCATACTGTTCCACCATACCCATACGGGAAGCCTTCCCCCCACATTGCTGCATCATCTGTGTGGGTGGTGCCCCACCTCTGTACAATGTGTAAGGGTGGTCCATACCTCAAATCCTATGCTGCACCACTCTGCAAACTGGCCCAGCATGGTGCTCTGCATTGGGATGCCCTGCCCCCTGGCATGAGAGCAGGAAGTTAACTCTGAGGGAAGGAGCCTTGAGATCCCAGCTGTAGCAGCAACTGGAGTGATATGACAAGAAACAGATTAATAGGAGCCCAGGCACTGCACATTAACTGTTCATGGGTTGCATGCAGCCTATATGCCACCAATTGGACAGTTCTGATCTAAAAGGATCAACAAGAGACATGTTCCATTTCTTTCACATAAACCCCACCCATTGTTATCTTGACCTTCTTCTCTGCAGAGATATACCCAGTTATAGTTGCTGACTCCCACCCTCTTCCAGTTATGTCACTTGATGTTAGTTCACCATAGCTTGAGACACATTGGTTTTCTTCTCAAATTTTGCAGCTGACACACTAGAATGTAATGCATTATGGCCAGCTGACTTGGTCACCCAGCAATGTAAAACATAGTAAGATATGGCAAATAAAATAAATATTACTCTGTTCATCTGCATTTAGACAAGTATATATTTTTAAACCCCACAATTTTCATACAGTTGAGAATACATCCCCATTTCATGATCTAGGGATTGGAATAATTTCTCCTTTTATAACAGGAAAGAATATCAGGATTTATAGCAAAAAATGTGTTGTTTAGGCAACCTTCAATTTTTACAGTATCATTAAAATAATTTATCATAAAATACCCATAATTGGGGATTCAATTCAAACTGACATTTGAAAGTTTCTACATTCCAGCAATATATTCAAATTTTATTTTGGATAGTAATGCTTTAAAAAAAGTGATATTTTGATATAATAAAGTATAAATATTTTCTGTAAATATTTAGTTTACTCCTTACTCTGTTGGGCCTGATTCTGCAACACTTACCTAAATGTTCTGCTGTTAACTTAAATGAGAGTAGGCTTGTCCTTCTAGAAGGGAAAGTACTGTTACTATGATATAGGATTTTATAGTGCTCAGAGGTATACTTAGGCACTTAATACAGGAATTTCTGGTTCCTTGCCCAACTACTACCTTAATTATAGGGAAAAAAACATGTAATGGAAAGGGTTTTAGGGGGAGGTGGTGAACAATATAGAAGAGTACAAAGAGGCAAAAGGTTAGGATGAAGTTACATGTTACCTAGACCATACTAGGTTTGTGGACTGTTGGACATTGTTAAAGTTAGAATGTGCTGTGAGTAGTGGCATATTAAGAGTTAATACTGTTTCTTGCCTGCACAGCTCTGACTTGTTATGAGATGGCTGGTGAGCGAGGGTGTGACTAGGAACCAGGACACTTGCATTTTGGGGTAGGGACGGTGGGGAGGCATGGAGCTGAGAAAAGTACATCCTGAGAACTAAAAATTGCTTATTTTATCTCTTTGGAGGAGACTGAAGTTACCTTAACATAATCTAAGTAGCAGAGCCCAGAGCTCACCCTCACTTGAAGTGGCATACCTAGAGATGCTCCGATAGTATTTAGTATGAGTTAAAACATGAGTATATGCACATTCGAGCTTCTTAAGTGCCCTTAGTCTACGTATAAAGTTTAACATCACCTTGAGCAAGAACTCATGTAGGGTTGCTCTGTTTAGCAATGTGTGTGCTATAGTGGTTCAACTAATTTTTTTTTTTCTACATGTCTAGACTGAAAGGACAATAAGGAAAGGGAATATTTCATGTTTGAGAATCTAAGACTGTGCTTTTCATAATCATAATATGGTGATTTCATATATTCATTTGTGTATGTAGAAAACAACATATTTCAAAATGTTTTAGTTGAAATATTTGTATATTTAGGGCATATCAAATTTGGGCTCAGAACATCTCCCCTCATTCTAATTGACAGCATCTACAGAAATAAGGACAAAGGGGATTCAGATACACAGAGACATACACACACACACACAATAACTATATTAAATAGGAGTGAAGGACAAAAATATGACAGGTGTGTTGTCCTTATCCCCATACAAATATTGCAGACTTAGGGAATTCATAGCTAGGGGTACACTGAAGTGAATTCTAAGCATGTAGATGTACAGAATGCATAGTTAAGGTATTCAGATGCACTTAATTCCACCCTGTTGAGATGCCATACGATAACCATATAATTATGATTGATGCATAAAATTGCAAGTTAAATAAACACTTTAGGCATTAGATTAAAATAAATTTAAAAGGACAGGTTTCCACTCCCACCATGATGTGCTACCACCTTCACTAAGGACAGTGTTGGCTTTGTTTCATTGATTTCAGTGGGAGGTGATGGCTACTATGAAAGAATACATTTTACTTAGGATATGTTTAATCTCACTTGCCCTGAAAATAATAAGGTGTGTCAGTCCTTTTTAAATAGGACATAGTTCTTTCTATTTAGGTAAAAACAGTAGAGGAAGATTTTGCGAGAACCTCTATAAATTCAAATACTGTGATCCAGATCCTTAAAAGTATTTGGGTTTAAAGGCCTGATTTAGCTCACTGAAGCCAACTGAAAGACTCTTTTTGAACTGAGTAGTTTTTGGATCTGGCCCTTACCTCCCATTCCAATCAAAGGGAGTTAGGGATTTACATACCTTTAGGATCTGGGTCTATATCCCCTGTGCCTCATGGAATCAGTGGACACATCTACATGTGAAATTAATACACCTGAATTTTATCCATAGAAAATTTGGGATCGTTAAAATGCTCCTGGGCACAGGTCTACACATGTGCCCACCTCAGGAGACAATTGCCCTGGACAGGAGCAGCCCTGGACTGCTTCCATCTGCTAAATCTGCTCCTGACCTGCTCTGTAACCTTGGAGCAGCCAGGGGGAGGTCCAGGCTCCCTCAGGTGTCATTTCCTAGCTGTCCTGCTTCTGGGGGCAGCCCCAATCTGCCTGGGGGAGGAGAGGAGCTGTCTTTACTCTATGGGCATCTCCCTGCTATCAGCAGGGAGAGCTGGATGTCAGAGGAAGCTGGGTGTCAGAGGGAGCTTGTGGCAGGACGGCCTTAGGGTGCTGTGACCTCCCCTTAGCGCCCCTGCCTACTGTGCCAAGTCAGGGTCCTTAATAAATCCTCCGTCTCACCCGCCACGTCTTTGATCTTATTGGTTCAATTAGGAAGGCTGCCTTCTCTTTCCCCCTTGGCACGGGGCCGGTCTTACTCTACCCCAATTCTGGGCCACTTCCCATGCCAGCCCTTGCTGGCCTGCCCCCAAAGGTCTCCTAAGCAGCCCGCTCTCTCTCTCTGGGCTCGCTTCGATGTACACGCCCTCTCCCGGGGCCAGCTCCACTACACCCTCTCTGCCCGCACTGGGGCCCTCGCCCGTGCCTCTCGCGCTCTCTGCCCGCAGTGGGGCCCTCGCCCGCGCTTCTCATGCCTTGGGGCTCAGGTGGCCCGCAGCCATGCCTGGCCCCTTGACCCTTTCCTGGGTCGTGCACCCCACTGGGTCTATATCGCGCCTCTCACGCTTGTGCCACACCTCTCGCGCTCATTGCCCCCTCTGGGCCTATATCGCGCCTCTCGTGCTTGTGCCATGCTTCTTGCGCCCGTTGCCCTCTCTGGGGTCTGTGCCGCGCCCCTTGCGCTCCCCGCCCACACTAGGCCTATCTATGCCCAACTCGGGCCTACACCCCTCTGGGGCCTTCTGTGCCCGACTCGGGCTTCCCAGGGTTGGGGCTCAGGCGGCTTTAGCTTTACCTGGCCCCCAGACCTGCCTCTTCGGGCCTATGCCCCACTGGGGCTTCTGCCTACACCGAGCTCCTCCCAAAACTGCCCACACTGGGCTGGGGTTGGGACACCCCCAAACATGGCACCCTCTGTAGTGCCAGGAACACCCCCATTTTACTGGGGGAGCTCCTATTGAGGCCTCCTCCATCCCTACAGCTTCGCCCGGTCCTCCGGTATTACACTCCAGGCTTCCTGCTGCCCCCTATCAAAGCTGCGCCCTCTACAGCGCTCCGGGGCTTCCTGCTGCCCCCTATCCAAGCTGTGCCCTTTACGGCACCAGGACACCTTCCCATGCTACTGCGGGGCCCCTATGAGGCCTCCTCTGCCACTTATAGCCTCTCCCCGTCCTCCGGTTTAACAATAAACACAAATCCAAAATCTCCCCTTCCTGGGTGTGGCAACACAAACTCCCAAGCACAACAGAAACTCAAAACCCCTCAGCTACAACATAAATCTTGAGCTGACCTGGCTATCCTTCTCTCATCTCCTCATCGGAGTTTCTCCCAACCATTGTGGTCAAGCCAGTGCTCTCCAGCCATCAGGCTTCTTCCTCCTAAGCTGCCAGCAGGGGAACTGACTCTGGCCTTGGCCTTGCTATTTATAAAGGCCAGGCCCTGCCCCACCCGGCAGTCAGCTGACCCACTCTGTTACCATGGTAACTGTCACCTGCTGCCCTGCTGAGTGGCAGCTGGGCGCATTCACTACCATTCGGTAGCAGGCACCCTAGTGCCCTGCTACAGAGCTGTCCCAGCTTGGCAGGCAGCTGCCTGCCATCTGCACACAGATTGGGACCCATTCTGATCTTGGCAGAGCTGGGAGGCCAGATGGGAAAGATATCCCTGCCCCTGTGGTCCCCTGCTGCCTAAGCTGACTAGGAGCAGTTTGATCCTGGTCAGCATCTACATGTGCCTCTCAGCTCATTAGTTTAATGCATCAATTTCTAGTACCTCTATTTACAGTATGTAATATGAATTACAGTATGTAATACATAGTAAAGCACCTCGCATAGACACATGCAGTGAGTACTGAATACTCATGGCTTGTTTCTTTGCATTCCTCCAGCACTGTGGATGATTCAAGAGGAAGAGGTAAATACATTTCATAGATCTGAGCTATATATAACATTAAGGCTTCTCTGCTGTTTAGTGAGTTTCTCCTATTCAACTGTAGCAGCACATTTTCCATGGGATTTACTGAACCTATGCATCCCCATCTGTGCCTGTCTCCTTTGTTCCAATGAGGTTTGAAAGAATAGAATAAAATAACAAGGAGGCCAGCATTAATTGTTACAGGAAATGTCCCTTGGGTAATTATACCCTGCCATCAACCATCAGAGAGCAACGCTATGTGGCATTCTTCACACTGCGTTCAGGATATTTTAGGCCACTGTAATACATTTTCTGTTATATAAATTATCAGGAAAATCTAGTATTTAGCTTTGTATGATTGGTCTTAACTCACTAACACTCTGTTACCCATTGTTAGTAGATGGTTGTTTGACCTGTTTGGTTGATTTAGCAGATAGAAGCATTTTCCTATTGCTCACCTTCATTAAAAAGTGCTGTATTGCTCAAGATCACTAGATGCATCTACACATGCATATACTGCTGGATGGTTTACTCCACAGTAAATTAACCACCCTGGGCAAGTTTCTACACATGTCCATTTGGGAGTAGTTTTGCTGCTCCTGGAAGCACTCTGCTCCCATCCCCTCTGGCCCTGTACTGGCTCTCTGAAGCAGCCAGGGAGAGGTTTAGGCTCCCTCCCAGGTGCTAGCCCAGGGGCTGGCAGGAAGCATAGGGCCAGGAGACAGCTGTCTCCTGGCAGGTGTTGGGAGATAGCTTCCTGCCCCCAGGAGCTGCCTGCTGCTGGGGCA
The DNA here is from genome assembly GCF_001723895.1 of Crocodylus porosus. Lineage (NCBI taxonomy): Eukaryota > Metazoa > Chordata > Crocodylia > Crocodylidae > Crocodylus > Crocodylus porosus. The sequence goes on along the minus strand of NW_017728913.1, from coordinate 27,748,549 downwards.
GGCTCCACCACTGGAGCCAGGTGGAGACAATGTCCCCCTACCCTGGCAGCAGGGAGATCCCTGCCCCCAGCTCTCCAATCAATGACAGGAAACTTGGAAAGAGCTGTGGGGAGGTCCCAACCCCCTACCCCAATCCCCTGGTAAAGCAGCTAGCAGTAAGCAGTAAGGATTCCCTAGCTGGGGGCTCACAACTAGCTGCCCCTCCCCCTCAGCTCTTTCCAAGCCCCATACCTCGATCACCCAATCAAGGCATGAGGATGAGAAAAAGCTGGGAGCTTCCCCTGACTGTGACAGTTCCTGGCCAGCTCTAGGCTGCCTAGAGAAGCTTGCACCTGCAGCCTGGAGCTCACTACGGATTGCTTGAAATGGGACAGTCCCCAGCCAGCTCCAGACTGCATGTGTAGCTGTCCCTGTCCAGCCTGATGCTGGCCAAGAGCTGTCCCAGTCTGGGGCAGGTCCCAGCCAGCTTCAGGCTGGACAGAGAACTCTCCCCATGCAGGAAGCTTCTGGCCTCAGCTCTATGATTGCAATTGTGCAATTGCAGAGTGGGGGCTCATAGCTCCCTGCTGCTGGGTCAGGGGGGACATTGTCCCTGCCCAGGCACCAGTGGCAGAGCCTGCCCTGGTAACAGGCAGATTTCAGGGGCAGGGAGCAAACTTTCTCCTCTGGATGCCTGGTTGACAAAGCAAATTTGCTCTTGGTTAGCCATCTACATGTGCCTTACTGTGCAGTAATTACTCAGCAGTTAATTTAATTTGCTACTTGCTTTTGCAGGTGGCAAATTAACTACTGAATAGAGCAAATTACTGCACAGTAAGGATTTGCATGTATAGATGGTGACACTTACTACACAGTCATTTGTTCTATTTTGTAGTAAAGCATCTCATATAGATGTGTCTATTTTGTACAACCATAGTGGAACTAATCCAAAATATTTATATTTGTATTCACTTAGAATTTTTCATTGCATATTGTCAGTGAGTTTCATTACAGGGTGCCAGGGATAAGTTGCCCTTCTAAAATTAGAGTCTTTACATCTCCTCTGAGTTTGACAGCAAGTGGTACAAAACCTAAGAAGAGCATGGTGTTCTCTCTCTCTCTTTCTGTACACAGTCTGTAAGAACTCTTGTGATATTTCCAGAGACAGACTGTGTCAGTTTGTGGTCCAACTGGGAAAGAAGTATGCCCTATGATATCTAGTACATTGCTGAAGTGAGAAACATAATGTAAAAAGAAACAATGGCAGTTAAGGATAAGAGGAAAGAGCAGAGGAAAGAAAGCAATAATGTGTGGATAATTGACCAGGGTAATTATACTGTGCAAATAGGTAAGAGAAGAGGTGTAGTTGAAATGACTTTTAGAAAAAATAGAAAAAAAGGTGTAGAAGAGATCAGAGCTCTAAAGTGCAAAAAGAGACACAGCAAACAGAAAGCATAAATGGAAAGGTAGTGTAAAACAGAAATGAAGGTCACAAAGAAACAGTAGTAAGGAAAAATGAACAGGGATTTCAAGAAAACTACAATCTGGTTAACCATATTATTTAGTCAGAAGACTGCTCCACTGATAATCCAGCAGGGAAGTATAATGATTTGTTGTACTTATATATAAATACAGTAGCCCCCTCATATTCTTCTTTATCTGCTTCATATTCACATGTCAGCTTGTTATCCTGGAAACCTGTGACAGATGAATTGGGAGGTGTGATGGCTAGAACACAGATTTTATTGGCTTCAGATCAAGTCTGATCACCTGTACAACAAAACTTTGAAATCACAAGCAACAGCTGTGTTCTAGGCAGAAGCAAAACTCTCTTTCCTTCCCCCATGCCATCTGCAACACACTGATCCACAGAATTGTTCCAGGTGGCCTACAACCTAGATAATCCATACTCTATTTAGCTGCGCTAAGAAGTTTATGCTAGAAGTGTTTTCAAGTTTCTTTATCTGATATTAATTCAGATGGAACTAACTTTTTCTTTGACATTAGAGTTTTGCTGCTATGGTGCTCCTTACTGATGTTCTGAAGATTTTGAGGCAGGCAGAATATGATGTGGGACAGGGCTGCTATTCTAGTGGTCAGAGGTTAGGGGAATGTTAATGGGGGTAGTTGGAACTGTCTTCCTCTGAAGGGCAAGGTACCAAAAAGCCATAGCAGGAGAGCTCTGATACTCTGGAAATATCTGCAGTCCTTCAAAAACCTCAGTTGGTCCAATGTTAGGTGTTTAAATCATCATTTCCCTAGTTTAAACATGTACATGGGGTGGCATTTTCAGGGAATGTTCATGTGGAGTGGGAAGGGTTCCTCCCTCTACTACTCATTCCCTACTTGGTGTGACACATTGTGCATGTCCACACGAGCGTGCATGTGCCTCTTGGCCTGACTCAAAACCCTTTGAGGCGGGGCAACAGGCATGTGCAGGAAGGAAAAAATGTTCTCTCTGCTGCAAACTTGCAGCACGGGGAGAAAATTAGACCCCTGGATATCCAGGGGTCTAAAAAAATCGAAGCTTAAAAAAGTGGACTGTGCCCTGAGGCAACCAGAGGCTGGGTCTTCCATGGAGATGCTCTGGCTGCCAGAGCATCTCTGTGGTTGGCCCTCACCCTGGTGCTGAAACATGTGGTGGGCCAGGCTGCATGTTTCAGCACCAGGGCTCTGGTGCTGGTGAGTAAGGGTCGGGGTTGCTGGAGGAGAGGGGAGGGGACCATGGGGGGACCCCCAATGGCTTTGCCCACTCCCCTAACCCCCCTAACCACTGCCACATCTGGCCCCTCC
>NW_017728913.1:27733747-27745534 GCF_001723895.1 Crocodylus porosus | reverse complement strand
CCCCTGCAACCCCCTCAAGGCTCCCAACCTCTGCCACAGCCAGCCTCTCCCTGCACCAGCCCTCCTGAGGTCCCTGACCCCTGCCCTGGCTGGGGTCTTTGTGATTTTTTTAATCAGGGATTTTTCAATTTTTGAAAAGGAAACACCAGAATTCCTGCTACAGATGGCCAGTGGCAGCACCCTGCCTGCTCAGAGCTGGCACCTTGGACCAATCTGGCTTGGCTGACCTCCTGGACAAATGGGGCCAGGAGGACATGCTTTGACAGTTCAAAGCAGGCCACCGCACCCAGAACATGTTCCGGGTGATAGCTGCCCACGTGGCCAGGAAGGGGTTGCAAATGTTGGTAGTGCCACACAAAGTCAGCCCTGCAACCACAGCCAACTGGCAACTGGCCCAGAGGGGAGATGCCTCTAGTGGCTCTGCAGTCCCCATCTGAGTCTGGCAGGTGCACAGCAAGGTCACAGCCAGGCAGCAGCCCTCACTGCCAGACTTCTGCAGTGGGTGGAAGGTGCCAGGAACTCTCACAGCTGTTTCAGCAGTCCATCTGACACAAGGGGTAGTGTCCCCAGGTACCAATTTGTGGGGCCCCAGAAGCTCCTGAGAGCTAGTAGCCCTGAACTACTTGCCAGGGTGGCTTTTTATACTGCTGGGACCAGGACAAGATAGCTTTTTATACTGCTGGGGACAGCACAGGTGCTGGCCCCAGGCTTTAGCTCCCCCTGCCAGAAGATCCAGGAGGAGCCAGGCAGGTTTATTATGCCCCCAGTGGCACAATCTGCTCCACAATAAAGTGCATATCCGAGCACATGTGCTGAAGCAAAAAGCCCCAGCTCAAATTTGCACTTCTATTTTAACACGTGCTTGCATGTGTGGACGTGACCATTGAGTTTTTTGTTTTGGGGGAATGCAGTAAAATTTATCTATTTCCTCAGGCTGTGTGAATATGGGATGACTTGAGGAAATGGCATAAATGGGTTAGATGAATGGTCACCCTGAGTTCTGACAGGGTGGTTAGCTGATAAGGTAATTTCTCTGGGTTATTTGGGAGTTTTGTGGTCATTATAGTATTATACAAGCACATGGTAGTTAGATGGTAAAATATAACAATTGTTGTTGAAAATTGTTTTGATCTATTAGGGGTATAAAATATTCCTTTGCACTCTAATTCAAAGAGATCATACAGGGTTTGTCTACATGTGTAATTACTGTGCAGAAAGCTTTTCCTGAGAGTGTGTCTGCATGTGTGCTGGGCAGGGCTACTCGAGCCCTGCGCTGCTTCCATATGGCAGCCAAGGGGAGCTCTAGACTCCCCCATGAACCAGCCCCAGGCTGGCAGGGGTACTGGGGCAGGGAAGTTGCCCTGCTACAGCTTTGTGGTACCTTGTCCTATCCAGGAAGACAGTTGTAATCACCTCCAGTAACATTCCCTTAATTAATGTAAATATGATACTTCAGAATTTAAATCTGCATGGAAATTCATCTAATACATTACTTTAAGTCATCTGAGGAACAGGCAAAAGAAAGGAATTGATTCTTTTTACATCTTCTATTCACTGTTTGGGATGTAAATTATACCAGCTCAATATTCTCTTATGGACACTTAGACTTCATAAAATAGGTCTCAAGAAACCATTATAAGGCATATACAGAAGCATCATAGAATCATAGGGAAGGAACGGACCTCCAGGTTCATCTTGTCCAACCTGCTTAAACACAGGGATGCTATTTTAAATGTTATTACTTGTATAAGGACATGTATGACTTGTACTTCATTCTGATTGACCCTTTTCCACACGCTTAAAACTAGAGCTATGTGAAATATTCAGAGCAAAGCAGCTTTTTGTATCACATTCAGCTTTCATGAAAATTCAAAATATGTGACTTAGTTGAAAGTTTGTTTAAGTTTCACAAGCCTTCCTGAACATGGACCTGACTGCAGACAAACTACAGTCAACTTATAATTATGTACCCAAATCAAGTGAAAAAGATCATGGAACTCATTGCTCTTGGTTAAGTTTTTCTCATGTTCAGCTCAAGATTGTGAACCCTCCTCATATGGCATAGAAGAAAACAAAACAACAACAACAAAGTGAAGCAAAACATCCAATATTGTTTCACCTCTACTAGAAATTTAGTAATACTTCTTTGTTGTTTTTCTACATGAAGTCAGTATTTAATTAATAGTTCTGGTTTTCATCCTCTAGTACAATGGTAGCCAAACACTTCTGTAGCACCAGAATATGACTTTTTCGTACTAATCACAAGGAAAGACAGTAGTGGCATAGAAGCAGCTACAATAAATCTTTGTCAACTAAGGAAAAGAATCCCTGTGTTGATCCACCTATAGCTAACTAAATATAGTTTAGAGCTGTTTTGCAAAAAGATTATACTACTACTAAATATATTTTAAAAGATGAAAATAAATTGTCTTAGTCTTAAAACTGTGAATATCCAAAGTTCATTTTTATGTCCATATGCAAGACGGAATCAAGGGGAATGTCTCCAGACCTCAGGTTGGGGAGGACTGGGTTAGAGAGCTTCTGGAGGGGCTGAAAATGTTCAAATCAGCGGATCCAGATGCTCTCCACCCCAGGGTGTTGAGGGAGGTAGCAGGGGTTATTGCAGGGCCCTTGGCATGGCTTTACGAGCACTTGTGGTGCTTGGGCCAGATGCCAGATGATTGGAAGATAGCCAACGTGGTCCCAATCCCTAAAAAAGGGATGAGGGAGGACCTGGGTAACTATAGGCCCGTCAGTCTTACCTCAATCCTAGGGAAACTCTTTGAGAAGATCATCAAGGAGCACATCTGCGATGGGCTGGCTTCAGAGATGATGCTTAAGGGCAACTAGCACAGTCTCATTAGGGGCAGGTCATGTTAGACCAACCTCATTGCATTTTATGATCAGGTTACAAAAGCATTGGATGCAGGTGTTGCTATGGACGTAGTCTTTCTAGACTTCAGCAAGACTTTTGACACCTTCTCCCACCCCATCCTCATTAAAAAACTAGGTGACTGTGGCATTGATGCATGCACAGTCAGATAGATTGCAGATTCGCTGAAGGGTTGTACTCAGAGGGTGGTGGTGGATGGGTCATATTCGATCTGGGGAGAAGTGGGAAGTGGAGCCCCCCAGGGCTCGGTCCTTGGGTCCGCACTGTTCAATTTCTTTATCAGTGATTTGGATGATGGGGTAAAAAGCAACCTGTTTAAATTAGATGATGATACCAAAATTTTGGGTGAGGTGAGCATGCTAGTAGGGAGGGAAAGACTGCAGCAAGTCCTGGATAGGTTACAGTGGTGGGCTAACAAAAACAGGATGCATTTCAATACTGACAAGTGCAGGGTGCTGCGCTTGGGCATTAGTAACCAGCAGCACACTTATAAGATGGGAAACTCCCTTCTTGAGAGCACAGAGGCAGAAAGGGACCTTGGAGTCATTATTGACTCCAAGATGAACATGGGCCGACAATGCGAGGTCACAGTTGGCAGGGCTAACCAGACCTGGTTGTGCATCCACAAGTGCATCTCAAGTAGGGCCAAGGAGATGATCCTCCCCCTCTACGTGATACTGGTCAGGCTACAGCTGGAGTACTGTGTCCAGTCCTGTGCGTCCCACTTCAGGAGAGATATGGAGAAGGTCCATAGGAGGGACACCCACATGATCCAGGGACAACAGGGCAGACCCTACAATGAGAGACTGAGGGACCTAATCCTATTCAGCCTTTTGAAGAGAAGGCTGAGGGGGTCCTGGTGACCATCTATAAACTCAGTAGGGGGGACCAGAAGGGTTTGGGAGAGACCCTGTTTCCCCTAACGTCCCCTGGCATAACAAGGAATATCCTTGTTACCAATAGAGTAGGTTTAGATTAGACATCCATAAGAACTACTTCACAGTTAGGGTGGCTGGGATCTGGAACCAACTTCCAAGGGAAGTAGTGCTGGCTCCTACCCTTTGTGTCTTTAAGAAGAGGCTTGATGCCTACCTGGCTGGAATCATTTTAGCCCAGTTTTTCTACTGCTTGGTCAGGGGGTCGGACTTGAAGATCTACAAGGTCCCTTCCAGCCCTACTTCTATGATTCTATGATTTTACACACCTATTCTAAAAAGACACGAAAGCCTGTGGCAGAACATTCTAAGCTCCCTGGATATTCCACCATAGATCTCAGAACACTGTTCTCAAACAACAAAACTTTAAATAATTTGAACAAAAAGCTATAGAACAAGAAATCATTCATAGACTAGAGTTTATTAAATATGGTCTCGTCAGAGACTCCTGATTCTTATTGTATTACCTGGACTAGCTATTATAATGCTTACAGCCCTCTGTGGGTTAACTGCATTGTTTATCCCTTTGTATCTCTTCAACCCACCTTTCCCTCTCTTGGGCTAGGGACAGGCATTCAAAAAGCCTGAGCATGAATTGATTCAATCTTTGCAGATTAGTCTTACTTACCTAGGTTTAATCAGCTTGCAAGTGTACAGGCATTCCCTCTGGACTGAGGAAATCCAGGCACATGCCTGCAGTGGGTCAGGCTAGAAGCTGGGGGTGCTAGAGCAGCCCTCCCTCCCATTCCATAGTCCTGAGATAAATGGGGTGGGGGGAGGCATGGGCAGGACCCAGCAGAACATTGTGATTAAGGAAGGGTTTACACCGCCAACTTGCCTGCACAACCTCCCAGGCTTTTCCCTGCTTGCTGCTCAAGGGACAGGAGTGTTGCCAGTCCCCAGCTAGCACTCTGAGGGAAAGAGGTTGGGGGTGGGGAAGGGAATGGAGTGCATGCATTTGTTGATGAAACTGAGATTTTCAATCTCCCTATCTCTGCTTCTTCGTACTGTCTGCAGCAAACCTGACAGGTAAGGGAGGCAGCAGGGATCTGATAACAAAGCATTTAGCAGCCCATCAAGAAAGCCTTGAGAGGGTTCAGAGGAGGGCTACTCAGATGGTTCAGGGCCTGCAGGTAAGACCCTATAAAGATGAACTGAGGGACCTGAATCTCTTCAGCCTCTGCAAGAGAAGACTGAGAAGCGATCTTGTGGCTGCCTACAAACTCATCAGGGGAGTCAGTGGGGAATAGGGGACACTCTTGTTTTCCAGGGCGCCCCTTGGGGTTACCAGAAATAATGACCACAAACTGAAGGAGAATAGATTTAGATTGGAAATAAGTAAGAAATTCTTTATGGTAAAGGTTGCCAAAATATGAAATGGGCTTTCAAGGGAGGTGGTGCTTTCCCCTACCTTGGAGGTGTTCAAGAAGAGATTAGAGAGGCATCTGGCTGGGGTTAGTTAACCCCAGCACTCTTTCCTGCCTGCAGCAGGGGGTCAGATCTCATGATCTACCAGGTCCCTTCTGATGCTAGAAATCTAGTAACTCTATCTATGAAATCTATGAAAGCAAAAGTTCAAGCTCTTAAACAGCTATTTAAAGGAAGGAATGGAGAGACATTACCAGCTGACCTGTTGATTAGCTCCAAAAAGCCCTAAGTGGGTGCTGTCCTGTCTGTCTTTTTCCTGTCCCAGTGAAATTGGAGACACACACACACGCACACACACACGCACACACACACCCCTCTCAACATTAGCTAGCATACCACATGTCTAGGGTCTGTGTGGCTGGGGTCTGTGCTGTGGGAGATGGGAGGAAGGGATCCCTGCTTGAGCAGGAGTGGGGAAGGGGGTAGGGAAGCCAAGCAGACCTTGCTGTGCCTGCAGCCTCTACAGGGGCTCTGGCTAGAGATCAAAGGGGTGGGGCCAGCCCTGCTCTGTGGAGCAGACAGCTCAGCCCAGGGCTGCAAAGCATCTGGGATGCTGGGGGACTCTGATTTAATTTAAACCAGGAAGGGGTCTGAGACATAAACTGGTTTGACCCAAATCTCTTAAGTCTAATACTACATTCAAAATGGTTTATTTTAAACCAGTTTTAGTCATTTTGAAACTGTTTTATGTGCACTGAACTTAAAAGTCTGTTACAAGTTTAAACCAGTTTCTGATCACTTAAACTGGTTTATGTGTAATATCTGTTCCTACCTCCAGACATGACTTCTTCTCATATTCTTTTCTCCCCTCACTTTCTCTATTCTTTGTATTTGAATTACTTTATTTCCTTCTGTTTAGCACTCCTGATCTCTGCAGATCCACTCACAGCATCTGATGAAACAAGCTGTTGTCTATGACACTTATGGCTCCCTGAACATGTTAGTCCCCAAGATACCACTGTGCCTTGTCTCCATTATAAATGAGGACTCTCATAAATTTTAAATACCCGTCCTCAAAAAAGAATACATTGGTTGTCCACAACTCATAACAGTTTAAAAAGAATATGATATTAATGCCATCTACCTGAATAATATAGAAAAAATAATAAATGTAATATGTTTTCCAAGCTTTCCCATTAACACATAACCAATGCAATATCGCTTTCAGAGTGAAGTGTCTATAAAATAAATCTGGCTTCACTTGATAATTTTCATGTTGTAATCTACCAGCTCTCTCACCCACGGTTCCAAACATGGGGGGAGGTAATTGGTGGGGCAAGAGTGGGGACCAGCAGTCTTACCCATACTGGCAACTCCTAAACAGTTCCCAGATGAGCTACTGCTACTGTAGCCACATACTTCACATTCACTGGCTGGTTCTCTTAAAGCAACAACAGATGTGGGCTGTTTCGGAGTCCCAGGCATGAATATGCTACCAGGACATGACCTTTTCTTGGATACGAAGCGATTCTAGCTTCCCTCCTAAAATGGCATTCAGGGAGGGTGCTCCTCTTGCCCATCCCCAGTTACATTTTTGGGGAACAATATGTATGTATATGAGCAATATAATAATCTATAGCTATATAAAACCTATATAAAACTCTGTGTGTGTGTGTGTATGTATGTGTATTGTTATACAGTAAAAGCTGTGTTAACTGGCATTGTACTATTCGGAATACTCTATTAATCAGAATTTCTGACCAGCTGGCTAGATGCAAAGGCGGGGGGGAGGGGGACGGGAGGAAGCTCATATGCGGTGATTGCTGCTGCCACCCACCACATGGTGGGATCTCTGCTCCACATGTGGTCACCACCACCCCTCCCACCCATGTTCCACGTGCAGCCACCACCACTCCCCACCCGCTGCTCCATAAGGGATTTTAAAAATGTTGAAAACCCTGCCTCAGATAACCAGAGTTTTTAGAAACCTCGCACCCCCCTTACCTCACTTATGCTAGTTAACACAGCTTTTACTGTATATGTTTCTATATCTTTGTATATTGTTTTATGTGTCATATAGTTTATGGAGATACTTTAAAGTTTAGATCACTGTAAATCTTCAGTTAGTAGTATCAATGTATGTAAACACTCCGTCATTCATGATGGCCAATTGGCTAGTTTAAGAATATATAGGGTAGGTTTGTTCATGAACAGATGATGAAAACCAACTTGTATAATGTTGGATCATTCCTGAACCTGCGCTCTTCCAGGTTGAAGAGTCCCATGGCTCTCAGACTCTCATCATAAGGTCTCTTATCCTGACCTCTGATCATGCATGTGGCTCTCCTCTGGACTCTCTCAAGCTTCTCCACATCCTTTTTGAATTGTGTAGCCCAAAACCGGATGCAGTACTCCAGCTGTGGCCTCACCAAGGCTGAGTACAATGGGAGAATGACGTCCTGAGATTTGCTTAAGAAGCATCTATGGATGCAGCCCAGTGTTTTGCTTGCTTTGCTAGCTGCAGCATCACACTGAAGGCTCATGTTCATCTTGTGGTCAATCATGACTTCCAAGTCCCTTTTGTTTGTAGTGCTAGCCAGTGTAGCACTGCCAAGCCTATAAGCATGTTTCAGGTTATTCTTCCCAAGGTGGAGAATCTTGCATTTTTCGGTGTTGAACACCATCAGGTTCTCATCTGCCCATTTCCTGAGCCTGTCAAGGTCAGACTGGATTGCTCTCCTGTCATCAGATGTGGATGCTTTACCCCAAAGTTTGGTGTCATTGGTGAACTTGGCCAGTCTGCTTCTGATACCAATGTCAACATCATTAATGAAGATGTTGAATAGTATAGGACCAAAGACAGAGTCTTCAGGGACCCCACTGGTCACAGCGCACCATGATGATTGACTTCCATCAACCACCAACCTCTGGTTCTGCCCACAGAGCCAATTCCCCAGCTGGTAGATTGTGGTGAGGCCGAGGCCACAGGTAGCCAATTTTGCTAAGAGGTCATCATGGGATACCAGATCAAAGACTTTTTTTAAGTCAAGATATACAACATTAAACTCTTCTCCCTTGTCCAGGTGATAGGTCACCTGGTCATAAAAGGAAATAAGATTGGTCAAGTCCATTGAGGATGGCCTCTGATGATTTTTTCTAAGGCCTTCCCCGGAATAGAGGTCAGGCTGATGGGCCTATAGTTTGCTGCATCCACTTTCCTCCCCTTCTTGAAGATAGGCACCACATTGGCATTCTTCTAATCTTTGGAGACTTCACCAGAGCACCAGGAGTTCTCAAAGATCTGTGCCAGGGGCTGAACTATGATGCTAGCCAGCTCATTAAGTACCTTGGGGTGTAAGGCATCATGGCCAGTTGACTTGAAAGTATCCAGCTTTTCAAGGTGTTCCTTTATGAGGTCATCATTGATGGAGGGTAAGGAATCTCTCTCACCTTGGCCTCCCTGTCTTGTAATGGGCAGAGGTGTCCCATGGTTCTGGTGAAAGACCAACACAAAGTACCCATTTAGCAAGTTTGCATTTTCATGGGCATCAGTTGTCAGTTGTCCCATCTGGTTTAGCAGGGGTCCAATGTTGCCCTTGCTTTTCCTCAGGCTCCCCACGTATCTAAAAAAAGACTTTTTATTATCCTTGATACTTGTAGCTAGTTGGAGTTCTGTTGCAGCCTTGGCTGTCCTGGTTCACTCCCTGCAGGTTCAGACCAGTGCAGTCCTTGGAGGTGGATCCAGTCCTTCATCCTTTGTAGGTCTTTCTTTTTAGATGCAGGAGGTCTACTGGAGAGCCAAGGGGTCTGCTATGCCCTTTTGTTGCCTTTTCTCTGAGATCAAACAGACTTTACTTGTGCATCCAGGATTGCTTCTATGAGGAGCAACCACTCATCCTGAACTCCCCTCCCCTTTGGATTGTGGCCTTTTAGGACCTCACTGACAAGCCTCTTGAGCTTGCCAAAGTCAGCTTTCCTGAAGTCAAGGACTTCTGTATTGCTGACTGACTTGCCAGTTTTACAGTGGATGATGAAGGTTATCAGCTCATGTTCACTGTCACTCAGCTTCCCTTCAATTGTTAGGTCACTGATTAGGTTGTCCCCCATTGCCAGAACTAGGTTGAGCACCACTCTACCTCTCATCAGCCAGTAGACTTCTTGCTTCAGACAGAGCTCATCCAAGCATGAAGGAAAGCTATGCAACTGCTCAGATTTGGCAGAGTGCTCTTCCCACGAGATGTCTGGGCAGTTGAAGTCTCCCGTTACAACCATGTACCTGGAGTGTGCAGCCTCAGCCAATTCCCTGGTGAACTCGTGGTCAAGCTCTTGATCCGGGGCAGGAGGTCTGTAGTAGACTCCCACCATTGTGCCCCCTTTGCCGTGTTCCCCATGGATTTTAACCCAGAGGTTCTCCAGTCATCCACTCTGGGCACCAATGTTGGCTTGCAGGGATGCATAGTTTTCCTTGATGTAAAGAGCTACACCCCTGGCCCTTTTGTCCACTCAGTCCCTCCTGTACAGGGTATAGCCATCTATACCTGTGGTCCAGTCATGGGTAGAGCCCCACTAGGTCTCTGTTATCCCCATGACATCATAATTATTTGTCTTAAGCAGGAGGAGAAGTTCCTCTTGTTTATTCCCCAAGCTCCTGGCATTTGTGTACAGGCAGGCAAGTGTCTCTTTGGCGGCCCTTGCCTTGTCTAAAGCTCATTCCAGGGCTGGGACCGGGGCAGGGGCAGGGGCAGGGGCAGACTCCCTTAAGTGCCTTGGCCTGCTGGCTTTACAAGGGTTGCTTAGTGGGCCAGCAGTGGTGGTAGTCCCCCCATCCCCTGACAGGCTTAGTTTAAAGCCCGGTGGAGCAGGTCAGCCAGTCTGGCGGAGAAGAGCCTCTTCCACAGTGAAGAGAGGTGGAGGCCATCCCTTCCCAGCAACTCACTGCCTCTCACCAAAGAGTGGACTGTGGCCATGGAAGTCAAAACCTAATGACACCAGAGCCAGTCTTTGGTTCACTACCTCAATCCTCTTCTCTGTCCTCAGCCCATAGCCCAAAACTGGGAGTGTAGAAACCCCACCAGTTTTTCTTTTTTAATACATATAAATATATCTCTCTATATATGATAGACATGCATTCCCTTCCCTTCCCTAATTATTTCTGGCTTGTCTTTCTCTCCTCTCCATTCCCTAAAGCATAAGTGAGCTCAGTTTTAGGATAAGCTTTAACATTTTTATTTTGGTAGAAAGTTTTTGGTTTTGGATATCCCCTGTTTTATATTGTATTATTATTAGGTTTCTATTGATTCTTACTGGTATATATTGTATTATTATCATTTTCCTATTGATTTTTATTGTTTCATATGGATATTATATGGTTTAAGCCTGTGTTTGTAACTGAATCAAAGTAATGTCAAGTTTCCATTTTGTATGTCAAGTCTCCATCTTGTGTCCTCTGCCCAGGCATCCCCTATCTTGCAACTGTATGAGTCATGTACCCCTCCCATGTAAATTGGTTCCCAGATGAATGAGAGTGATTGGGAATGATTGAAATACAATGGTATCAGGCCTCTACTGAATGGCCTGTAATGATTGAGGTCTGTAATGGACAGAGAGCTGAGGGAATTAGCAGAGGTCATTGCAGGACCCCGGCACAGCTTTATGAGAACTCGTAGTGCTCTGGTGTGGTGCCAGAGGACTGGAAAAGGGACAATGTGGTTCCCATTTTCAAAAAAGGGAGGAAGGAGGACCAAGAAAACTATAGGACAGTTAGTCTTACCTCAATCCTGGGTAAGCTTTTTGAGAAAATTATTATGGCGCATGTCCATGAGAGGCCAGCAGGAGAGACCAACACAGGTTCATTAGAGGCAGATCCTGTCAGACCAACCCAGTGGCCTTCTATGACCAGGTCAAAAAAACCTTAGATGCAGGGGTAGCAGCAGACATAGTCTTTCTGGATATTAGGAAGGCCTTCGATACTGTCTCTCACCCCATTCTCATTAAAAAACCAGGGGACTGTGGCATTGACACCTACACAGTCAATTGGGTCACTAACTGGCTGGAGGGCAACACCCAGAGAATGGTAGTGGATGGGTCTTTGTTGACCTGGAGGGATATGGGCAGTGGGGTTCTGCAAAGCTCGGTCCTCAGGCCCACACTATTCAACATCTTCATCAGTGACTTGGACGAGGGGGGGAAAAAACACCCTGTTCAAATTCACAGATGACACTAAGATGTGGGGGGATGTGGGCATGCTAGAAGGGAGAAATAGGCTGCAATCAGACCTAGACAGGTTACGGGGTGGGTGGATGAGAACAGGGTGCGTTTCAACACTGACAAGTGCAAGGTGCTGAACCTGGGGAGGAAGAACCAGCTGCATAACTACAGGCTGGAGAACTTCCTTATCATCAGTGCAGAGGCAGAAAAGGATCTCGGAATTATTATTGATGCTAAGATGAACATGGGCCAGCAGTGTGGGGATGCAGTTAGGAAGGCCAACCTCACCTTGTCATGTATCCACAGATGCATCTCAAGCAGGTCCAGGGAGGTGATCCTCCCCCTTTTTGCGACACTGGTGAGGCTGCAGTTGGAGTACTGCAT
>NW_017728913.1:27728208-27733647 GCF_001723895.1 Crocodylus porosus | reverse complement strand
ACACCTTGCTGGGGTCATTTGACCACAGTACTCTTTCCTGCCATGGCAGGGGGTCGGACTTGATGATCTGCTCAGGTCCCTTTTGACCCTACCAGCTATGAAACTATGAAACTATGACTGGGCCATCACCTTGCATTGATTCATCCAGGAACCACAGACCTCACCCAGGAACAGAGACAAGAACCCAGAATTTGAAAGACAAAAGACCCCGCAGAACCAGCAACTCTACCATTGTACCCCATCAATATAGACACCTGAAACTGCACATCCCTGAATGGAGCACACATGCTCAGTATGCCAGGGGCTGACCCTTTCCTGGGCATGCCTCCTGTCACTAGGGTCACACAAGGTCTGCCCCTATAAAAAGGGGCAGTGAAGACAGACCCAGTGGGACGCCCTCTCCATCTGGACCAGCAACATGCCATATCACCTACCCACCCAGAGGCCCTTCTGTTGACCCCCCTCTGGACAACACCTACTGGACAAGGACCCTTTCCAGCTTGGCTAGGTAGCTATCACCCCCCACCCCTCCTTCAACCAAGGACTTGGTCTCTGCTTCTCTTCCCTAACTGGACTCCATCCCTTCCACTGAGTCTCTTTCTCCTGCTGCCGTTATGAGTGCTTGTGTGTGTGTGTGTGTGTGTGTGTGTGAACCAATAACTTCATGGGGCTGTGTAGTGTGTTGTCTGTGGAATAAAACTGTTAATTGGGTTTTGCTTTACTATGCTTTCACCCTGATCCAATCTCTGCTCCTCGCCCCTCTAACTTCTATCTCATTTCTCCCTCTCCTGCTTCTGGCTCACTGCCACCTCCAACACCTGTCCTGAGCTCCTCTCTGCCTCCAAACCCCCTGTTTCTTTGCCACTGTCTTTTCCTTTTCCCCTGAGCAACAAGGTTTCTGCCTCAGTTTCTTTCCTGGCTGTCTCCTCCTTGCCACCTCTTATCTGCCCCCACCCAGTGTCTCAGCTGTCTGCCTCAGTTTCCAGCCCCAGTCTACCTTAAATAAACCCAAGCCTTGGTTCTTCTGCCAGTTTCTCTGTAGTCTGCCAGTTCTAATCCCTTTTTTGGCCCCTTTCACTCCCTACACCTTTAACTCTTTCTCTCTTCTGAGCTTTCCACAAAGTATCCCAGGTACCCCAAGCACACACATCCACACTGTACCATCCAAGTTAGGAACTTACCTGTGTGTATGTGTAGGTAAGTTGTATGCAAGTGAACTGGTAATTGTGTGTGTGTATATATATATGGCATTGTGTGCATGATATATGAATTAGTGATCTGTGTCTAACCTTTGGGTGTTAGGTGTATAGTGTATGTGCTTGAATTGGTGATAGATATGCATGTGCCTAGGCTCGTTTGGATGTGTAAGTGTCTGAGCTGGTACTGTGTGTGTGTGTATGCACCTAATTGATTTGTGTGTTTATATGTGCAATTGTGTCACATCCTCCTGTCTAATAGCGCAGTATTGAAATCCTGAGAGTTGGCCTGACCCCACAGGACTACAGGAGGATAGATGAAAACACTACCTGTGTCCCCAGCCCCCTAATCCCCACTCCCAAATCCCTGTAGCACTTCATGACCAAGCTGGGATTTCTCTGAGCCATGTCATTCATGCCAACATAGATAAGGAGCATAAGGTAGTGGTCTGTGGGCTGGAGGAGCTCAGGGATCTTTTCCACAATGTCTCGGATTTGGACTTCCAGGAAGCAGCAGACTTCCCAGGCTAAGGGGTCAGGGCAGCAGATTGTCCCCTCAGTCCCCCTCAGGATAGAGTCTCCCACAACATATACTTTCTGTTTCATCTTAGGGAGAGTGGGGGCGGTAGCTGCAGTTGAGCCTGTGTTGCCTGCAGGAGATGGCAACTTAGCAGGCTCTGCTGGAGCTGCAAGAGGTTTATAGCTGTTGCAAAGCTCCAGTGGGGTGGGGACCTTGGTGCAGTGGGCCTTGGGGCCCTTGACCACCTTGGTCCAACCCCTGGGCTGGACAGAATGGAAGGTCCCTGAGACCTCCCTTGTCCTGGAGGGTGACTGTGGTCTACCCTCCACCTCCAGGGTGAGAAGGGCCTGGCAGTAGGAGTCTATCTTTCGCTTACCATCTCTGATGCAGTCTCTGGACTGTCACCTGGAGCTCCTCCAGCTGGCACGCCAGTGATCCCAAAAGGGAGCAGACCTCAAAAGGGGAGGTGGCCATGCTCCCAGACCCTAGAACCTGAAAAAGTGTCAGGCAGTGTGACACTGAATATTATGTCTGTGTGATAGAGGTTCTATGAAGGGTCTATAAAAATTAGACCAAGTGTTTTTCTGTCATTTGTTCAGCTATTAAGCTATATGTTGTTGCTGAGAGCCTAATTAAAGTCTAAGCTCTAGTAAGGCCTTGTCTGAAATGAGGCCTAGTAAATTTAGCAAAGCCTTATAGAAGTAATGGTAGGCCCTGTGGCATAGTTAAAATTAACCTTATCAGAAGAATGCAAGGCTTGTACTGCTATTGGTCAGTCTAAGGACAGTTGAAGTAAAAACAATCTGAATGGCTGTAAATTATCAGCATAGCTCAGAAGTTATAAATTGGCTGGCACATCCAGAAATCATTTGAAAGGAAGATACAGCTCTGTGAAAGAAACTACAGACTAGCTTCCGGCCTGGATTCAGTGGGTCCATGGATCTTGAGGAGCCCAAGGACTGAATACCAGGGTCCTTCCTGGTACCTCTCTGACAGTGCTGATCAGGGACACCTGACTTCGCTAAGCTTTGTGAAAAGAGAAACTTGTTGTACATCAGGCATCAGAGGGGACTGCCGATAATTGCCAATGCAAATTATTATTGTGTGTCATCCTCTGTCTTATTATACTATGCGTAGTTGTGTTTTTGTTAAGTCAATAAACCTTTCTTACCTTTCTACCCCCAACCACACTCTCAATCCCAAACCCTCTGCATGTGTCTGGGACAAGGCAGCCCCTGCAGAAAAGAACCAGAGGCTCCATCTACATGGAGCCCAGAACCATGGGCTTCATCTGGGTGGAGGCCTCTGAGGCATCAGATGGGGATGTTGCAGACCCTCAGGTTGCAGTGTGCGCCCATCCACCTGATACTGCTGATAGGCCAGCTTTGCCTGGGACTGTCTACCCTAGGGGGCTCACAGGTAGGTCCTTGGGCCCTCCCACTCATCCTTCTGTGCAAGCTCCCATGCTAGCTCATGTGCCGGGCATACAAGCACACCTGTTTGCACGGTCCGTTCGTGAGCTCTGGTCATGTGGCTCCCTGGGGGGCTGTGCAAAGTAGAAGTTTGGGCAGTGTGGCCCTCCTCATCTCCACTCAGCCACCTCCCAGCTGGGTACATTCCTCCCACCATGGGCCCCTGCTTACCTGCAGGCAGGCTGTGGATCCTGGAGGTCCTGGAGGTCCTGGGGTCTCTCCTGGGGGTCCTTGTGCTCATGGGGGCACAGAGGGCTTTCACCCACATGTCTTGCTCTGGAGCTATGATCCTAATGTGGCTTCTGCCTTTGCCAGGCCTTTTTAAAAATGCATGCATACGCAGAAGGGCTGGCCAGTGTTGCACTGCTCTTGGAGGGCCAAGGGGGTCTCTCCACCACCACTGAAGAAGAGGACAGGTAAGTGCCTCCCCCAACCTGGCTTGCATGCCGACAGCCTGGTCTCATGGCTCCCTGGGGGGCTGGGCCAAGTTGGAGCTGGGGGGTCGTGACCCTCCTCATCTCCACTCAGCCACCTCCCAGCTGGCTACATCCCTCCCATCACAGGCCTCTGCTTACGTGCAAACAGGCCAGGGCTCATCAGGGGTCCTGGGGGTTCTGGGGTCTCTCCTGGGGGTCCCTGGGCTCATGGGGGAACAGTGGGCTTTCACCCGTATATCTTGCTCAGGAGCCAAATTATTTCTCCATTGCATTGGTAGGAGTGAATTAAGGTCAATAAGTGCATGTTTTATCTATATTGCTATCCAGGTAAAGAGGAAGATATCATATAGAAGGTTCAGCTTGTACCTGATTAAGCTCAGTTAGCTTCCTGGTTCCTGAAGGAGAGGGCTTTTATATTTTGCAGAATAGCTAAACTGAAAAATGCAAAAAGGAAGTTTACAGTGCTTCAAGTAGTTGATGCCAATTAGAGCAGTTTCTGAAATCCTGCTGAGATTTAATTGAATACCTAGCATTTAATATTTATAGAAGTATGGAATTTTGTAAGTGTTGCCAAGGAATTGAAAAATCTTTGATGAAATCTGTTCCCTTTATATCCTGATCAAGTAAAGTAGTCATGGAATGACATTTAATCACAGGACAATAAATATCTAGTAATAAGTAACAAACAAGGTTCTTTGGGTAAATGTGATATCATTTATTAGACCAACTAAATAGTTGGAAAAATTGTTCTTCACAAGCTTTCAGCCACAAACACCCTTCTTCAGGCATTGGAGATATCCTGCTCTTGGTTTGGGAGCTCTCCTATTTAGATTAGAAGCCAACATGCAGAAATACAGGTCTGTGAAAATGCAAATGTATGGTAGACAATAGGTGGGTGGGGGCAGGGGAATGGGGAGTGTTGACTTGGTGAAAGAATGCAACTAGTAAACTGTAGAGAAGTTACCTGGGGTTCTAGGATGCAGGCAGGTTATAATGTGCCATAAATCCAATGATTTTTTTATCCAGTAGTTCTACAGAGTGAAGCTTGTAGGCTTCTATACAAAAAGGTGTTTTGTAAATTCCTTTTGAGGACTCTGTCTCCAAACTCTCAGTTCTACTCCTCAAAGAGAATTTACAAAACACCTTTTGTAGATGAGCCTACGAACTTCACTTCATAGAACTAGTCATAGGTGATTACTATCATGATTTTAACCCATCTGCACTGCATATTTTTAAACATGTTGATTCTACATTAGAGTGATAGCTGTTTGGAACAGTATCCTATACTTGATGGCAACTGCAGTGCATGGGAGGTATAAATGTGAAATACCCCTCAACTATCAACTAAAGATCTAAAAGTATGGCATATCAGGAAATGTTGAACCAAATGGTTAATAAATTTAGATTGGAAAAAAGAAAATGAAGGGAGATTTATAACAGCTTTCAAAATGGACTGCTATAAAGAGGGTGTTGTACAATTTTTATTTTTATCCAAAGGGTTATGGCCTCAAACTGTAACATGACAAGTTTGAGTATACATTAAGAAGAACTCTCTAATTATCTATTGTGGAAGAAATCAAACTTCACATTGTGGTTGAATCAGAAGTGACACAGCCAGCTTTTCTTTATTTAGGGCTATGCTGTGATCACAGGGAGGATTTCATACAGCAAGGGGAATCACCCACTTGTCTGTTTCATAGATTTCATAGACTTTAGGGCTAGAAGGGACCTCAGGAGATCATCGAGTCCAGCCCCCTGCCCAAAGGGCAGGAAGTCAGCTGGGGTCATAGGATCCCAGCAAGATAAGCATCCAA
>NW_017728913.1:27691529-27728197 GCF_001723895.1 Crocodylus porosus | reverse complement strand
GGGGGCCCTGCCCGGGATTTGGGGGGCCCTGCCCTACAGGAGGGGGACTGGTGAGTACCCCACTCCTTCTCTTGTCACTCCCTGGGGGGCTGGGCCAAGTAGGGGCCTGGGCAGGGGCTTGACCTGGCCCGGCACCAGGCAGCGGCCTCCTCCCAGGAAGCGAGGCGTTAACCCCTTCCTACCATGAGCCCACTTACCTCCGGCTGTGCTGGGGGTCGGCAGGGGGCTCTGCGGCTGCTGAGGGGGTGTCTGGGGGGCTTCGGGGGAGTGGGCTTCACCCGCGCGTCTCTCACCGCTCCAGAGCCTAACTGAGCTTTTTTTTCTCAAAGGAATCCTCCTCCTCTCTAAGTTTTCAAGAATTTTTATACTTAACACAAATAAAGAGAAAAAAATACAACCTTGGAGAAAGTAAAACAAGGTTACTTAAATGGACATCTGTGCACAAGGTAATAAGACATGCAGGATTTCTTGTCTCAAAACATGTAACTGAAATAAGCAGTAGCAGCACTTCTGGTCTCTGTCTGTTTTTCTAGTCAAGTAGGCCAGTAACCTGACTGAATTTACTCCTACACTATAGAGGTGATAAAATCACTGTCATTAGAAGTTTTTAAAGCCAGGATGGTTTACACGAATTAGGAACTTGGACTAAATTAGCTTCTGAGTTCTTCTACAACTATTTTCATGTGTTTTCCACGAAAAGATATTTAAAATTCCCTATGTATATATAAAACCAATGGATTTAATTGGTAGTTTGACAGGTCTTCTGTAATAAAACACTTTATCACACAAAAATAATCAGCAAATCTATAGTGAGCTCTTAGACTATTTGGCACTAGGAATTTGTTATTTCATCAGTCTGGATTGAATATAGTGTGATTGCAATAAAAGTCTGATTTGGAATCTCTCCAGATTTGATTATCCTATTGTTGCCAGCACCTGACCTGTCTAATCCAGAACTAGTTTTTATAAGTCTATCCACAATGAGGCATTGGGGCTTAGGGCCTTGTTACTGGGAACACAACACTCATTTCATTTACATTGTAGTAAGCATTACTGTGCCATACTGAAAGTTAGAACATGTTCTGAGCAGTCACACAATAATGCTTTCTATGATGTCATCCCACTCTGGGCAGGGCTGGAGTTGGCTGTCCCATCTCATGGACTACCTGCCCCCCACACACTGGGAAAACCTGACTCTGTGTTGCTGATAGCAGGCACAGGGAGCTGAGCCCAGGAAAGGGTACTGCTCCTGCTGATGGTTCTGCAGGTCAGGCTGCACCTATGCCACTGGCAGTCTTGAATCAGCTGTGATGTGATACTGATAGTCAGCTGATTGTATGCCCTGTCCCCTGCATCACAGTGGAATTTTGAACCTTATAAATTCATAGAAGCTAGGGTCAGAAGGGACCTCAACAGATCATCGAGTCAGATCCCCTGCCTAGGCAGGAAAGAGTGCTGGGTTCAGATGACCCCAGACAGGTGTCTATCCAGCCTTCTCTTAAAGACCTCCAAGGTAGGGGAGAGCACCACCTCCCTTGGAAGCCCATTCCAAATTTTTGCCACCCTTACCGTGCAGAAGTTTTTCCTGATAACTAGCCTAAATCTGTTCTCTGTCAGTTCGTGACCATTATTCCTTTTTACCCCAAGAGGTGCTCTGGTGAATACAGCATCTCTGATCCTTTGCTGTGTCCCCCTAATAAATTTGTAGGTGGCCACAAGATCACCTCTCAGCCTTCTCTGGTGGAGGCTGAAGAGATTCAGGTCCCTCATTCTCTCCTCATAGGGCTTGTCCTGTAAGCCCCTGACCATACGACTGGCTCTCCTCTGGACCTTCTCTCATCTATAGAAGTAGGGTCAAAAGGGACCTTGTAGATCTTCAAGTCTGACCCCCTGCCCCAGCAGGAGAAAAAACTGGGCTGAAATGGTTCCAGCCAGGTAGGCATCAAGCCTCCTCTTAAAGACCCCCAGGGTAGGAGCCAGCAATACTTCCCTTGGAAGTTGGTTCCAGAATCTAGCCGCCCTAACTGTGAAGTAGTTCTTATGGATGTCTAATCTAAACCTACTCTCCAACAACTTATGGCCATTATTCCTTGTTATGCCAGGGGCTGCTAGGGGAAACAAGGTCTCTCCCAAACCCTTCTGCTCCCCCCTAGTGAGTTTATAGACGGTCACCAGGTCCCCCCTCAGCCTTCTCTTGTGAAGGCTGAACAGGTTCAGGTCCCGCAGTCTTTCATTGTAGGGTCTGCCCTGTTGTCCCTGGATCATGTGGGTGGCCCTCCTCTGGACCCTCTCAATGTTGTCCACATTCCTCCTGAAGTGGGGCGCACAGAACTGGACACAGTATTCCAGCTGTGGCCTGACCAGTGTTGCATAGAGGGGGAGCATCACCTCCTTGGCCCTGCCAGAGATGCACCTGAGGATGCATGACAATGTCCGGTTAGCCCTGCCAACCACGACCTCACATTGTCGGCTCATGTTCATCTTGGAGTCAATAATGACTCTAAGATCCCTTTGTGCCTCCGTGCTCTCAAGAAGGGAGTTTCCCATCTTATAAATGTGCTGCTGGTTACTACTGCCCAAGCGCAGCACCCTGCACTTGTCAGTATTGAAACGCATCCTGTTTTTGTTAGCCCAACCCTGTAACCTATCCAGATCTTGCTGCAGTCTTTCCTTCCCTACTAGCGTGCTCACCTCACCCCATATTTTGGTATCATCAGCGAATTTAACCAGGTTCTTTTCACCCCATTGTCCAAATCGCTGATAAAGAAACTGAACAGCACAGGCCCAAAGACATGAGTCCTGGGAGTTTCTGCTGCCCACTTCTCCCCAGGTCGAATATGACCCATCCACCACTGCCCTCTGAGTATGACTCTTCAGCCAATCTGCAATCCAACTGACTGTGTAGGCATCAATGCTGCAGTCACCTAATTTTTTAATGAGGATGGGGTGAGAGATGGTGTCAAAGGCCTTGCTGAAGTCCAGAAAGACTACATCCATGGCAACACCTGCATCCAGTGCTTTTGTGACCTGATCAGAAAAGGCAATCAGGTTGGTCTGACATGACCTGCCCTTAATGAAACCATGCTGGTTGTCCTTGAGCATCATCCCTGAGGCCAGCCCATCACAGATGTGCTCCATGATGATCTTCTCAAAGAGTTTCCCTAAGATTGAGGTAAGACTGATTGGCCTATAGTTACCTGGGTCCTCCATCCTCCCTTTTTTAAAGATGGGGACCATGTTGGCTAAAAAAGGGAGGAGGGAGGCCCCGGGCAACTATATCAACATCCTTCTTGAAGTATAGTGCCCAAAACTGGATGCAGTGCTCCAACTGTTGTCTAACCAATGCTGCATAGAGGGGAAATATCACCTCTTTGGTTCTATTTGTCATTAATCTGCTGATGCATGATAAAGTGCAGTTAGCTTTGCTTATGATTTCGTCACACTGATGACTCATGTTCATCTTGTAGTCCACTATGACTCCAAGATCCCTTTCCACTTTTGTGCTGCTGAAAGGGTCTTTTCCCAGCCAGTAGTGTAAAGATATTTTTGTGCCTTAGGTGCAGCACTCTGCACTTGTCCTTGTTGTACTGCATCCTGTTGTGTACTGCCCACTTTTCTAACCTGTGCAGGTCTGCCTGCAATAGTTCCCTACCCTCTGGAGTGTGCACTTCACCCCACAATTTAGTATCATCTGCAAACTTGGACAGAGTACACTTCTCACTCACATCCAAGTCACTGATGAAGATAGAGTACAGATCTGAGGAATGAACCCTGTGGGACCCTGCTACACACATCCTTCCAGGTTGATACCGAGCCATCTACTACCACTCTCTGGGTGTGACCTCTAAGCCAATTTGCCACCCACCAGACTGTGTAAACATCTATATCACAGCCTTTTCATTTATTTTTGAGAATGGGATGAGATACCATATCGAAGGCCTTGCTAAAATCCAAGAAAATGACATCCACCTCTCCTTCTGTGTCTAAGCATTTTGTGACCCTGTCATAAAATTAAACCAGATTGGTCAGGCATGATCTACCTGCTATGAATCCTTGCTGGTTTCCCTACTACATTATATTTCCCACTGGACTCCCACAGATATGATCCTTCATAATCTTTTGAAAGACCTTTCCAAGGATGGAGGTGAGACTGACTGGCCTATAATTACTTGGATTCTCCTTCCTTCCTTCTTGAAAATAGGGAACACATTGGCTCTTTTCCCATCCTCCAGGACCTGACCCAAGCACCATGAGCACTCAAATAGCCATGCCAGTGGTTCTTCTATGACATCAGCCAATTTCTTCAGTACTCTCAGATGAAGCTAATCTGGGCCTGCTAACTTAAATGCATCCAGTCCATCCAAATGACTCTGCACCCAGTCAGCATCAGTTTTGGTGGGCTGGTGTCCCTCTGATGCTCATCTAAGAATTGATTAGGATAATTATCTTGACCCCTGTTCAAGAACACTGAGGCAAAAAACTCAATGAATAGCTCAGCCTTGTCCCTCCTGTCTGTCACTAATTGCTCCTTGTTTAGTAGGGGTCCTATGCTGCCCTACACCTTCCTTTTCCTCCCTACATACCTAACCCCCCTGCCCCTTTTTGTTGTCTTTAATTGGTGTTGCCAGACTCAGGTCTGTAGTTGCTTTGGCCTTTCTAACTGCCTCCCTACAAATGCAGGCCAATTAGGTACACTCCTCCTTGGTAGCTTTCCCCTGCTTCCACCACCTATATGCCTTCTTTTTTGCCATTAGGCTTCCCTGGATTTCCCTGTTTAGCCAAGGAAGTTTTTTGGCTCCTTTCTCCCTTTATCCTCATACTGGGATTGTCTCCTTCTGTGCCCGAAAGATTGCCTCCTTTAGGAACGACCACCCTTCCTGGACTCCTATCTTGCCAATCTTCCTATCTTGCAGTGCATCATTGACTACTCTCCTGAGTACACTAGTTATCTTTCCTAAAGTCAAGCATTTCCACCCTACTAGTTATCTTACCAACACCACTCTGGATGGTGAATTCGATTAATTGGTGGTCACTGTCCCCAAGGTGACCACGAGTCTGCAGCTCCCCTATCAGGTCCTCACCTGTAGCCAACACCAAGTCCAGAAAGGCATTTCCCCAAGTGGGACCATATACCCCCTGCATTACCTACTGGGACCGTATACCCCCTGCATGCAGGACATGAACCTATGCAAACAATTGGATTTGGCTGACTGCTCCTCCCAGCAGATGTCAGGGTCATTTAGGTCCCCCATGACAACCACATCCCTAGACTGTACAGCCTCTGAGAGCTGTCTGAAGAATTCCAAGAATTCCAAGTCTTATTATCTTAGTGGAGAAGTCCAATGACAGCTGAATGAGAATTACTTAATATGATATGGAGATACTCCTTTCAAGAAAAGTTCTAACTTTACTATGACACAATTGTACTTAGCATGCCTGAATGGAGATTATTTTGATTATTTGTGTGATCACAATCCGGTGGCTGAGTGCTGTCAAGATATATTCTGAGAGTATGGAGAATAGATACTATGATAAATCAGAACATTTATTTTCATCTTATGTATTCACTAATTAATCATACCAACACTGTTATTTTTCTAATTCTGTAGATGAGAAATTCCCAAAATTTTGTTTATGGACGGCTACTTAATATGTTTCCAGAGAGGTATATCACAACGGGGACCAGAAAACAAAATGCATCTGAAAAGCAAAATCTTTGAGCACCTATATACTTGCAGTGAGTCTGCTCTGACACTGTAATTACAGCATATTGGGGCAGACTCAATTAACTGAGTCTGCTAGAACGCGGTAATTACTGCACACCAGCATCTCATGTATTAGCATCCACATGCTGAAAAAATGACAGCAAGGGTGCTTTAACTAAAGTTCAGAAGCACTTATATATTTTCAAAGGGGCACCCACAAAAGCATACACATGTTAACAACCAGGCCTACTTAAAATATAGCTATTAGATATTATCCCAGAGATATTGTTTGATATTTGCTGCATCAGTGATTTGTGCACTCCAGTTTTTTTAAGTGTTTTTTTAGATTTAAATAACTATGGCATGAACTATTTTAAAACAGCTCTCTTTAGACCAAATCTGAAGCCACAATGAAAGACACAATATAAGCCATAATGCACAGTAGTACATTTTGTGTGAAATGTAGCAGCGTACCATGTCACTGGTCAAAATTGGAATTTGAACAAATTAGCTTGACCTAAATATCTGTCATGCTTTCAACAAGAACTTTTTTTGCACTTAGCAGTAGGGTATTGCTTCAGGATATATTTCTAAACTAAAAAAACCCAAAAAAACCCCCAAAAAACCAAATTAGCATTTGCTGCTAACTTAAATGTGAGAATTTCACATACTTGTTAGGTCATATTTTATCAGCTGATGATTAAACTATTCCCTAAATATAACCTTGATAACCTGGATAATATATAAATCTAATAGTACTGAGGGAAAGGTTTGCACTCATTAGGATATTGGCAATGTGTAGCGGGTGCACCTGGGTGCATGTGCACCCCCCTAAGCTTAGTGGTGCACTCCCTGTGAAAAGGCACTGCCAACACTGCCAGCAGCACCTGTAGGTGGTCACTGCTCACCACTTCCCCACCCTCATCACCAACACCATTTGCAGACAGCCTGTGATTGCTGCTGGCCACTGCCAGTCTGTGGGTGGTCACCGACTGCTTGTCAGCACTTGCCAACTCTCCACCCCACTGCCAACAGCACTGTGGCCACCTGTGGTATCTCCCTGCTTGCCACTACCATGGTCCCACTGCTGACAGTGCCATTGCTGCCTGCAGGATCTCATCATACTCCCCCAACCTCTGGGGGGGGGGGGCACATGGTGTTCATGAATTAAGATAATGCAGGATTATTCATTAAAAAAAAATCATAGCCACAGTTGCATATCTTACTGCATTTACTTGCATACCATATGAACCCTTTTCCTACAAATCAACCCTTCATAACTGGGGTGTGAGCTTTAAATAGGAAAACTGATTTTGTGCCATAATTGAAGCACTCTGTAATGGCTGCTGTGGATGTCCTTATTTTCCAAAAAAAGAGGGAAGGATGGAGTGTGGTGTTCAGTATTAGGATTAGTTCTAACCCTTTCTCAGCCATTGCTGACCTGACAGTGTTGTTTGGGTGAATAGCCAAAAGCTTCTGCCAATTCAGCAGTGGCTGTGAGAAAGTTAAAACTGTAGCTTTTGCCTCAATAGCAACTTTAAGAATTCAGCCATGATTCTGGAAATAATCTTTTTTTCTTCATTTTTCCTTTCCAAAAGAGAGTGAGTGGGGACCTGTGATATGCAAGAACATAAGTTACTTTGTGGAAAAATACAGGAACTTAAAACATTATATTATTGTGAACATTAGGCTAGATTGTCAAATTCTTTCAGGAACCAAAAGCTCTCAGTGAGATTTGTTGGGATAAAAATCTGGCCCATTTCAAGGACTTGGGGTTACAGTGGACAGTAAGATGAATATAAGCCAACAGTGTGCACCTGTTACCAAGAAGGCTAACAGCATACTGGACTGCATTACTAGGAGTGTTACCAGCAGATTGAGGGAAATGATTATTCATTTCTATCTGGCACTTGCAAGGCCAAGTCTGGAGTACTGTGTCCAGTTTGGGGCCCCCCACAAGTGAAAGCGTGTGGATAAATTTAAGAGAATTAAGTTGAAGGTAATGAAAATGGTTAGGAGGCTAGGGCATGTGACTTATGACAAGAGGCAGGGAACTGGGCTTATTTAGTCTAAAGAGAAGACTGAGAGGGGATTTAATAGCAGCCTTCAACTACCTGAAAAGGGGCATAGGGGTTGGGGAGGGGGTTCCAAAGAAGATAGAGCTAAATAGTTCTTAGTGGTGGCAGATGACAGAACAAGGAGCAATAGTCTCAAATTGTAGCAAGGGAAGATTAGGTTAGATAAGGGGGAGAAATATTTTGGGGACAGGGCTGCTTATGGAGTTTTGGCAAGCTGTTGAGGGCCACAAGGAAGTCACCATCTTGAGACTGGAAGTCCCACCCCTAACCCCTGACCTTTGCCACAGGAAGTCCCTCCCCTTGCCCTCCCAGAAGTACTCCTTTCAGCAAGGGTTTGCCATCTTGGAACCAGAAAAATGCCAAATTATATTCTAAAAATCAAACATTTACTACAACATTCATTAATTTTATTTCAAAAATATTTTAGTCTTGGTGTACATGTGTTTGTGTAGTGTACACAGAAGGTGATTGCACAAAAGCTTAAAATTAACTCTTAATCTTGTATATTGTAGAGGAGTGTAGGTGGGTAGGTATAGGTTTGCGGGTGTGTGGGTATGGGGAGGGTGTGGGTGTGTGGGTTTTGTGTGGGGTATGTGCGTATGTGGGGTGGGGGAGCATATGGGTGTGTGTGTGGCTATGTGGGGTGTGGGTGGGTATGGTGTTTGTGGGGGAAGGTGACTACATGGGGGTAGGGAGACTGGGGAGGGTTGTGGCATGTGTAGAGGGGGAGGATTTGCCCACAGCCGCTCACAGCACCCCTCCAAGTTTGGGCTCCATGCTCCTTCTGCACCTGGCCCCAGGGTACCAGCATGGCCCCAAGTTTCTTCTCACAGCCACTTCCCCCCATCTGCCACTGCTGCCCTTCCACCACTTCCCTGTTTCTCCCCACCTCTCACCTTCCTGCTTTGGCATCATGTCCCATCTGCATGGCTGAGACCACATGATACAGCAGGAACCAGACTGGCCCAGTCAGCCCTGCACAGGGCCAGAAGAGAATTGTAGGGGCCAGGCTGGCTTCTGCTGCATCCAGGCTGGCCCATTGCTGCAGCTGGGAACCACAAGGTGACAGAGTGACTAGTGGGGGGTGGTGGAAGGGAACAGTGATAGCAGTGGGGAAATGGCTGGGGCAGGCTGGGGAAGTAGCAGCGAGTTGGTGCACAGAGTGCAGTGACTTCTGGGTGAGAGAGTGGGACCCACATGGTGCACTGGGGTCTGCACCAGTGGGGCCCAGAGTGGAGTGGCAGGAGCACAAAGCATGGCCAGCAAAGTCTCTATAGAGCCAGGCTGGGCTGAGCCAGCAGGGAGAGGAAGAGCAGGCCTGGCTCCACAGTCTTGCCAGCCTGGCCCTGCACTCCAGCCACACCACCCTGGGGCCCCCACTGGCTCTGTCCCCATGCACCAGTGCAGACTCCACACTCCCGCCCAGCTGTCACTGAGGTCCACATGTGAACTCACTGCCCCTTCCCTCTGCCTGCTGCTGCTTTCAGAGCTTCCCTGCCTGTGGCTGCCACTGGTCCTCTCTACCACCCTGCCAGCTGCTCTGGCACCATGTGGCTCCTGGCTGCAGTGCCAGGACCACAGCAGCCAGTTCAGCCCAACTCTGAGAATAACCTGCAGTCCTCCCTTGCCTTCCCCCTCACCCCCCCCCCTTCTTATCTGAATTTCCCTGTGGTGCAGGGAGGCAGAAACAGTCCAGGGGCCCAGGGAAGAAGCCTCTGCTTAGCATGGGGTTTCTGGCTGGGGATGGGAGGAAGGGCTGCCAGGCCTTGCTTCTACAGCTGCTTGATCCTGCCAGTGGCTTCCCTTGGATCCTACTGCCCCTGGCTTCTGTTAACCTTGATAGGCAGCCAGGGGAAGATATATTAATTTTCTAAATTTTTTAGGGGCCCCCGTGAGCTGGGCAGAATGTCTTGGCAGGCCAGCTGTGGCCTGCAGGCCGTGTTTTATCCACCCTTGTGTTAGATGTATGAAAAAACCCTCTCACAAAGAGGGCAGTAAAGCACTGGAACAGGCTACCCAGAGAGGTTGTGGACCCTCCATCCTTGGGGTTTTTTTAAGACCCAGCTAGAAAAAGCCTTGGATGGGATGATCTAGTTAGGGATGGTCCTGCTTTGAGCAGGGGGTTGGACTAAATGACCTCCTGAGGTCCCTCCCTGATTTTCTATGATTCTATGATTTAGGGTCTTAGATAAGAGTTGAATGCTGTTGAAAATCAAGATGCCAATTCTCAGAGCTGAGTAGTTCAAAGCTAAACTTTCAGAAATAAGTGCTTCTATGTTTTCTTGCGTGTAACTATAAAACATTTGTAAAAAATCCCCCTCTTCTCCAGATTTACAAAAAGTGCATAATATGGAATAACTTTATGCAAATGTTGTGTTCCAATATTTTTGCTTTGCAGACATGATTTAGGCTCATGTTTTAAATATTCTCTCTTTGCCATATGATAAAAACATAAATTATGTTATATATTTCTGGTGAAGTATATAGTTTCATGGCCAATCAAGATCTGATCAAAGGGTTTAATATCCTGTGTCAAAACAAAGGCATTAATAGTCTCTATGAGAGTTAGCCTGCTTATAGCATATTAAGTTTACATTTGTATAACATTTGCTATAGGAGTTCTGAGATAATTTCATTAAAACTGAATTTTATGTGACTTGAAATAGAGAGGGAACATCTAAAATTGTGGATGCTAACTCATACAGTTTTTGTGTAATTCTTTGTGCAAAAGTACATAAACTAATACAACATCTAGTCATATATTTTGAGAGAATACGTCAGTTTTCTGACAACGTATTCATAAGGTCACTTTGTCCTTTCCTAGTAACTGTTTTGATATTGTCTTTTGTCTACTAATACTGCCAATCTCAATATCACAAAACAAATCCAACATAAGCACTTTTTCAGAAACACTAAGAAGCTGTTTGACAATCAACTTCAGATAGGCTTCTTGCAAGGAATTGACATCATAATTCCTGAGCTTTGATAAGTAATGGTGAAATGTAATGCTTAAAGATTTAAGGTCATGATATGCGAATGCATATTCTTTCAGAGATTACTCCTATCCAGTCTGGCTTCCAGACAATTTTTTCTACAAACAAGTATACAAAAAAGGTGTTTTTAGAAAAGTAACATGGATGGTTACAACAATTAAGAATACAGGGAAGAAGGGAAGACTGAAGAGCAAGAACTCTGCTTCTTTGGGTTAGCAAATGAATGATTTCAGACATTGTACTCTTTTCTATACTAAATACTTGCTTCCTGCGTACCTACTAATATTGTCAGGGTGCTTTGTATGTTCTCCACACACAGTTGGTTTATCTCTAAGTAGCAAGACATTATATATTTTAGCTAACCTTAAAACATTTGACAAATAGCAGAAAATGCCATATTTCAAAATTTTCTACTGTAACATTTTTATTCTTATTTAATTACAAACCAGACAAGTTCTGGTTCCATTTTTATCCAAACTGTTCTTTACACTCAAGATATGCTGACCCTGAATCAAAATTCCTCAGACCTAGATCCAAGAAAGGACTTGTGCACCCTTAGCTCTGGTGTACAAGTTGTTTCTTGGATCTAGGTTGTAAGAATTTTGATTCAGTTTCAGTTTATCTTGAGTGTAAAGAACATTTTAGATAAAAATGGAAGCAGAACTTTTGTGGTACAGACAATCAAGGATCCTGAGGCTGAATGAATTCAGTTTTTGCAGGTTAGTCTAAGCTGGAGAGATTAAAATGAGAAACAACTGGACAGACATTCACATCTGATTCAGGAAATGCAGTCACATGCCTTCAGTGGCTCAGGCCAGAAGCCAGGGGGTGCTGAAGCATAGCTGTCTGGCATGTAGCCAGCATGGTCTCTATGTTTACATCCTTTTCTTGCTGCCCCCGAGTTCCCTGGGATTTGCAGTCCAGACTCTCAGCAGCAGAACTCTGAAGGGTTACTCATTGTTTCCTCTTTGTTCTTCCAGGTGTCTTTGGGATTTGTAGTCCACAATCAAAGCCAGCAGTAAGTTTTTTTTAGCAGGACAGGGCAGGGCAGGGCATCTCTGTACTTGGAGGAAGGGAAGTTTTAACTCCCCTCTCTGGCCCTAGACCTCAGCTGCGGTTTGCCTGGAAGGGGGAGCCCCTGCCTTCCTTCCCCCCAACCCTTCTGTGCTGGAACAGATAACACAGTGCAGCCCAGGGTTGGAAAGCATGCTGGGATGCTGTGAGGTTGTAATTTAACTTGAACCAGGAAGGGGTCTGGGACAGAAGTTTCAAAAATCTGTTTGACCCAAATCATGTTAAGTCTGATACTACATTCAACCAGGTATATCTTAAACCAGTTTTAGCCACTTTGAAACTGGTTTATGTGCACTGAACTTATGTTCTATTACAGGTTTAAAGCAGCTTCTGATTACTTAAACTGATTTATGTGTAACTTCTGCCCCTAGCCCAAAAGGTTAAGTGCTGCAATGTCTAACTTCTAAGCTAAGTACAAACATTCAAAAAGCTTGAGGCAGAAGCACTCTATCACATTGTACATAAAGCAGTTTAAATTAGAGGAGAAGTGAACCTAACTGATGTTCTCTGTTCAGTGGTTGGGGCTCAGAGTCTGCCTGCCCTGGCTGAGGTAAGCAGGTAGGGGGTGCTGTTCCACAACTCCCAACTGCAGGGTCCCTGGGCTGCCAAAGGTTCCTGAGGAGACTCCTCAGTCTGATTGGAAATGGATGTCAGTTGTGCAGAGGGCAACCCTGATTGGCTAATCTAGACCACCTCCCAGGCTGTGTCTCCTTGCAGCATAATGTGGAGATTATGGAGGGACTTCCCACTTGGCTGGAACAGTACAGTTAATCCTGAGTAACACATTGTGTCCCTAGACTGGGAGCCAGGGGGGAAGAAGGGCTGGGAGTAAGGCATGCTGAAATGCCAAAAGGCTGTGCTGTGGCATCTCTCAGAAGCTACATGTACTGAAATTCACTTTCCCAGGAGCCATTTAACCATACTAATTGGATTATATTTCTCTGAAGCATCCTTTTTTTCCTAAGAGAAAAATCTTGAATATTTGTATACTTGTGGTTTCTACTGGAAGAGCAGTGCTTCTCCCAGTAGAAACTGAATATTTAATCCCAGTTTCAGAACATGACCCTGCAAAATTCATTCATAGTTCCAGCTCCCTGATAGGGGGCAGGGAGCCATATTATTTTTTATTGTATAATAACAGCCTATCTAGATATGAATGTATTTCTCTGAAGAATATTTTTTAGATAATTCTTCATGTCCATTCATGGTCTGCCACTTTTACTCATCTATTTTAATTTAAAAATTTAGTAAGGAAAAATCACTTTTATGGATGAAGAATTATGCATGGAAAATATAGTATCATAAAAATGTGGTTTTCTAAATTATATTCTCTCCTCTATATTATATTGTCAATGAAAAAAATTATTGAAAGAAAATTAAATTGTCTCTGAGGGATAGAACTATACTCATAGAGAGAAGTAAAACCAAAAACCCATAGGCATGTCCAAACAAGCGAAAACATGTGCTTCCCCAGGGACAAATAGCAGCAGTAAACCTTGTGCTGCTGCTACTTGTCCACAGGGAATGCCCATGCTAGTTGTCCTATGGGGAACACCTGTGCCATATAAGGGTCTACAGCATCACATACTGCATCCACACTTGTCTGGATGCACCCCATCTGACCAAATTTGGTACAAGTTTCAGATTCTTTTTAGACTGTAATGTTCTGATCCAGTGAAGAGAGGTACAGAGGGTCTACAATGATACCACACAGCATCTGGGAGCAGTGTGCTGAAGCACAACCAACCCACTCTGTGCATACCACAGTGCAGAACAGAGACAATGAGCAGAGAGGTGGTGTACCTGTGTCCAAAAGATCCAAACTATGAAGCACTGGGGATGTCTACATGGGCATTTAGGCATGCCTGAATTTAATGTGCATTAGGTTACTGTGCATGAAGGCAATTTAGGTTGGCATCTGTACGCGCATGTATTAAAGCTCATTAACGCCATGTGCACAGACTGACATGAAACTAAAGTTAGTCCCAAGTCAGTCCATGCACAGTGTTAATGTGCCTTAATGCATCTATGTGTGCCTTAATGGTCTTTAGCTATTAGCACCTAAATTTGATACCTGCTTTTGCAGGTATGAAATTTAAGCACAAATTGCCTAAAGTCGCCATTTTTAAGGTACAGCTGCACAGGGGCCAGGGGCTCAGGAGCTTGAAAGGACAAGTGAAGCTAGAGATTTAAAGCCAGGTCCTATTCAGTGGGCTGGGGCCTAGCAAAGGTCTGTGGGCAGGCTCCCTTTATATTTATTTACATTACCATCAAGGCATGGCAAACAAGATAGGAAGGCATGTTAGGGGTGGAGCAGGGCATGGATATGGAGCCACCAGGAGGTGTCACAGCCACTCATGGGACCCCAGCATTATGGTCTGTTCCTGTCCTACAGCTTTACTGTCCTTTTCATGAGAGAGTTTTTTGTAATATCTAACCTAAACTTTCCTTGCTGTGGCTGGAGAACATGGGTCATCTGCTACCACTGAGAACAATCTAGCTCCATCTTCTTTGTAACCACCTTTCAGGTAGCTGAAGGCTGTCATTAAATCCCCTCACAGTCTTCTCTTCTCCAGGCTAAATAAGCCCAGCTCCCTCAGCCTCTCCTCAGAAGTCATGTGCCCCAGCCCTCTAATAATTTCTCTTGACTCTCTCCAATTTGTCACATACTTTCTGTAGGGGGAGGCCTAAAACTGGACACAGCACTCTGATGCTAGGTAAACTGTTGATTTATCAGATTTATTCTATCTCAGAAAAATATTTTTTTCAGCATTTAAAGTTTCAGGTTCTATTTGTCCATCCAACTACACCTTGGATTTGACTGGGCACTGTAAAAAAGATGTCTTAACAAAACATAAAGCAAGGAACAATGTCATAACAAAACATAAAGCAAGGAACAATTGGAAGACCTAGGGAAAACCATTTATCAAGAATACATATTTCTCATGTAATTTGGCCAAAACCAGCAGATGGAGTTCAATTATCTGAATGAGATTTACAGCCTTCTGAAATGCTTTATTTTTCAGTGATAGATTAGCAGACCACTGGAAAGAGGCATAGTAAAAGTGTTAGCAATTTCAGAAAATTGAGATTCCAAGGTACCTGCCCAGTAAGCAACTTGTTCAAAGTGATTAATCTCAGAGTTCTTCAGCAAATATCATTTTAAAAGCAAGATTGAATTAATCAAGACTGGAGATACTGTATGTATATAAGTAGATTAATGATCTGCCCACTTCCATATCCAAAAATGGATCTATACTCTTCCATGATCTAACATATAAAATCATTTAAATTATCATGTTAATACACAGTTTTGCTGGGATTACTTAGTTTGCATAAGTACAAAACTTGGATGTAGTGCAACTTCAGTAGCTCATACCAAACTATTGTGGCTAAGAGCAGATGTTCAAAATGTGCTTTACAGAAGTGCTCTAACTATAGCAGTTTACTTAAAGTTTTATAAGTTAGAATGGGAAGAAATTGAACAGACATTCACCATTCAGTGGTGGGGGCTTGGTGCCTGCCTGCAGGGGCCAAAGCCAAGAAGTGGGGGGTGCTCCTACACACTTTTTAGAGGCTGCGAGAGCAGTCCCTTTCTGCACCACCCCCCACCAGCTGGTGACTGGGGAGTAGGGGAAAGAAGGTGCTTTCTGGCTGGGATCTTGGGGAAAGGAAGGGGAGGTGGGCTGGGTCTGAGTGGAAAAGGGACTTCCTTCCCCTCCATCATCTTGACAGCTTTTTGCTGTGCTTGGACCTGAGGAAGGGGTGGAGGAGTGGGGTGGAAACCAGAACCTCTTTGATGAATGAACATGGCCTGGGCCCCGAGCCTGCAAGCGTGGGGAAGGGGGAACCGTGTGGCAGAGAGGCTCTGTTTCTTCACCCCCTCACCTGGCTGTACAGAGAGGAAACAGATTTTTTTTCTATTTCCTTTCTGTGGCAGCTTGGGATGGGGCTAAGCCTGGAGGAAATGACCACCAGCCAAGACTAGCAAGTCACCCAGTGAGGGGCCCCTGTGATGGTGGCAGAACACAACCTACATTGAAGCCCAATGTATGTAGTACAGATGTTCAAAAAAAGCACTCTAACCTAAAGCTCTTTAGTCTACTACCACATACTCTGGGGGTTAATTTAGAGTGGGATCTGCCATTTTTAAAGCACTTTAAGTGTCATGAACATCTGTTCTGTTACAGCTCTAAAGCACTTTCTCCATGCTCAATATGCATTAAGTATAACATATGTACTTAGCCTATATGACCCAAATGGACACTTTATGGGACTTTTTTGACTCTGGTAGCTTAGATAATAACCAGCCTTTTCTCATCTGTTTATTCATTTGCTTTGATTTTAAATTAAGTTTGTTAATCAATGCTGCAACTAGAACACTTGCACATTTTAAACAACTCATCAGAACTTCATTACAAGTAATTTTTTCACGGAATTCCTCTGGCACTGAAATGTATCCTTTCTATTGAGGAGTCTAAGAAAAGTGATCAGTTTTGTTAAATATTATTTAACATTATGTTTTTCTAGCCTGGCTGATCTGACATGGGGGACAGGAGACAGCTTATTGTGCTAACAGGTGCAGAACCCAAATTGCAGACTAGATAAGTCTGGGCACCAGGTATGTCTGGCAAAAAATGCCAGCCCTTTAGTGAAGAAGGTTGAATTCTTTAGTGGGAACATTCATGATAAGAACATATATCATAATTAGTTTTTAGCTTCCTAGTCTCATTACTAATGAACCATAGGAGAAGGATAGTCTGCTCCATGTGGACTGTACTGAAAACAGCTGAATGGTTGAAACTTAGCCAATGGAAAATAAAAATGACATACTTAGGAAGCAAGAAACACTGAGAAATTTGACAAGACACTGACCTCATTCATTGAC
Source organism: Crocodylus porosus (assembly GCF_001723895.1). NCBI lineage: Eukaryota > Metazoa > Chordata > Crocodylia > Crocodylidae > Crocodylus > Crocodylus porosus. Next base: position 27,711,459 of record NW_017728913.1, on the reverse strand, counting down.
TGGACTGACCATTGATCTGCAAGGTATTGTGATGTTTTGGTGTTGTGTTAATTTCCTTACTGCTCCCCATCTTGTATCTTGAGTTTAACCAGCAAAACTTTCTTCCATATTTGGGCAGCCATGAGTTTGTTCTCTTTTAGGCATGTATGTAAGCTGCTGTGATCCGTGCTTCAGTCAACTGTGACTGGTGTTAAAAATAAAACAAATAAAAACTCGTTTTAAAGAAAGCAACAATATGCTGTTTGCACACATCACCCTTTCAGCTTTTTTATCATTCTTCTGCACTCTCAAATATCCACAGGCTGCATTCAACTCTCATAGAATATAAAGTACCACCAGCATGTTTTTTATTCAGAGTAAGCAAGCAGACGTTTATTTGAGCCTCATTAACAGATAGTGAATAAATATTTCCCTGCAAAATAATTTAATTATGTCTTCAGTTAGTCCACTGGTTTCTTGCTAGCTTAGTGAGTCGTGAAGATATAATTATTCATTTGATATTTTATAATCCCAGGAAATTAGATTTGCCCCACTATTATCTGTTGGGTTCTGTGATATAATTTCATAATGGAAATCCTCTGGTATACTAGACTCTAAAGGGAAAAGAGTGCCCTCAAAAGTGGTGCTTCATGCATAGAACTAGACTTCAGTCTTTAATTTTCTAATAATCTTCAGAACAAAGTCACTAAAATACCTTGTGGCAGCACTGCCAAGAAGATAAGCTAATAGATCTTTTTCTTCATTAATTCCTCTGAATTTATTATCCTACTGAGAATTTGCTGAGCAATATAATTACAGTTATGGATTAAGGTGGAAAATATAACTTGTAGAGATGGATTAATGTATCTGTAGTTAAATGATACACTTAAAGAAATTTCCTGCATCAGATTGGAGCATCAATAAAACCATAGATCTCCCTGGAGTTTGAGTGCTATTAAGGATTTCAAAATTAACAGAAAGAACCTGGTGATTAAAAGCTGAGGGAAAATATTCTTAACAACCCAATTCCTTTTCCTACAGAAGTTAGTTGTAAAAATTCATTGTTTTCAGATTAGGCACTGTCAATTTTATAATTGCTGTTTAGTTATGACTTTAGCAGAGCTTTTGTTTTGGTTGGTTTAGTAGGTCAAAAAGAGTTCTTTGAATAAGAAAACAAGGGAGACTGCCAAAATATATCATAAAATTAACAACAGTATTCTGAAATTCATGAAAAACCTAGGAGGTTTCATATTGAAATGCATTTTTTTAAAGCTTTTTTACTTCCACCAAAAATTTAGAAGGAAAAATAGCTATTACACATAAATCAACATCTTACAAGCTCTCCAGATCATGCCATATGTTACCAGTTCATTTTTTTTTTGTTGTAATATGGAACCATAGAACTGAAACCACCATAACATCCTGGGCAAGCAGGATCCCCTGTGGGGGCAAGTCTGAGGAAAAGTGCATACAGAAGAGTTGGTCGTATTTTTCAGGAAGTGCAAGAGCAAGTTATTCCAATGTGATTAAAGAATGGGAAGTGCAACAAGACACCAGCCTGGCTAGACAGCAACCTCTTTAGTGAGTTGAAACTCAAAAAGGAATCCTACAAAAAGCAAAAACTTAGTCATATTACTGAAATGCAAGAATGTTGCATGGGTATGCAGGGAGAAAAATCAGGAAGATAAATACACAAATTTTCACATTTGCCTTACTGGGCACAAATTGTACCTGGGCAACCCAGGCAGCAGGGGCCAGATCCCTACTTGCTGCTTAGCCATATGGCTCTGTGCTTCGGGCATTCTCATGCCCCAGTGAGCCCCTTTGCTGCCTGATGCTGCCACCCAGAGCCTGGGGCTGACCTCCTAGGCCTGCTGTCCCAGGTGCATGTGTAGATACTGCACCCAGGAGCAGTTAACTCTGGCATGGACTGTGCTGGAGTTTACGCAGCTGCCTTAATAGCACATGTAGAAGCACCCACTGAGTCAGAACAGTGGTCAATTAGCCCAATGTCCTGTCTTTGGCAGCATCCTGGCAGTGGCAGGAATGGATACTATAGAGGGAGGGCACATGAACAGAGTATAATCTAAAGCAATCCATCCCATTTTCCTCCCTCACATCTATCATCATTGGTGAAGATGCTGCATCTATTTTCCTATGATCCTATATTTATCTATGGATTTATGATTGAAAGATCCATTCCTTTCTGACCACTATTACATTACAACTTTATCAGGAAAAAAAATAAAAAATAAAAAAAAAGCCCTTTGACTTACAAATTCCCCTGCATATTAATATAATAGAGGAGAGTTTGGAGTTAGTTCACTAAGCTATTCTGGAGTTCCATAGTGCTGAAAAATGCACAGTCTCTATGACTTTTGCCAAGTGATTATATGAACTTATAACTTCAAAGCTTAGTTTTAGCTTCATACTGATACTGTTCTTCATTTTCTCCAAGAAATAGTACATTATCTACATTCTACATGTAACTTTTAGGAAGCTTAGCAGAAAAAAAAATAGAATATGTTTTTTTGGATTCAATGACTGGATCTGTGCAAGTGCCTTAGTAATAAGGTGAATTTATGTTTCCCGCTTTGCAAAGAATTGGATATGAACCAGTGATGGGAGCAGCAAATTGAAGTAAATGTGCAACAGCATGGCTAAAAAAAGCTGGTCCTGTAAATTCGCTGACGCATAAAACCTAGTTGTGCATTTGACAACGGGCTCTGCTTCAGTGCCTCTGCAGAGCATTGTAAGTACATCACTTAGTCTATGGAGATTTGGTTATTCAGTGGCAAGTCTGATGATAACCAAGGCAAATACAGCAGTGAGTGTGTTGAGGACAAATATATATATGCACCACTGAATTTGCTAAGAAGAACTTCTGTGAAAAAGTCTGTGACAAAAAGGAGTGGCAAACACACTGCAGCTCATAAATTGTTTAGCTGTTGATTGCATGACTATTATCTTTATTGCTTTTGGCATAAATATGTGTTCTTATGCAAATACAAATTTGCACTAATGCAAGCTTAGCCTATAAATTAATGTGTGAAAACAAAACAAAGCAAAGCAAAACTATGTATTCAGCATTCACACAATCTGGATACTTTTAAACAGGATTTGCCCAGTGTTATAAACCATGTAAAGCAGCCTTGGTGTAAGAAAATGGGCATTACAAATTATGACTATACTGCATGCTCTAAAAATCTATAGTTGTATTAAATGACATGACAAATGAATATGAAACGAAAACATAACACATGTATGCATGGTGGTAACAAAACAAGGGGCAACTTCAGTCTATCTTTATATTCCAGAATCAGATGAACGCTTAATGGGGAAATAGATGTCTGCAATATGAAACAGAGAAAGAATGACTATTATTCCTATGGCCCCATTCTCCCAAAAGATGATAATGTTCTCATAAATACAGTCCTGGACAGCCATGCCAATGTCATCCTGCCATTCCTCTTTAGAACTGATCTTGAGTACATTTTAAGAAACAGATCTGTTTGTCACAATTAGAAGACAAAGAAGACACAAATAGAATATTTCTAAGAAAAGGCTTCATAATATTCTGTTTGCTTTCTCCTCTTGTATCACTGTAATTTACAGTATTTACCACCGTACCAGAATGGATGTTGTCACGGATTTTAAAAAAATCAATGTAATTGAGGTTACTATTCACAGTAAAAATGCATATACAAAAACCCCACAAATTAGATTATTTTCAGTTTCTATTTCTATCTGAATCCACCTGTCATTATTTGGACCAAATCTTTCATGAGGAAGTAGAACATATTGATCGTCAATGATATGTCTAGGTGGTCCTTCAATATTATAGAAGAATTTCAGATAGGATCAAGACATCTTTGCTTTTAAAATATTTAAAATTAGTTTAAGTAAACCAAGTGTTCCCTCTTTTAGTGATAGATAGAAATAAAAAATAATGAATGATATATGGTACAGGATAAAATATGTAATTAAAAATAAAAATACAAAATATAACAAAATGAGCTGAAATGAACCAGCAAAACCAAAATTAACAAAACCAACAAAAATAAATCAAATAATCAAATAGAATTTTGGTTTTCATTTCTGTGGAACACTCCTTTTTTTGATTCATTTTTTTTCCCTAGGAAAACATTACTGACCAGTTCTGTTTAGCAGCGATGACATAGCTTGTTATCTGAAGGGATAACATTAATAACATTAATAAGGCTGTCTCATCACTCACTTCCTAATATATTCCATGGCTTCTCAGATTTCTGGAAATTGCTGATAGGCATGAACAACTTCAGCATTGTGCCACATGTGCTTTTATTACAACAACTTATCTGCCTAATGCATGCCTCTTCCCTGCCAAAATGGAGTATGCCGCTCAGCTTTCCAAAATACCAGCATTAGATACTAGTAACTAGGATAGTGACCATCTCGGCTAACACCAATGCCTGAATAAATGAGTTAAAAGCTTGTTTTTTTGCAAAATGTATCAAAGCAGGGGTGTCAAACTCATTCCACCCTGGATCATGCCTATAGACCAGCCCCACAGAATACAGGGTTGGTCCTACATGTGTACCTTATGTACAGTGTTCTCCTGACTAACACTATGTGGTGCATGCAGCATGCACCATACCTGGTCTGACACTTTTTTGTGGACCTAGCATGGAGAACGTGCTGCTTAAGGGGCCCATGCTGGACATTTGTGAGCTGGTCTGTGGTCCTGATCCAGGCTGGCCCTGGAGCCAGTGTGCAGGGCCAGTCTGACAGGGTCACACAAGCAGCATCTGCCTTGCAGTGCAGTGGCACACCATGTGTTGGTCCTGGTCGCAGCTTGGTCTATACACTGTGCATGGGGCATGTGCTCTGTTCAATGCTCTCACTAGACCAGTTCTGCATGCTGACTTAAGTTTTTAAGCTGGGAGTTGATATAGATTTCTGTCACCTAAGGACTGAATGCAGAAATGGTCATGTAGCAAACACACTGACTGATAGATTTCTCAATAAAAAATGTGTGAATCTGAATGAAATGTGAAAGAATGTTTTGAAGATTTACACCATAATTTATAGATTAGCAGCAGTTATTTATCATCATGACAGATATGAAACTTGATATGCAGGGAGACTATTACTTGTACCTATAGAACAAAAATAAAACATTTCAAAGCAGCCATCTGTATTTTTAGATATGTTCTCCATAGGTTATTATGCCAAGTTCAAGGTCTTTAGGGTCAGTCCTCAGCTCATGTTGACTATTATCACTCCACTGACATCAGTGGTGCTATGACAATTTTCACCACTTCGGGGGCTGTCCTTCTGGCCTTGAATGTGCCTACCCTAAAATCTTAAAAGATCATTGAAAGCTCCAGGATAAGGAGCATGATCAGCAACCCCATTCCTGTGGCATAGAAACACTCTACAATGCTATGAAAGATAATTTTAAAGTAGCAAACATTTACTAGGGGCCTGTTCAAAACTGATCCTTCGAACGAACAAAGATCTAACCACCCTCCCCAACTTCATATTTTTCTTGGTGTAAATACAAAATGAACAAAACAAAATAAAATGAACAATCTCACAATTTCTCCTCTGGAAAAAGAAGGAAGAGAGAACTGGATGCTACAGAGTTGGTAATCATCATTTCTGGAATGTGCCAGAGTGTGGTACTATGTAAGAGTCTTAGCAGAACAGAACTGACACACTCTGGCTGTATACATACATTTTGGGAGGTTGGGGGGGGTGTTAAAATTAGCCACCCCATCTAAGGTAAGTTGGGATGGGGGAGTTAGCAGGGGGAATCTGGGTGGGGGTGGAGGGCAAGCAGGCTCTGGGGGGAAATTGGAGAGGTAGGCAGGGCCCATGGAAGGTATTGGGTAGATGAAATCAGGGGATAGAGGGTTATCAGGGTCTCTGGGGGAATCAGGGAATTGAGGGACTGGCAGGAGAGTTCTTGCGGTCCAGGAGGGGGAGTTTGGAGGGTCTGCAGGGGTTTTGCAGGGATGTGGGGATCTCTTTCCCCATCCCCTGGGATGAAGGGCTATTTTTAGCTCCTGACACCCCTCTGTCCCCTAAACAAATAGCTCCCCTCCCAGTGAGTGAACTCTCCCACCCTCCTACCCCCCCCTCCCATCCTAAATTACTTCCTTGGCTTCCAAGATCAGTAAATACTGAAAAAAAACTGGCACCAGGAGTGGCTTGTGAGATGTGGGGGTTGGTGCACTGGGGGTGGGGTGATGGATTGGTAATGGGCTAAAACTAGACCGGTGCAGGGAGGCAGGCAGGAAAAGCACAGACCTGTGCTTTCTCAGCCCTGAGCCTGCACTTGGAACTGTACAGAATTTCAGGACAGTTACATTGGTTTAAAAATGACCAACATGATCTAAGTTAGACTACCTTGGAGGATGGGTTAATTTAGATTGGGTTGGCCAATTTTAGACCAATCTAGCCTTCCTCAAACTTCTGTACAGTTTGCACTTATATCAAGCTAACTAGGGAAAATCTGAGAATTTCCAAACAAAAGCCCAGATCTCCATTTACTACCTGCAAGTACTTCACACCCCTAGGACACATCTACACATGCATTACCTCTGTATTTCCTGTGCAGTAAGCTACTGCACAGTGAGCACATCTACATATGCACAAATGCTTCACAGTAATTTGGGTTACTGAGCAGTAACCAACAGTTACTGTGCAGTACAGGTGTGTGTCTACTCATGCATGCCGGTACTGCACAATAACTATGCCAACTTATGCTGATTTGGGAGTAAATTTTCTACCTGCATGGTGCTCCCCTCCCCTCTTCCAAGAGCCCAAGGATGGTGTGTTTAAGACTTTTTCTGGCTGCAAACAGATATTCATTGACAAATCATTTTATCCTGGGGATAATGTGCAACCATACAGACTTCCATGGCCATTGTCCCAGGAAAAAATAAAAGTCCTAGATGCAAAGGTAGTAACAATTTATCTCAGGATTTTGTAAAGTACATGTTCACAGTTAAACCAGGATAGCATCAGTGAATCAATCTCAGGACAGTGGCACTGCATTCAGCTGCTCACTAACCCCTGATTAGAAGGGTGATATGTATGCATGCCAATACAATGTTTGTCATTAGCCTCTGAGCTTCCTACCCTGTCTTACTACCAGGAGTTGTTGCATATTAAGTGGCAGTGAGATTGTCTGTGGTGCATAGCTTGACATGGAGGCGTTAGAGATATGTCCAAAATAGCCAAAATATGACATTACTGGTTACCTAGAGAGTGCTATAGTAGAAGGGAATCTTCAGTGTGCCTTGCTCCCTTTCCCTCTCAGCCCTTGTATATAGATTATTTAGGGTAAAGCAAGAAGAAGAGTGGTATGCTGGAATACTGAAGCACTTTGATGATTCTCAGAAGATCTGGGCTTTCAGGGTTGTTACAGCTCAGAACAGCACAATTTAAGGAAACCTAAAGGGTCAGCTAACTCCATGGCTAGTAAGGCTGGAGTATAATATTGATATAAAGCCACTTCAACCACATCTGGCTGCACAAATTGCAGTACTGGAGAACCTTTAGTTTTCAATGATGCCTCCACATTGAAAGTTATTTGAAATTTAGGATTTCTTTCCAACACAAGCAGGCTGAATTAATAGGCCCATGCTCATTCTGGGCAAAGACAACATAGTTACAAGAAGATTAAACTGGCTCATTTTGTTTCAGATTAATCCTCATGTGCTATTCCCATTGAGGTCAATGCGAATTGTGTACATTGTTCTTTGCGGCAGCATTTGGTCCTTAGAGATCACTGTTTAATTTATATACAGTGTAAATGTGTTATGATGGCACTAATTAATCTAAGGGATAAGAGTAGGTCAATGCTTAAACTAGTACAGCAACAACAGTGGATTTTGCATTCATGTCCATATTGCACTTTTTAAACCTGAGGGAAGAACTGTCATAGTCTGCTTGCCCACTGAAAATGCTGATCTCCTCTAGCTATATTTTGAATAACAGTCACAGCAGAGCAAAAGCTTCTTTTATGAGGCCACAAGGTTCAAGGCTGTTTCGTCCGATGGTAAAAATCTCTATGAAGGAATGAATGGCATTTTAAAGAACCTGCATTTTAAAAGTTATGCCAATATAGTTTTGTGTAAATGCAATTCTGCTTTTCTCTCTGTGTTTGTCTGCAGCTTCTTGCTGAATTTCATATTGAAAGCATAGCTATGTCTGTTCAAGAAGGAAATGGCAAAGATATTGCCCAATGAAAAGCAATTAACTTTTTAATTTTAAATTTCATTTTAGATGACTGTAATATATTTATATATTACATTTTAAATGTTTAATTTAAAGGAATAATTCAATTTCAAATATATTCTAACTTTAGTTTCATTTGTCTATTAAACAACAATTCTTTCAGACTATTACTAGAAGGGATTCTTATTTGTAATTAGAAAAGAACATTGAAAGAGGATTCTAGTTCTAAGTTGATGAGAACGGATCTAATATTTGTTTCAAAGAACTATTATGGTCCATTGGTCAAAGTCATTAGAAATATCTTTTAAAAACTGGATAAGTGCTGAATGATTATTAAGAATAAAATTCATTCCTTTGTACACAAAACCCAAATAATTGCATGTTATTAGCAACTAACTGGGGAGTAGTGAACAGAAGCCAGAGGCAAGCTATGAAGCTACAGATTAGTCCCTCGATACTGGTCTGAAATATTGCTGCTTTGTTACATATCTGAAAGGGATGTTTTGATTGCTATCCCTGCATAAGTGTAAATATATGATCTGTCCACCCAACATAAATGTATTAGAATAATATTTGATTGAAATATTAAAACAACTGAAACATATGAACATATGAATTAGCACCACTGATCAAATATCCAGTTTGACAACAGAGAGTTAAAAAGCAAAAGTGATAAGCATTAAATAAAGATAACATTACTGAAGTTTGTATTATTACTGTTTTTGCCTGAAATAGTCCTGAGGATGAAGATGTAGAAGATTTTGTAGATGTATATACTTTTCTGTAGGTTCCTTATATGTTCCCTGTATTGATTTGCAAAAATATGTAACAGGTGCAACTCACATTTATAAGGACCCCTAATATAGGCCTTTCTGTAGTCCAAGCAGTATACATTAATTTATTGAAAAGGAGAGGCCCTAAGGTCAAAATGAACTAAGGTGGAAAGTATTCTCACTTTCTTATTTTAAAAAAAGTTAGTTTGACATTGTACATAATAATGCTAGCACAAACTCATAGGACTGAATTTCCTAATAATGCCCTGCCCTCCTCCCCATCAGAGACAACAATATAATTTAAGATTATAGCTACTTGAACAAGTTTTTGTGATTTTATGGTGCACTATCTACTTCATAATACAAGACTTACATCAGGGGTAGGCAAAATACAGGCAATGGGCCAAATCTGGCCTGCCAGCTAATTCCATCTAGCCCACAGGAGACTCCTGAGGGAAATGAGCTTATTTGGTCTAGACAAGAGAAGATGGAGGGTGTGTTTAATAACAGCCTTCAACTACTTGTATGGTGGTTACAAAGAGGACGGAGCTAGGTTGTTCCCAGTGGTGGCAGATGACAGAGCAAGGAGCAATGGTCTCAAGTTGCAGCAAGGGAGATTTAGGTTAGATATTAAGAAAAACTTTCTCACTAGGAGGGTAGTGAAGCACTGGAAAAGGTTACTCAGAGAGGTTATAGAACATACATCCTGAGGGGTTTTTAAGACCTGGATAGACAAAGCCTTGGCTGTGTTGATCTAGTTATGGATGGTCCTGCATTGATCATGGGGGTAGTCTAGTCAACCACCTGAGTCCCTTGCAACCCTAATTTTCTATGATTCTAGGATGTTCTGGGGCACTTCAGGTAATGACTCCAGAACACAATGTCACAATTTGATTTCTTGCTACTTATATGTTCAAAGGCAACAACAAAATGTAAAGCAACTTCTTAACACAAAGACCAGCCTTTTCATGCATCAACCATATATTTCCAGACCTGTGACCTGATATTTTGGTCTAAGTCCAGCAAAGTAATTTAATTTCTCTGTGGCTCACAACTCCACTCTTAATTGCTACAACTCCACTTGGGCTCGTAACTCCTATGTTAGCAATTGCTGTGCTAAAATAAAGATACTGAATTATATATTTGTGGAGTGCTGGCTTCACTGACTAACACAGAGGGCGTGCCTACATGTGCCAATAGTGTAATGCATAACTCCAGTGCAGTTCACACTGGAGTTTATTGTTTCTGGGTGTTGCTTTTGCACATGCCCAGGACTGCAGCACATTGAGTTGGGGTACAGCAGCCCTGGCTGGCAGTGGGCCCTGGAGAGTCAGCCTGCTACCCTGGCACTCTTGCTACCTGCTCAATTTGCTGCTAAGGGGCTGGTTGAGGCCTGATGGTGCTACTCTGCAGGGCTAGCTGACAGGCAGCCCTATGCTGAAGCACTCTTGTGCCCCAGCCAGCCCTGTCAGTGTCTACATGTGCATTGTGGTGGAGTAAATAACTCTGCCATAGGATAGTACAGTACTTGTATCTGGCAGTACTATTGTACAGTGGAATTAATTAGTTTACTCTGGCCTCATAGGACTGCATGTGCAGATGGTGACGTTTTACAGTGGAGTGAATTAGGTAACTAGTAAATGTCTCCTGTGGATACGCCCAGTGTGTCCTGTGTCAACAAAAATACTATTTACCTTTTCTTTACAGAAAAAAATCTACAACTCAACACAAGTAAACAAAAATAATATTCAGTTCTCTGTTCATAGCTATATCTAAGCTGACAGTCATAATCAGCAAGGGGTAGTTTAGGTGTTGTAGACAGGGCCTTAACAACTTCATATATATGCAATGTACTTAAGGATGAAAGAATGAGAAGAGTTGCAAATGTTTAAAGTACATACCCCTGTAGGCTAACACACATTGCAAGTGACAACAAGCAAACCAAGTTGGATAAATAACTGACCCCAAAACTTTTCCTCCTAACTTAACCCACATCTAGGCAAATGTGTTTAGTTGTATAATTTCTTTTAGTTTTAAAGTGCCTGTTAACTGGTTTTATTTGGAAGCAAAAGAACTGAAATCTAAGATTATTCTCAGGGCAATTACAGCTTTGCTAGAAGATGGAAAAGAAGGAAATATCGTAAAACAACTTACCCCTCAAGAGATTTGCAGCCTTATTTCTAGACAATAAGTATTTAGATAAATGTATTTTAGCTGCAAAGGCACAATTTGTTTTTAGATTCTTATTTGAATCAAATCTTCATAGACCCTTGAGATTTGCCCATTACTATTTATTATTCAGTGAAAATAAACTCCTAATGCAATATTATTATTTATTAAGCACCTTTTATCTGCTTTGTGCCATACAATACACACAAAGAGAAATGGCACCAATTTCAAGAACCTTACCATTTATATAGGAGTGACTATATAAACAAACACATAATTTGCCAGTTGTCTGGAGATATATGAAAAACAATACAGCATGATTTATTTATTTATTTGGTGGATTATCTTTAAAAGTCTTCTCAGACAGTCATAAATCCTGCAGAGTCTGAATCTCTGAAAACATATATTTACTGGGCTTTCAAATTTGATTTCATTTATTTGTGTTGACATAGTAGAAAAATCTTTCCAGTGGTTGGGATGGCTGAGACATGCTGTCTCCAATGGAAAATAAGAAAATATCATGCAAGTATTAGCCAGTTAATTGCTGACCTAAAGGACACTTATTTCCACAAAACTATTCTAACACAAGGACCCATTTGATTTTCAAATCAGCTGTTCTCAGCTTAGTGTCTCTCTAAATTAGATTTATTTTACAATTACTATCAAATAGCTTTTCCTATGTGTTTATTAACACGCATGAACTTTGGTGAAGAATCAAATGGCCCAGAGAGTTATACATGCCTAAATGACAGAAGGCAGTAAGATTCGAAACTAACTCCTTGAAAGAGGGAAGAGTTTTTGCAGACAATGACTTTTTCTATCAGGTCCTATGAATGGAACGGACAAACTCCATATATATAAATGCAATGACCCTAAGTTTTATTCCATCTGTTCCAGTTTCTATATCAGTACAAACATAATAATACTTTTATATTTCTTACAACCAAACATTATTTCTTAAACATTATTTAAGAATTTCTTTATTATATCTTAAGTATCATTACTCTCATTCTCCATTTATAGAAACTGAGACAATAATGGCAAAGTAACATGTCCAATTCAAACAGCAGCTGAGTTTCAGAGGCAGGATCCCAGTACACTTGATTCAAAGTCTTGTGTTTGTTCCATTATACCATAATGAAACAAAGATTGCTCAACTTGCAGGTTAGGTCTGACCTGCGAGTGTCCTCATGGGATCAGAAATTGGTGGCAGGGGAATAGCGACAGTGTTAATCGCTTCTTCTCTGATGCCTATTTTTTGGATATGGGGGGAGCCCTGCAGGTTGGATGACATGGCCCTGCACACAAAATTGCACTAGCAAGAGCTGGAGCTGTTGTGTGTGGTCACTCTGGATCTGGATCTGGCATCCAGGGTCAGGTTGGCATACAGCTGGATTAAACATGCAAGGCTGGGCTGGTACACAGTTGGTTCAGGTCAGTGGGCCAACCCCACATGTCAACGCCATGGGTGGAATCTGGCCTGAGAGGCTGGAAGATTGAACACAACTACACTAAGACAAAGGACTCCACTTTTGTCCATTTTATGTATGTTTCTAGCATTAGCATGTAGACTGCATCGCTTAACTTTAATTGTAAGAACATAGTATTGCAAGTGGAAAATCTACTCCTAAAAAGATATTTTAATCTAGTTTATTCCATGGACATATGGCATATATTCAGCTCCATAAAACTTCAGGGATTTATATCTTATGTCTTTACATTCTGTGCAAATGAATTTTCCACAACAAAAATAGTTTGATAACTGTACATGCATTATATGCAAGTTTCAAGAAATTAATGGCTACCATGGAGAGAGAAGACTTTGAAGCAAAAACATGAATTGAATGAGGACATTTTTTTTAACAGTTTATTCTTCAAATTCATAAGGCAAGATTTGATGATAGAGATATCTGATTACCGGGATCTGCCTATTTCAGCTTAGCTTTTAAAAGAGCTATAAAGTTGAGCCAGCTGTGTTATTTATATATTCTAGGCTCTTTATAATGTCTCATAAGTAATAGTAAGTTAAGGAAATACAAAATAGATGTAAGTTCTATAATGTGGATAAATAACTAGTTGGATCTTCATACTCAATGAGCAGTCATCAATGGCTTAAAGTCTAGTTGGAAGGAGGTAACAGTTGGATTCCTCAGGGGTCTGTTCTGAGTCTGGTATTACCTCAAATGTTCATCAATGATTTGGACGATGGATTGAGTACACAATTAGGAAATTTGTGGGCAACACCAAGTTAGGTGGAATTGCAAGTACTCTGGAGACCAAGGATCTAGAATGACCTGGACTGACTAGAAAAATGGTCTGCAATTAATCAGATGAGATTTAGCAAGGACAAATGAAAGTTATCCACTTGGGAGGGGATAATTGCATGCAAACATACAGACTGGCAAATCAGTGGCTAAGCTGCAGTAGTGGAGAGAAGTACTTAGAAGGTTACACTAGATCATAAGCTGAATATGAGGCAACAGTGTGCTCTTGTTACAACGCCCCCGCCCCCCCCCCCAATGGCATAGTGCTTGTATTAATAGAGTGTCACTTGCGTATCAAAGGAACTGATTCTTCACTATTTCAGCACCTGTGAGGCCTCACCTGGAGTACTGCGTCCAGTTTTGAGCCCCACACTTCAAGAAGGATGTTTGGAAAGAGTTTGGAAAGACTCCAGCACAGAGTGACAAAAATGATCAGGGGCATGGGAGGCAAAGTTTATGAAGGAAGGTTGAAAGAACTAGGGTTATTTAGTCAGGAGAAGAGATGATTAAGGAGGGATTTCATAATCATCTTCAAACAACTGAAGGGTGATTACAGAGAGGATAGAGATGCACTTCTCTCTGCTTGAATGTGTGGACATGCCCATGGTGTGTTACTCTGGGGTTATAGATGAAACAAGACATCTGTCTGAGTTTGGAGGGAGGCATAAGACAGAACTACTTCCCCTGCTTCTGTTCCCTGCTGCTTCTTTCCTTTTTCAAGAAATAGAGCACTCAGATTTACAAGTAACAGAGATACACAGAATTCCTTGCTCAACATCTTATCTGATCTACAGGGCTTTAAAATGGAGAAATACTTTAGGATCTATTCAGTTGGGTCTTACCTAGAAAGTAACATAAGTGCTTTCTTGATAGCTTACAGTCACTCACCATAATTCTCAGTTACCCTGAATTCAGCCACATTAAAGTCAAGCATCAGAGATGCAGTAACTGACCTCAAGTAACTCTGGCAGAGTAAAAGCAAAGTAATTTAAATAGTGGGCATTTTTGTGGTGGGGAAAAGCTACACATGAAAAAGTTGTTCCTACTTTCTGTACTGAATGTGCACTCTCCACATGTTTATGCATACTTTTGCAATGGCTACAGTGACAATACACCAGATAGTGACCTGATTTCTATCTTTATTTAGGAAAACATGTAAAGAGCTTTCTTGTTTGTAAGCCCTATGGCCAAAAGCTCCAAAAGGGAAAGTGTTCTATTCTTTCTGGTAGTGAAAAGAGAAAAGTGCTGCCACATACAGCTTCATTTGCATGGGCTTTCTATTCATAGTATATTGGTGATACTACTGAACTTAATACCAGGAAAAACTCCTTCAGAGTCAGGATGTCCAGACTGTGGAATAAACTCCTTCCAGAGGTGGTGCAGTCACCTACCCTGTAGAAGTTCAAGGGGAGACTGAACAGTCACCTCACTCACATTTCTGCCTTCCCCTCAGTGCTTCCTGATTCTCTCCTCCCAGCACTACTACCACCTCAGCCCACACCCCTTCCCTTCCCCTAGTCCCCAGGCCAGGCCTGCTCTGTCTCCTCAGGCAGACTCATTGTGTGCTGGACCAGCAGGGAAGTCTCAATCTGGAGCCCTTGCACCATCCCCTCACAAGGCTGGTTGCCTCTGCTTCCACCCCCGGCAGGCTTTTGCACCCAAGTCACACCTCAGCCCTTCCCCTCAGGTGGTCAGGCACTTGTGCTGCCGCTGTCACTTCAGTGCCTCCTGCCCACCCACCCAACCTCCTCCTCCGTGGGGCTGCTGCACTCTGCCCACCATCCACCTTCCCCTCGCCCAGTCTGGCCACCCTGGGACACTGCGGGAGCTGCAGGGCCAGGGCATCGGGTGTGCCCAAGCCAGAGCCTGAAAATCCCTGTGGCCCTGGAGCCTTTCTTTTTCTTTTTCTTTTTTTTTTGTTTGAAATGCAGCCCTGGGTAACTTGTTCTCAGCCTTGCTGGTCCCTTCCACCCCTTGTCACGTGGACAGAGCAGCACACACTTGTCCTCACCCACCCCAAGCCATGGAGCTGCCTACAGGGTGGGTAGGAGCTGAGAGTGGGGCATAGCCACGCACTCAGTCTCACCTCTGTGGAAGCCCTGAGCCCTTAGAGCAGCCCCTCATATCTCCTGGGCGAAAAGGCAGCACCTGGGACACCCCAGAGCTACCCTAATCCCTCCCGGTCATGCAGAGGCACCAAGAGGAGATATCCCCACACCTGTTCCTACCTCTTGCATGTGTCTGGCATTATCTAGCAGTTGTATTAGCTCTGTGTGCCCACAACAACCCCCAAGGTGTACCCTGACTCCTGCCTAACATGGTGCTGTGGGGCCTGGAGCAGGAAGACAGGTGTTGTGGGGTGGGCAGCTCTGTGCAGCCACTGCTGCCCCCTGCCTGGCACCACATCCAGCACTGGGGCCAGGACTCCCTGTGCACTTGGGTGCTCTGGGCTGAGGAAAGGCAGTGAACAGTGTTGGTTTCTCCTCACTCTTGCACCTGTTGGGGTGGGGGGGTTTGCTACTACTGCTGGCACTGCCAATGGGAGTCCATTAGAGACCCATGGCAGCCAGGGTCCCCACAGAGACCCACTCTGTGCACCAGGGTTTCCAGTAGCAGCAGCGCCTTCTCTGTGTACAACCTGCTGTCTCTGGGGCTGCCTCAAGGCTCTTCTCTGGTGGGCTGCAAAGACACATCAGTGCTTGCCTGGGCAGAGTGGCTCCAGGGCAGGTTTCACCCAGGCTTTGTCCCCTGAATCTAGCTCCCAGCAGACCCAAGCTGGAACCCTGTGCATTAATCCAACCAGTGGCAACACATAAGGGGGCATGGGGGTGTATGTGCACCCTCTGAGAGTGCCGGTGCACTCCCTGACCAGCCACACTTGCTGCCTAGGTGGCAGGCGGGGGGGCAGGCAGGAGCGCTGGTGTCTCCCCCTGCAAATGCCAGCCAGTGAGTTGCGCTTTCAGAAGTGGCCTCAGCCACTCCCAGAAGTGGCTGCAGCCACTGATTGGCAGGAGTGGCCATGAGGGACCCCCCCTGGTCAGTGGGATTGGCTGTGGGAGGACACCTCCCCAGTTGGCTGGAACAGCCACAGGGTCACTGATTGACCTTGGATCATGCCCCCCCCAGTTGCTGACTGGTCAATGGGGGGGACACGTGCCCCCCTGACTAAGGCAGCACCATTTGCCCATGAATCCAACTATGAGGCACAGAGTAGAATTTGCAGCTTCTAGCTACATCCCTGCTCACCGGGCCTCTAGCCACTGGTCAGAGCAGTGCATATTACAGAGATTTTGAATCTCAAACATGCAACTGCTCACAACACATGCTAACTTTTACCACAGCCCAAAGCTCCTTAGAGCTAATGTGTACTAACTGGAACATGTCACCTCACCCTAAGAGTACCATGTTTAGATGGGATCAGGCAAACAATTTCCTTTTCCTCATGTATTAATTCTTCTATTTTTACCATTCTGTTCATAGCATCCTGGAAATAGATTGTTGTCTATGAAAGCTCATGGCTCAATGAACCATTTACTCTCTAATGGTAGAAACAGACATCATCTGCCATTTCATTTGTACTGCTGTAAAAAATTTTATGGTGGCAAAAAGTTGCATGGTAATGGACACCACTATCCTTTGTGATGCCACATCAGAAGAAAAAGCAGAAATGTGACAAAAGGTAGTTATACACTGCCACTTTATTGTGGCAGATGTCTAATAGCTCTGTGACATTAAAGTACGGGCAGCCTGAGCTGCTTGCACTTTCCACCCACCCCAGATAGGTGCTCCAAGGGCTTGACAGATCTCAAGCCCTAAGGCATCTATCTGGCTTTTCCTACTTATAGAGAGGCACCCTGGGGAATGTCAGAATGCCTCTCCATAATCAGGGAAACTGGGGTTTGTGTTCACCCAGCCCCATCCCTGGTGGTCCTAGGAATGAGCCTGAAACAGTGAGAAACTTGTAGACATGCCCCAAGCTGGGAAGTGGGGGAATCCCTTGCAGGGAATTTCCCTGGCACATGTATGCAAGTGTGGAGGGGGGTGTTCCCTGGGGGGGATTCCTCTGGTCCCCAACATGAAGGGTGCATCTACAAGTATGGAGTTTCCCCCACTTGTAGATATTCCCCAAATCAAGGAGTGACACCCAGTGATGTCTGCAGATATGTCATAGCACAGCTGATTACATTCCACATTCTATCTGTTTCTATCCAGAGGTACCACCATGCTCTACCTTCTTTGGGACTTCAGACTAACATAGCTAACTACCTCTTCACTAATCCAAACTGAGTGGTGTTAAGTGGATGGGTCAGGTCATATGATCAAGGGACCTGTGGGATATTCTCATTGACAGATGGAAAGTCAGTAAAATGGACTACTGCCAAAGTTATTGAAAAGGGATATAACATAGAATGTTATCTACACTTACACTGTTTTGCAATATTTTTCTCAAGTTTCTTCCTGTGTTCTCTTTTCCCTAGAAGTATTTAACTGTGGGCACATGCTGCTTCTCAATAGAGATGCTCTTCATATTATGGTAGCAAAGGTGGGCTTGTTTATTCTTTCTAATTTTGTTATTTGTGAAAAAATGCCCCAGATATATTGAACCTGGACTCTTTTTGTTGCTGTTAACCACCTGACAGAAGAGTTACATCCCAAAGAATAGAGCTAGTATTATCCATAGCACACAGCTCTTTTTTCAGGTATTACCTGCACAATTTATGTAAACACCTAGATTGTCAGGTGTTCTTAGTTGATCCAAAGTATATAAAGGATGTTTACATTTATTTGCCTGAGATTTACATAAAAACATCATTGTACTATTTCTTGATAAGGAAATGTAGTTTGTTAGAGATATAGTATTTTGTCATTGTTCAGTTCAAGAAACCATGCCTTTTCTTTTTCAAGGAGATCAAGGAAATTTGGTGTCTATTGTCAGTTAATATCCAGTCAGACTCAAAGAGATGAACCTCCATAGCAGTGGGCTTTGACCTCTGTTATAGAGTTCCACTTATCATAAGTGGAAATACACTCTTCCCTTACAAAGGTCAAGGTCCACAAATACAGACAGTGGTAATGGCACTTGGGCACTAGACATGATCAAATCAGATTATTGACAAAAGAAGTTCAGCGGGTTTAGAAGTAGTTTAATAAGGGAAACTTGGAAGACTTTAGAATAACTTTTTATAGAGTAAAATAATTCACTTAGACTCAAGGAAAACAGGTTAAATGATTTCTGGACTGCTGTGATAAATGTTATTCAATAGCAACATAACAGAATGAGAATGAAAGGCTTGACTGAATTCAGTTTGTAGTCAACACTCACTAAGACCAGATAGACCATAAATTCTAGAAATGTAAAGTTGCCAATTGAAAACATGTAACACGTGTGCCTGCCTGAACTATTTAACTGTGAAATGTAAAGCTTAGATAACAGATCAACAGCAGGATCTGCAAAATAAAACAAAGAAAAACTAACTATGGATGTACAGGTGAGTAATGCCTATGCAGTGCATGAACATTTCCCCATAGAAACACAGGGATGAGTCAACTAAATATTGCTTAGTTACAAGTTCCTACATAATTTATTGATTCTGAAAAGGAAACCTAGGTACCAAGGTATAAAAATATACCTGAAAACAGACTTCACAGATCTATGAGTCAGAAACCCTTTTGCTATTCCAGCAAATATACAGGTCTTTCTCAGACAGGAAAAGCGGGGGGGGTTTTTTATTATTATTCTAAACAGTACTATTTAGGGCAGTGGTGGGTGATTATAAAAGCAGTTGCTGGGGGGGGGGTCACCCCCTTGCCCTTTGCCCCCCCCAGTTCTTCTTCCTGCATCCTTTCTTCCCCCCTCCCCCATAACTGACATCTCCACAAAGCCTCTGCCCCTTCCCTCCTACTCCCCACAATCCCTGCTGCTTCCCTCATCCTGACCCCCTGCTATCAAATGTTGCTTGGGCTCTGTTCGCTCCTAAACCACAGAACTTGGAAGCTTAGCACCTGCTGGCCATACAGCCATGCTGCTGATTAGCAAGACAAGGGCCATGCAACAGTGTCAATGCTATTGATTGGCTGGGCAGGAGATAGAGTTTCCATGTGTTCTATGCCTGGGTGGGAATCCAGCCAGAGCTTGGATGTACCTGATAGTAAGATGGAGGAAAGTGGGGGGGGGGGGGCAGAAGCAAAGGGCAAGCAGAGGGTGCAGGCAGGAGGCTGCTATGGGTCTGACTGGCTCCAACCCAGGCTCAGAGCCAGAGTCAGAGCTGCAGCAGCCACTGGTTCCTCACACTTTATATGCAAATCTAAGACCTGGGGCTGGCCATGGGAGATGACCTGGTGAGGGGGCTGCGGGTGCTTGACCACCTGGGTAACAGTGATCATCGTCTGCTGGAATTCACCATCCAGCTCAAGGTGGAAAAGGCCTGCAGCAAGACAGCAGCCCTAGATTTCAGGAGGGCAAACTTCAATGAGCTAAGGAGAATAGTTGGGGAAGCACTGAGGTCCCGGAGGGGA